>NC_092313.1:658000-980750 GCF_036785885.1 Coffea arabica | reverse complement strand
TTTTTTCATGGACTCCAATCCAAACCAGCGGTGGATGAGAATTTTGATGTCATTTCAGAGTAGCTGGTTCAGATTAATAGAAAAGCTTCACATGTATAGATGTCTAAGGATCCACACTCTAATTCACATGTTAAAGTGGATACGGGACTTTTTCATTAATTTGAAAACAACTATTATTAGGCCTGTTTAGTAATTGTTTCGCACCCACAAAATCTTTCCAACTTATCCATCCATCCGTGATGTACAAAGATATTCGATATGTATGCGTGTTGCGTGGATAATATATATCATATGATAAGATGCACTGGGGGATTATTCTTCCATCCCTTCCGAATTTAGATTCAGCTTCAAGCAAAGACACAAACCTAGGAATGTAGGATTTTGACCTATGACCAGTGTGTTAGTAACTAACGACTCAAGCGTATGATCAGCAAGGTGGGTAAGAAGTAAGCAGAAATTACCGTCAACCCACAGAAGAAAAACGAGTTTGGGATGATTGACCACCGTCACCTCCTGTAAAAGTAGATCAAAAGCAGGCAATATTATTGTATTGTATTATTACTTCTCTTACCAGCATGCTTGTTAAAGCAAGCAACCAAAGTTGACTCTAGGAGAAAAACATTTGCTTACATCCGAAGTTAATTTTTAGGTCCTTAAGCTTTAGGACAAAGGAGGGTTGTACCATGCAAACCTGTTCATTTTTGCAATCAATCAGCAAATATCTTGTCTTTCTTGAAATAAAATTGCTTTTCTTTTGTTCGTAGCGTCGGCTCTGAACTCTACCCACCACTGGGTCTGGGCCATGAATGATTGGAAGAGGTGATAGGATGTTACTAGGGTAGTAATGGAAGAGGGTCCTATGCCCGATGACTTGGCCTCACATGTCGTCGCTGTTGCCCTACAGCTCACCTAATTCTTCCACAACACATGGCCTGGCCACCATCTTCCCAGTCGGATGGATGCAAACCCGCGACTAACCTCTCCTTCTCCCCCAATTTATCGAAACCCTCGCATCATTATACCCAGCAACCATTCTTGTCTTGTCATTTTCCTTTCAGCCGGTGCCTTACGGATCAAGATGGCCCGGTTGATACAGCTACCTACGCCTGTATGCTAGACTCTTGCCATTTCTCCAATTTCGGCCAACAAGTCCATGCTAACGCGGTAAAAAAAAAAAAAAAAAAAGGGTTCGCAGGCCACGAGATGTTGTTGTTTTGACGATGCGGTTCAACTGTTTGAGAATATGCCTCAGAGAAACTTGCACTCCTGGATTGCTATTCTTGACCTATATCTATCTACATGATGGCTTCTCTGAGGAAGCATTTCCATTGTTTGAGGATTTGCTGCTGGAGGGTGTTGAGTTAGAGTTCTTTGTGTTTCTACTTTCTAGTGTTGTTGAGGATTTGCACTGGTTATGCTGGCGTGAGATTGGGAGGCCAGCTGCATGGGGTTGTTATAAAGAATGGCTTCGCGTCAAATATTTATGTTGCAAATTCATTGATAGTATGTATGGAAGACGTCGAAGCTTGGGTGATGCAAAGAAGGTGTTTAATCTCATGAAAGAGAGGGATTGCGTTTCTTGGAATTCTGTTGTTATGGCATGTACCGTCAATGGAGAGGTGCATGAAGCATTGGAGTTTTTGTATAGAATGTAAGCAGAATGTAATTTGGAGGCACGTGTTGTGTCTTGGGGTGCTATTATTGGTGGCCTTTCACAGGATGGTTATGATGCTGTAAAGCATGTTAGTGTCAGGGTTTGAGCCAGATGCACAAACACTGGCAAGTGCTCTTCCCGTTTGTGCCAGATTGCCAATAATAAGAACTAGGAAAGAGATTCACGGCTTTCTCGGGAGACATGAGCTTATGCATAACCCTTTTATAGTCAATGGGTTGGTAGATTTGTTTAGGAGGTGCTGGGATATGGCAACTGCTATGTCTCTATTTTCTTCTTTATTCTCTATGAAAAGTGAGATCTCCTATAGTACAACAATGGTCGTCAGTTATTTTAAGAAGGGGGAAATTTCAAGGGCTGGGGATCTTTTTGATCAGATGGAACTTGATGGAAAGAGGAAAGAAAAAGTATCATGGTACTCGATGATTTCAGGCTATGTGAATAACTTGACGTTTGCTGAGGCTTTTGCTATGTTTCGAGATTTAGTAAATCAAGATGTTGAAGTTGATGGTCATACCCTTGGAACGGGCATCCTAGCCGGTTTAATGGAAAATGACCATAATGAACTCAGGTATGCAAAGCTCGAAGTTGAGGCCTGTGGCATCTACACTGTTAGAATCATCTTACCAGCCTGCTCAAGGTTGGCAACTATTGAGCGAGACCAGCAGGCCCACGCACGTGTAATTAGATGTGGTTATTAATCGTACGCTCATATTGGATGCATACTACTGCATTCACCATGCATGGTCATGGAAAAGGAGGAGCTGCCTTCTTTCACAGATTGCTTTTTAATGCTTTTAAGCATATGAGCAGGAAGATGAAGCATATGATGTCATTCGAAAAATGCAAATGCAGCCCAGCTGCACGTTGTGATTGGGAGTGCCTTGCTCGGTGCAGTGGCTGTGTTATCCATGGAAATATTACTGTTGCAGAACTTGCAGCAAGTAAAGTCATCGATTTGGAACCAAATAATACAGGAGAACATGTTATGTCGGAAAATTTATATGCTTCAACAGGCAGATGCAGCGATCTTGCATGAACCATGCTTCTGATTATATTAGGAAGGATGAAGAATCAGGCTTTATCTTGGAGTTCAGATATGGACTGGATGCCAGAGAAGAGGTTGACGGAGGAGTCGGACTCCGCCACGCATTGGAGGAATTTGAGGATCCTGCGAAGGCATCTCACTCACTCTGCCCGGCCTTCTCTGAGTCCGGTCCGGAGTGCGAGCGTGACTTCTCTGTAGAGTCTTTGCTGGTCCAGTGATTTAACCAGTTCCGCCACCGCCGATTCAGGCTGAGTCTCAGGCTCCGAGACTGAGCTGGCGCTCCGGAAGGGCATTTTCAGGCACATCCTTTTCCTACGTCGTCGTGCCGTTCAAGTGTTTAACTAACTGTAAGAAAAAGATTGATGGAGAAATGGACCGACGGGTGGCAAAGCTAAGTTGGGCTTCGGAAGTTAAATGGCCTCAATCCCGCAGAATCGTATCCATCAACAGATTGACCATCCCTTTTATGGATCCATCCGTCGGTCCACCCTTTGTTTTGTCATGATTCCACCGACCGCACACGAGGTTTCTGATTTTGCTACGTCACGTTTACACACTGTAGTTTGTATTATATTCCTACTAGTTTGTTGGGGCATCATGCGATGCATGATGTTGCCCAGATGAACGTCAATAAAGACAAAATTGTGGCTATAAAGAGTGGAAGAGTATTTATCGATTAGTGATGCTTGTAAAATAATCAGAGAAAATCCAAATAAATTTCTGAGGAGTAGTAATTTTTGGAAAAACAATTTTGCTTAAC
This sequence comes from Coffea arabica, assembly GCF_036785885.1. Taxonomy (NCBI): domain Eukaryota; kingdom Viridiplantae; phylum Streptophyta; class Magnoliopsida; order Gentianales; family Rubiaceae; genus Coffea; species Coffea arabica. The sequence goes on along the minus strand of NC_092313.1, from coordinate 977,270 downwards.
GATACATAATTAAAACCTAGACCATTAAGGTATTGGACGTGATGACTAAGAATAATTAAGATGGTATTTGAATAGCATCTATTGGCTCAACAGAACTGATTCATTCGGAAACCAAATACGAAGAGGGAATTAGCAGACAGCTAATTTGGAATTTTCTTGTTTTGGCAGGTAATTTACTATGCAAGTATTCATAAATTGGAGGATTTATTTGTGTGCAAGACACTTACTTCTAATAGATTACAGTTTGTAAGTTGCAATGATCTGGGAGATGCAATCTCATAGTTGAGAAATCAATGGAAGATTGAAAAGATAAATTCGACTATACAAATAGTTGGACATTAAATAGGACAGTTTATGAAGATGAGTTTAATCATGTATATTATTTCATGCAACTATTAAACAGATAAAAAAATATCAGGCTTCAGCATAGCATTAAAGCTTCAAATGGCAAGGATTGAGGACAATTAAGTCGAAACTTGGAACTTTTATGTGAATTTACAGAAGGCAATAGTTTATAATATATGTGCATACATTGCATTCTGGTAGTTCGTACATTAGGAAAAGCTGTTCACTATAGTGTAGAAGGTTTGATCAAGAACTGTAGACAAAAGTAGCAAAAGCTGGTATGTACATTAGCAAAAGGTGGTCATTGGCAAAAATAGGTGACTTTATGCCACCAAACTGATCTCAAAAGTTGATGCAAAACATAGGAATGGTGCATGATTTTAGTCGATTTTTTGGTGCTTTGGCTGGTCAGTGATTGTTGCTGGTGGATCTCTTTTCTTAGTTGCTGTAGCTTGTGCGATGGCTGGATTGGTTGTGTCTTTGCTTGAATCTTCAGTTGCAATTTGTTGATCAGGTAGGTTTGATGATGAGGCTTCATTGGTTGCTGGTGCGGGTGTTTCTGTAGGATCTGCAATTGGTAGACAAGCCAGGATGTTGTACTTTGCTACAATTGTGTTTTGTAGAGGATGAGTGAATTTCCTGACTTGAAAACGAAATGTGCTCATATGGTGCTTCATATTGATGTCTGCAATATCTGGAACTTGGTTCTGTGGACATTGGTTTATGAATGAGTATGTCTTTGGTTTGGTATATGAGTAGTGTGAATAAATTTGTATTGTATAAAAAGTAATGCTATTAATGTTCAAAATTACCTTTAGTGTCATGTAGAGTATGTCTTCAGCACAGATGTTGAGAATGTGCTGAGCATGCTGGTCTTCAATTTGTGCAGTAATTGTTCCAGTACTATCAGACAGTTGCACTAAGAACTTGAGCCTGCATTAAGTATTATGGTTTTGTTATGTTATGATAAGAAGAATGTTATGAATTTTAGTGTGTAAATATGTTTATGAATTTACCTTGGCAGTGGTTTTGCAAATGTCATGTTGCAATGACAGCATAAGAAGTTGAAATTTGCTTGAGCTCCAGTTTGTTTTTTGCAATTAGAAGCTGGACAGGTAAGGATATAGAGTCGATGTTGAGGTTGAACTATCTTTGCTTTGGCTTTGATCCAGAATGGCTAAAAGATTTCATGTGATCAAATATTAGATTTTGTTGTGATAGTATTTGTTATTGAATATATTGTATTTTGTACTGATAGATGCAGTAGTTGTACCAGATAAGGAGTATTTAGTGCATAGCTGATGTCGTGCATATGTTCTTCAGGAGGAGGTTGGACTCTTTGATGAGCTGCATCATAAAGTTTTTGTGCTAAAACTTGCTCAATATAAGGTCTGCTTGCTTTGGTCCTGTTATATTGTATAGGGTGGTGTCAGATTTTGGTTATAATGTGCCTAACCAATAAGTAAATATTGACTTTCTCAACTTACCAACTTTTGAGTTCTAGTGCTTGAGGGATTTGTGGATCAAACAAGATAGCACTCATTGTTTGTGTCTCGACAGATAAAACTGATATATGATTATTTGAAAAATTAGTATTATATTTTGTAAAGTAGATAATATACTTGACTTTTGTAAGTTTATATGAATTAGGGACAGATTGACATACCATGCACTGAAGTCACTTTGGCTCTTGTTATAATCAATGTCGGGGACTGATTTAAGATCCTCAGAAGGTGTTGTGCTTCAATGTCAATGAATTCTGGCCACATTGTAAGTATCATCGGCTTTTGTCTGCATGAGTTATGAATGATTAATACGACTATTGTGTTGTATTGTGCTTTATTAATTTGCATTGTTTTTATACTTACTCTTGATTTAGGATGATGAATTCTTGAATTGGACAATCGCCTCTTTGTCGTGCAATGAAGCGGCGGGGAAGAGCTCCAATGACAGTGCATAGCAGAGCTGAGACAAGAGCATTAGCTATAAGTATTGATATGTAAGAGTCATTGTAGTAACAATGTAATGAAAATTATTAAAGTGAAGTAGTACTTATCGAATTTGTATTTGTATCCATGTACTTATAGAAGTCTTTGAATGGTGTAAAATTGTAGCACTGATCAATAGGATACTGGTTTTCTTGATCTGCTTCTTTGATGAATGTACCTCCGGTCAAGGTTAGTTGAAATGGTGAAGTGCAGTATCTGAAATTTTCTATTGTTATAGGCTCCACCTTTGCATTGCCAATGTAGTATGTAGAGTACAAGACAAGTGCTTGATCTAGAGGTTGTATGTCTCTTGTGTATGAGACAGCTTGGATTGTACTTTTCTGTATTTTGCAGTAACACAGAATAAAAGATAATGAGTGAGTTTTTACTTCTATTTTGTAGAACATTTTCCTTATGTACTCTTTATATGAATAAATTTACCTCTTTGTCAAGGAAGAGATATTTCTGGAATGTAGTGCTTGCATCTTTACTGATACGAGGAGCTGTTTTCTCAATGAGAATAGCTTTTGCAACCCAATCTTCATTTTCCTGTCCTATTTCAGTAATGGGAATACACAGCTCTTCTATTTCACTGCAAGATTAGTCAACATTTATGTATACAGATAAGTATATACAGTGTGCATGGTATAGTGCTGTAAAAAGAGCTGATGAAAGAATCAATATATGACTAAAACAGATTTAGGAAAAGAACCAAAATGGTAAGTAATGATAGAAAACATAAGGAAAATAATAGAGAAAGTATGAGCAAGTAAGAGTTAGCTATTAGTTACTGCTGAAAGCACTTCCTGATAGACAACATTTCGTGTAAAATTGGTGCTTTGTCTTTGTCCATGTGGTGGCTGTATCAGGACTTTAATGTTAGAAGCTGTCCGTGCTCTTGACAAAGCAACGTAAAGTTGTCCATGAGAAAAAACTGGTTCTCTGAGGTACAGTCCAACATAATCAAGTGTTTGGCCTTGAGCTTTATTAATGGTCATTGCGAAACACAAGCGTAGTAGAAATTGAGTTCTCTTGAACTGTACTGAAGACAATTCGTCATCAGAAGCTTGTAATGGTATCCTTGGAATGAAAACAATTTTTCCTGCAAAAGAGCCAAATGCTATCTGTGCTTGAATTATGTTATTCGAAAATTCCTTACAGATTAGGCGTGTACCATTTGATAGGCCCTCACTTGGATTGATGTTTCTGAGAAGCATCATTGGACAGTTCTTTTTGAGTATTAACTCATGTAAAGGGAGGCCATTAGGTGTAAGAGAATGCAATAGATCTTGATCTTGGAACTGTACTGAAGAGTGTAATGGTTCATCATTGCTGAAGTAGCTTCTTTCTGCTCCTGGAAATTTCATTATCAATTTATGATTGATCTGATGAACAAAGTCATTTCTTGTCGTCAATATTGCTCGATTGATAATAGATGTTGTTGTTGAAGTAATGTACTCCATATTTGGGAACACAGTATCAATCAGAGCATTTATGGAAGTTTCATCATCTTGAAAAGGAATGTTGATTGATTCTGGTATCTGAACTTGATCTTGATCAGTAGTTTGCTGAATTCCATCTCCAATCCTGATCAAGAATGTGGAAAAATCTGGATCAAGTCTGGCTCTCATATTGATTGTTAATCTGATCTTTTCAAATTTGCTCCATAATGGTGACATAACAAGACTGGTATCTATGATATCTTCTCTGGTACCATGTGTGATTACTGGTAAAGTCTGACGAAAGTCACCACCAAAGACAATGACTTTTCCACCAAATAAATGGTCGTTATTTGTTATGTCTTGTAACATCTTGTTAAGGGCTTCAACTGACTTTCTTTTAGCCATAGTAGCTTTATCCCATATAATGAGCTTAGCATTTCTGATTAGCTGAGCCAAAACACTTTGCTTGCTGATGTTGCAGTACTTATTTTGATCATCATTAATGGGAATTTTGAACCTTGAGTGTGCAGTTCGACCTCCAGGAAGAATGGATGCTGCTACACCTGATGTTGCAGTAGCAAGTGCTATGCAGCCTTGCGATCTTATAGTTGCAAGCAGAGCTTTATAGAGGTAAGTTTTTCCAGTTCCTCCTGGTCCGTCAATGAAAAATGCCTTTGATATGTTATTGTTGACACAGTGCAGTACTTTATCAAAGGCAATTTTCTGCTCTTCATTTAATTGATATACTGAGAGCAAATCTTCTTCAGGAGTAATGATATTTTTTTCTGCCTGAAGTTCTTTTGTGTCCATGTGATTCTCCAGTAGTCTATTTGGTAATAGCTGAAAACCATAGTGTGTGATCTGTTTTCCCATTGCTCTTAAATGCATGTCTATAATCTGCAATACTGTGTCATTGACTACCTCTCCAGATACCGTTTTATTTTGTTCAATATCTTCAGAAAGAAAATCCTTAAACTTTAGCCACAACTCTTGACAGTTTGAAGGATTGCAGTAGACTAAAATTGTAGCAAACAGATGACGAAGTGAAGATGGCATTTGATATAGAACAGCCTCTGCTAAACAAATTTCTGCACTATTATCAGCTTCTAATAAACCTAAGAACTCTGCTGCTTCTCTGAAGGATGTAGCAATTTTGCCATTAATCACTTTTAAATCATGGAATGATGTTGGCTTTTTAACATGCTTTAATAAGAGTCTTAAAAAGTACCTTTCACCTTCAGAAGGATGAACTCCAGCAATTCTTCCAATTACATCTCTTTGCTGTCGCAATGACCAGTATCTTGACTTAGCATCCCATACGAAATATTGAGGAAAATCTGTATATAGACAATTCAAATTTTTTGCAAAATGGTCATACTTATTCATCTGAAAGAATTCTGTGAGCATAGTTTTCTTCAAATGTGCATTTTTGATAACATCATCAACAGATTGTTGATCTGGAAAAGTTATTGGCTGTTGATTTTCTAGATGTACTGGTAGAGTCATTACAGAGGGATGCATTTCATTAAGATCAAAACTATATATTCTCCACATAGCTTCTGGCGCTGAAATCCATCTGGCTGATTGAAAGTTCTTGATTTCATCAAGCATCTGATTTTCTTCTCCATTGCTGAATTGATATAGTATCTTGTCATAACCCTTATAGATGTATTTATAAATATACTTAACTGCCTGTATAGTAGAACATATCTCTACATTCATGTGGCAGTCAAATCTGGACAAAAGATATGCATTGTAAGGAACTACCCATCGATTATCCAAATGATGTCCTCGAACCTTGACAGTCCTTTTGTCATCACTTCGTCGATAGATTGGATAAGAGTTCTGACCATGTCTTGTTGATTCGGCAAATTGTTTTGGATATTTGTCTTTGCAAATTTCATTTTTCTGCATACAAGCACAGTTTGGATTCATTTGTCCACAGGGTCCATGCATCATATGTTGTGCTACTAAAGAGTGCAGATGCTTGTGTATATGAATATCAGGTAGCTCAGCAGAAACAATGCGATCGTATGCTTCAGGACTCAATAACTTAGAGCAATGCTTGAGAATGATGAGAAAATGTGCATGAGGAAGACCACGTTTCTGAAACTCAATAACATATGTGTAAGCTGCAACTTTGCCAAAAATATGTTTCTTGAAAAGTTCATTCTTTAACATTTGCAACTTAGCTCGAGAAACTCGAGAAACCAGATCAGGTCTATTCTCTGTCTTCTCTTTTGGCAATAAAAGGTTCTTGATTTCTGGCCAATTTTTGTTGCAGGTCATTGTTAAAAAAATGTCTGGTTTGCCATACTGCTGAACCAAAGTCATTGCATCTAAATAACGACGCTTCATGTCGCGTGGACCACCAATAAAGCTACGAGGCAATATGAATCTTTTACCAACATTTGAGCCATTGGTTTGTCCAGCTGATAAGCTATCAAGAAGACCTTGATATAACTCTGTCCTAAGGCGATTCTGGTACTGATCATTCTTGAAAAAATCAAGTCGTGATGTTTCAATCTTCACGTACATGTCAACCACATATTGCTGGAGTAGCCTTCCAATATGCAAGAGCATTGATTTGTCTTCATGTCTGATCTGCAGTTTGTAACAATAATATTCTCTGCAAGATACATATTTTCGCTTTTTGCTACGTTTTGCTGCAACTGTTTATAGAAAGATGAATAATTAAGTACAATATGCAATGACTATAGCTAATATAAATGGATCTTGAATAGAAATTGTTAATATATATGATTAATGATACCTTGATTTTCAGCATGTATAACATCTTCTGCAGTCATGAACATATCTACTGGAATTGTTCTTTCTCCTGGACAGGTTTGACCTGAAGCAGCATTATTTTGTAGACTTGAAAGTTTTTCTATGCCTGGATGCCATCCTGGTTCTCCATTAGGAAATATAAATGGATATTGCATTGGATCATAGCAGCCATAATAGTGTTTCACAATCTGAGCATTCTCACTTTTTGAATATACTTGAATGTGTTTGCTATTCGTTTGATCAGAAGTCTGTGACTCTGTCCAAAGAGCACCAACTTGTGAAACTGTTGGCTTGTTGTAAACGTGCTGATCAACTGTTGGATTTGATTGCAACATTATTTTGTATTCATCTAGATCAGGCAAGTGTTGTAATCCACGGAAAAATGATGAGTACGGATTTACTTTCAATAGATCAACCAACATTGCTATCAAATTTTCTATGAACTTGTTTGATATGGACAGACGATTTTCTACTTCATGCTCAGTATCATAGAAATATAACTGCAAATTTACTGGCTTTTGACCATCAGCAGGAACTAATGGATTTATAAAATGATACATCTGACCCTGCACTCGAAAGGTATATATACCATTGTACTTTTTCCCTAATTCCTTATCACAGTGCATTCCTATTGAAGTGAAAGCAAACATATTATTATAGCTTCGTATACAATTGCGAAAGTCTGTAGCCTCATCATTGTCACTGAGATATAGTAACATCAATTCTCGAGGCATCTCAGTTTCAAGGAGTCGAATTTCACCTGATGAGCAACAAAAACCAGGAGGCTCTAAGTGAAATTTTTTTGCTCCACAGAGTTTACAAGAAGGAGCTTCTGGTAATGTCATTGATTCTGTAGCAATGTCTCGCAGAATATCTCTTTTTTGTCTTTGACGACATTGTTGAGATCGCCGGGCAGGTTTTTGAGATCCAAGAGTGGCATTGTTTATTGCTGTACTACTTGAAGCAATTTGATAACTATCATTGTTTATCCCCGCACTGGTTGAAGGAATGTCAATACCAGAGGCGTGAATAACATTTGCTGTTTGAGAATTCTGTGTACCTTGGAAGGATTCTAACTTGCCAGAAGTTAAGACATTATCAGCTCCTTGTAGAATACCAGATGTTGATCGAATATATTCAACAGGTATTGATTCTGACTCTGTAGAAGTCAAAATAGTATCACAATTCTGATCTAGATTAATCATAGCAGCTTTTGAACTTGAAGAATCACGCTTTCTTCTCTTTTGCTGATTAGATTTTCCTGGTTGTTCCGAAACACCAGTTACCGATTCAATATACTGAGGACAGATTTGGATTGCCGTTAATGCTATAGTGGAAGTGCCTGTGCTAGAATTCCCACCTGCTTCTGACCTATCAATAGCACGACGCTCTCGCCGTCTCCTATTTCTTTCCTGGTATCGTTCTTGAAGAGTAGCATATTTTCTTTTTGGTGGCATTGTTTATTTGTTAAACGATAATAATAAATATACTTATGCAAGAAATTTATTGAGCTCCAGTCTAAGAAAATGTAAAATTATTCATACAAATAAGCATACAGATAGAAATAATCAAAACTGATCCTAACCAAAGATATAAGTCAAAAGCTTTAATACATCAAACACAAGAACTCAGATAACAAAGCAAAACTAACCGATCAGCCATTGATAATGATCCTTGAACAATTTGCACCAGCAGGAGACTTAAACAGCTAGCTGCAATTTCAGACATAGATAAAAAAACATAGAAACGAGAGATGAGCAAGTCATTTTATAGGAATCAAACTTCCAGACCACATAGAAATCAAACTTCCAGAATACAATATGTATATACTTGAACTTATTTGTAGACTTAGAATCGTTTTCTGTTTCTGCACTTTTGAACAAGTCATTTTATGGAAATCAAACTTCTAGACCACATAGAAATCAAACTTCCAGAATACAACATGTATATACTTGATCTTATTTGGAGACTTTGGATGATTTTTTGTTTCTGTACTTACAGCTTCATGCATGCAACAAAAAAGATAAAATCATGACAAAAAGGAATCAAAAGGAACTGACGGCTAGTTTGAAAGCTACCACAAAAGAAATGAACAAGAAAACTACAAAACAGAACAATTTTGTACTTATATGTATATATGAACTGCCAAAACTTCATGCATGCAAGAAAAGACATGGAATCGTGACAAAAATGAATAAGAAGGAACTCACCAGTAACTTCAAAGCTTCGACAAAAGAACTAAGCAAGAAGACTGCAAAAGCGAACAATCTTGCACTTTATATATATGAACCGACAAATGTCTAGAACAGACTTGCAGCTTGAGACCTCGTTAGTGGACGTTCGCACCGTTTTAAACAGACACATGCAAGACATGCAACTTCAGAAACTCCCAAATGCTTCCACGTAAGCTAACAACACCATCGTATCTGTCTAACACCCAAACATCAAAGTGAAATTTCATGGTTAAATGTCTACAACAGACTTACACCTTGAAGCCTGGTTAGTGGACCTGCGCACCGTTTCTAACAGAAACATGCAAGCCATGCAACTTCAGAAACTCGCAATTGCTTCCACGTAAGCTAACAACACCATCGTATCTGTCCAACACCCAAACATCAAAGTGAAATTCCATAATTAACCACCTACTGATGGTGCTCATACGGGACCATCACTCCTTATGAGATATCAGCCAACTCCCCTTTTTATACTTCTTAGGATATTATCCATACTGGTGCTCAATGCATGCCTAATATGTGTGTAATAAAAAAAAATACATAATTTTTATGTTCATATATTTTAAATAAAATTTTTATTATTGAAGCAAATTTTAAATTTTTAAATATTTTTATAAAATAATTTTATATTTGTAGTTATAATATTTAGAGGTAGTTATGTTGAAAACATATATTTAAATAGTTAAAAGTAAAAATAGTCATGGGTAGTTATAGGTAGTTAAAGTGAAAGTAGTTTTTATAAGAGTAAGAAGAGAACTTCATAAAATGATAATAAATGTTAATCCCATACCTCTCCTGAAACTTTATATATAGTATAGATAATACACATAAGCATATAATTCAAAAAACTTTTATATTTTGTATACTTTAAAATTACTCTAAAAAATATTCATACCTTTTAATTAATTGTATATAATACATAAAATTTTTTTGACATATTATATTTTATGAATTATACTTCAATTTAAAAAAAATTTAAAAATTTGAGCAAGGATAATGATTTATCTTCTTAGTTATATACAAAATAACAGTGACATATAACATAATTCTATAGATTTATACACATAAAAGTAATAAATTTAATGGCCTTTACACAAAAATATGATTTAAAATTGGTATAAATATAGCACATATTATAGTTCTGTAATTTTCAAATATATTCATACTATTCACTTACAAATTTATATACCTAATTTTACCAAACATGTATTTTTGTACCAAAACTGTTATTCGTGCTTTTGAAACCCATTTTTGTACCAAAAATGGTTTTTTTATGGGCAAAATCCAAAAAACTCCTTATAGTATAGCTATCCTACAGAAAAATCTTTTGTGATTTCAAATCATACACAACAGTACTTTATGATTTAAAGTAAAGTGAAAAATCAACGAAAATCGTTAAATTTAACACGTTTGATGTAAACGCACTAGAACTGTGCGTGATTTTTCTAACAAATAGTTTTTTAAGGCAAATTTTGATCTAAAATACCTATTTTGCCCCTCATACCTTAATAAAACAACCATGATTCTTTTTTAATTTTGCTCCAAAATTGCAAATTCGACGATTTTTGCTTATATTATTAATGAATGAAACTAATGAATCAAAAATCGTTTGTTTTATGTTATTTAACCATCGTTGAATTCATGACACGTGTGCAAAAGTTGAATTTCAAATTCAAATTTTGCATAGTTGTCATTTATCCAACACTGATAGTGTATACATTGTCAGTGTAGGAAAGATTAATCCTTTTTTTATACATGTACATACAATATCGTGTATTATACTCGTACCATATATGGTTACTCCTACCATTTTTTTTTTTTGGTTACTACTTCTTTTCCAGTTTGTAACACCAATGTCCCTTTATGTTTAGGGTACTTTTCGATGACAAAATCTTAAATTTTGGGAAAGATGGGAATCATCGAATGTAACACGAAATCTTACTTGTTAATTTGCCTCTCTTTCCAAAAAATTATCCTTTTAAACTCGAAGTATAAAAGTCTCCCATCTCAGTAATGCCATTAGATTGGACCAATGTATATCAACTAGTTGGATGCATGTCATAATAAAAGAGAGAGTGATATTTTCTCACTCATATCGGGCATCTAACATGCACCTGAATCCAGTAGCTAGCCACCAGAAACTCCTGCATTGTATTCATGTAGCAGAAACCATTTTCATGATCACTTCCGAGTGCAAGCACCTGAATCTATTAGTTAGACACACAAACTCCTGCATTGTATTCATGTAGCAGAAACCATTTTCACGATCACTTCTGAGTGCAAGCATTTGAATCCATTAATTAGTCACACAAACTCCTGCAACGTACTCAGGTAGAAGAAACATTTTTCATCATCTATAAGTGCGACTAGTGTTTAATAGCTAAACCATAATGCTCAAATTCTTGACTTAAAGCCTAATTCAGATTCAGAGTGCAAAAGATGCAGTCAAGTTCCAGTTCCCCTTCTTTCTAACACGATAAAGTATACTACAAATTATGTTGATTAGTTGCTAATGGTTACATCTGCCACCTTTTAGGCTGCAATATGCACATAAGCTGGCTGACATTGATTAGAATTGATACAAGCATGAATGAGAACTCTACAAATACCTGCAACACCAACCCCTCACATAGCATCATATTACCCGTAAATGCTTCCAGAACTTTGGGGTGGTCATTACAGTTCAAATTTCACAGATACAGTAATGCAATACGAGGGTAAGTATTAAGCAAGAGATCTGAAACAACAAATATAGGCTTTTGAGACAAGGGTATTACATGTTCAATGAATTCCAAGACACAAAAGAAGTAGCAATTCTCAGATTCAGATGCTGACAAGTATCAACTTCTGAACTTTTCTTCAACATCACAAAGAATCAACAATTCCTTTTGGCGTTGAAAATAAAACTAAGCAAGATCATCTTACGGTGCTACCAATTCTCTTTTACAATTTTAGACTTCTCCAGAATGAACTTTCCCTCCTTGTACTTCTGTGTTGAGTCGTAAGCTCGCTCATACTTCCACCCTAATAGCTCATGACAATCACCACAATGTATGTCGGCAACTGTGTGTAGACCAGTCATGAGCTGTCTGTCTTCTTTAACTCCCAAAACAATGTTCATCACATGAGAGAACAAAAAGGCTCGCCCATTTCTTCCCTAAAAATTGCATCGCAATGAATCTAAGCCACTGATGCCCAAACTATATTCATGATCATTGCAGTCTCAAGAAATTGGCTTGCTTTGAATTGAAATTGATAGTCATTCTTAACAAAACACAACATTTGACCTCCAAGTAGAATTAACAACACATAAAATTTCAACAATCTTTTATACCACTTATCTTCACTACTAGGGTCATCATATATCCTCGTCTTCGTACACAAGCGAACAAGGAATTCTTTATATTTTTTTCCCCTTAATATCTACAAGGTTTTACAGCGCCTAGAGGAAAATAACCCGATTTTTGTCGTTTGACGGTAGCAGTGACCAAAATTTGCTTCCGGACAACCGAACCGGCCGTGCCATACTAATTTTCAAAGAACCGAAAACCATAAATTTTAACTACCATCATTATGTATTCCCAACTAAAAACTCTCCCCAATTAGATGACCATGATAACAAAGAACTAAACAAATCATCCATCCCATTAAGAATTAGGGAAGTAATTTAGAGGGTACGATTGGATCAATGCGTTACCTGAAACTCCTTGGAAATTATATCATCATGAAGCGAAACATGATTCTTGCATTTATAGCAGCTATACAGGCGAGGTCCAACCAATTCACCCATCAATCAAAAGTTCTGGGGCACAACACCTCACCCTGCTTAAAAACCAAGACTCGACAGATTCAAAACGCATGATGCAGAAACCAATGAAGATATATATATAGATAAACTTTCAGCAGCACATTGATGGCTGCACAAGCCAAAAGGGAGAAAAAACCACAATGTTCTTTACCTTCAAATGACTCAAGGAGGATGACCCAGAAGTCTGCAGCCAAAAAAGCCAAAGGAAAAAAAAAAAGAGGAGAACAACAGAGCTTGTTGACGTAGAAGATGGTATTACGACACTTACAGGACCTTGCCAATATATATATATATATATATATATATACACGCGCGCGCACACACGCACCAACACTGGAATGAAATGATGAAAAAGGAAGTTGGGTTTGACAAAGACAGGATTGGTTTTATAAGTAAACACCAGTAAAGACCTCATTTTATATATAGTAATAAAGAAGCGTGTGGAAATATCTACTCCGCCACCCAAGCAAGAGTACAAGAATAGTGATGGTGCGAAACAGTAGTGTTTAGTTGTGACGGTTTGAAAAAAGAAGCAACGGTGACTTTTGAGAAACCCCCTATATATATATAGTGTATATTCTTAACTTCAGCTCACCAACCATTGTCATAATCAGAGATGGACAAAGGTTGAATTCGAGGGCAGAATTAAAGCTGTAATAGCGTTTTTAAAAAAATGATTAATAATTATACAATTGCAGTAACCTGCCTGGCCACTCTGCCTTTGGGTTGACGGTTGGCATCCTTGAGGTCGGATGGAGAGAAAAGTGGGGCTGTCGGGGGATATACAAAGGGACTACTGCCGGCACTGAGTGAGCAGTGAATGGGCAGGGGAGGACAATTTCAAGAGTACCATTAATGGGATATCTAATTTTTTTTACTAATATTTCGTTTATATCATAAATATTTTTTTAATTTATTTTTATCTTACATATATATTATATCATAAAAATATTATAATAATTATTTCAAATAATATATTCTATCCAAACAATGAGTTCAGCGCATCATTACTTATAAATAAATATATTAAATGAGAAAATAGGAGATACCGATTGTGCAACACAAATGAAATGACAAAGCCAAGGCCATCTTTTTATAACTTCCCCACAAGCTGCATGTGGTCCTTAGAAACTTTGAAGAGTCTTATTTATCAAGTAATGGAAACGAATCCACTTTCACTCTTTCCAATTGGAAAGTTTTAGAATTGGAATGCGAAAGTTGTTAGGTCTGATCCCACCATAAATGATTCCGAGGCACCTAAAATAGAAAACTGAAAAAAGTTTAAATAGTTACAAAATACCCAACTAACTTGCTTCCCAAAGGTCCACTAATTTGCTCCCCAGAGGTCCATTGATTTGCTGTTTTAATTTGATGTCTAATCACACTTTTTTGTAAATCGGGACATGAACTCTCTAAAACTCATTTAAATCTATTGCTCCCTCCGTCCCACTTTTGATAGTCCTGTTTTCCTTTTTCGTCTGTCCCAAATTGTAGTCCATTTTTCAATTGAAGAATGTAGTTGTATTTTAATTTTTCTAAAGTGCCCTTATTCAATGTAAGTTGTTGTTACTATAAACCTACCCTATTTAATGAGAGTTGATTCTTTTTTTACCATCAATTCAAGTTCCCGTAAAGTTGTACTCTATTTAATATGAGGGTATTTTAGGAAAATAGCAATCTAAATTTACTTTTCCAACAAAGTTAACTACTTTTTCTTAAACTGTGTGAAAAAAGAAACAGGACTATCAAAGTGGGACGGAGGGAGTATATTTATAACCATCAAAAGAAGAGATTTTTTCATAATACTCAAGCTTGATATGAGATACAAAAACAAACTCAGCAGAAGTTAATCTAACCAAATGGTGCTTCTGCTTATTTTCACTACTAACTGTTCCATTTTAACTGCTATTTCACTCCTTAAGTTCAACGAATTCTAGAATCTGCAACCAAATTAAAATCAGATGGCCTTCATTTGAGTTGAATTCATAAACCTTGGATTTGAAAGTACTCACAAACATAAAAATAGCATGCACAACTATAAATAGTAGCCACATTCTTGTATCCAATGTATTTGACCCCACACACTCTCACACACACACACTCAAGGAGAGGAGATTTAGCACAGCAGAGTCTTTCAAGACCACGACTTATCCTTTATCCACAGGTTCAGGGATTTGCCAGCATTAAAACGCAACGAGTTTACATGTGACACCACCCAACGCATTCGCTGCCTGCAATTTCAGTAGTATTCTTTCAAAATCTTTGCCTCCTCAATTACAAACCTCCCTTCCTTGTACTTCTCTCTGGCATCATAAGCTCGAATGTATTTCCATCCCAAAGACGCGAAACAGCTGCTGCAGTAGACGTCAGCAACCACAAAATATCCACTCAGGAACTGTCTTTCTTCCTTCTGCCCCAACACAATGTTCATTGCGTATGCTGCCCCAGATTTTGCCTAGCAATCAAACGTAACAATCTTGAAAACTGAAGCTGCAGAGGTTCCAAAGTCCAAACCAACAGATTCAACCGCATGTTAAATGGTTTGGCACTGAAACTATAAGTTTCAACTTCTATCAAATTCTCCTGCTGAATTTCTTTCCTTTCTCCCTATTGGGTTTTCTCGGGTCGTGGGATCTTACAGGGAAAAAAAAATGATGAAGCAATGACAACAGCAATGCTAACTACTTTAGGATTTAGACCAGAGAAGGAAATAACACAAGTACATTATTAGTAATATATTTTCTGCCATCGGGTTAATTACCATGCTTTTAATTTTTATTTTTTTTTATTTTTGGGGACAACTCTATTACCAAAAACCATCCAACTCCAAATTCCAATCCACTAGAAATTAAAAAGAAGAACATAATGGGGCAACAGTCTGTAATAGCAACTTGTGTCTGTGAATCATGATAACGGGTCCTCTTCCTTTGATTTGTATAGGAAAATTCTTGTAGCCTTAACTCATGAAACTCCTACGAATGTCCAGGAATTGTGCAACGAATGCCAAGTATATTCCTTATGCCAGACCTGCAACAAGTAGCATGCAAGCAGAAATGCTGCAAAGATTGCAATCAACCGCACATTTTGACAACACATTGCTTTATCTTAGCTAAGAGTCGTCAGGTGTTATCATATATATATATGTATATGTATATGTGTGTGTGTGCGTGCGCGTGCGCGCCCAAAAAGAGAGAGAGAGAGAGACTAGATGATGATGAAGAGCTAGAAAGTGTTTCTTCAGATGACGATATCAAGTACGGTAATTAAGAAAAAAACGACGTATAGAAAAGATGATTCAATTGCAGGTTTCAGAATGTATATATGTGTAGTCACCCGAAAATTCTTAGAGAGAAGATCATCGCGAAGAGCCACAGGTGTACAGCACTCTCTGCAGCAGCTGTAACGAAAAGGGATTACCCGTGACTGCGAGGCCTGCCATTTGACCTGCAATATTTACATCAAATTCAATTGGTAGAAGGAAACATACTGCTGCAATTTGATCCGGAAAAGTGCTAACCTACTTCTCTGCTGCTATTGTTTGATTAATTTGAATCACAAAAAAAAAAAAAAAAGAAGATTGATGCTCAGAAATCAGTTTGAAAACAAGGAGAAGACGCCATTATTTAATTATGCCCGTAGGAAGCGAAGCCAGTACATATAACAGACAACTAAACAGGGACAGGATTAGTTGATAGGATTGGAACAGAGGACTCTGAGAAAACGAAATTCCAAGGCGAGACTGATGAAGCGTGAAGAGTCCTATAATACTGCTATATGAAAAGATAGAGATCGGTGAAGCTACTCCAGTGCAATGTGATTAACAATAAGTTTTACGTTGAAAAGTGATGTTTAACTCAATTTTTGCACCCTCCAATGAACTGGAATTCCATCTCCACCAACTGTTTACTTACTTGCATACCATGGGCGAATGCACTTGCCACTCATATTTTTCACAACAATCGATTTTTGTATGCATTGGAGAAGGAGAATAGAAAGGAAATTCGGATAATTTTGTCCTCTCGTGTGTTTAGTATGTATGTATGTGGGTAGTTTTGTCAATTTATAAACTTAGGGGGCGTTTGGTAAGAGGGTATCGGATTCGGGGAATGGAATGAACCCCATAAATGGTGTTTGGTTCACTGGAATGGGAATTGAAATCTTGGAATGATTTCTAAAAATTTGGTGTTTCTCCATTCCCAAGTATTTTGGTGGGTTTTGTCCGATTCCCAAGTTTGATTCCAAGAAACAAATCCAATTACATATTATAATTATACAATGATATAATTAATATTTATATTTAATATATTTATTATATATTATAATATATACATATATATAATATATTATAATTATAATATTTATATATATTATATATATTATATATTATAATATATACATATATATAATATATTATAATTATAATATTAGTACATTATATAAATATATATTATAATCATAATATTAGTACATTATATAAATATATATTATAATTATAATATTAGTACATTATATAAATATATATTATAATTATAATATTAGTACATTATATAAATATATATTATAATTATTTAGTTAAATATAATTATATTCATATAATATATATTATAAATTTATTAATATTATATAATAATATATTTATAATATATATGTATATTTATAAATGCATATTATATGTGCACATGATTATAATATACACATGTATATAATATTAATAAATTATATAATTATAATTATAATTATATTTATTATTTTAAATACAATAATATATAATAATTACTATATCTAATATTAATATGCATTATACTTGTATAAAATATGAGTACAATTAATATTTATATATTATATAATTATAATTATGTATTTATTTTATAGCGTTTGTATAATTATAATTAATTATATATATAATATTTAATTTAATTAGTTACAAACTTATAATAATGATGTTATTGTATTATATAATTATATATTATAATTATTTAGTTAAATATAATTATACTTATATAATATATATTATAAATTTATTAATATTATATAATATTATATTTATAATATATATGTATATTTATAAATGTATATTACATGTGCATATAATTATAATATATACATGTATGTAATATTAATAAGTTATATAATTATAATAATTATTATTTTAAATATAATAATATACAATAATAACTATATTTAATATGTAATATATATTATATTTATATAAAATATTATTATAATTAATATTTGTATATATTATATAATTATATATTTATATATTTATATTATAACATTTGTATATTTATATTTAATTATATATATAATATTTAATTTAATTAGTTACAAACTTATAATAATAATATTATTATTTATATGTATTATATAATGTATATTAATTTATGTAATATAATTAATATTATCCATTATACTAATAATTATACATGTTTACTAATAGAAATTATTAATTGTTAGACTAAATTTACTAATACATTTATACTAATATATTTAATTAGTGAAGATTTCTTATATCCCATTTACAAAGAACCAATAACTATCATTTACGATGGAGTTTATAATATATTTTTTATATTCCATTCCGAAAGAGTCGACGAACCAAACATCAACTATAGTAATGATACACATTCTAGGTACTTGAACCAAACAAATATGTTGGAATGAATGACCTCATTCCAAACCCAAGATATCCGATTCCGAATCCGAATCCAATACCGATGTGCGAACCAAACGCCACCTTAGGTTCTGTTTGAATTGCAATTGTTTTTTATTTAAACGAGTACTTAACAAACAATTTCGTAGTAATTTAATGAATTTAAATTTTTAAATTTCAATTTTATTGGATGCACCCTAACATACATACATACTAATTCAAAGCAATTTCAATTTTCAAAATTTCAAGCTTTTAAATTTTGAAAAGCTTGTTAGTTGTACCTTAAAGGAAGTTTAATTCATCACTCGTGTGATCAGCCTTGGAGTGCAAATAATTTAATTTAATTTAATTTACGGAGTAAAATTCTAAATTTAAAACAGCAATGCCAATCGAGTAGGCCTGTCAACGGGTCGGGTCTAGACCCAGATCCGGACCGGATCCGTGAAATTATTGCGGGTATGGGTAGGGATTTAATTCCGTTTCCCGGATCCGGATCCGGATCCGTTTTGTCAAACAAAAACGGGTCGGATACGGAATATAGTATTCCGACCCGTATTAGACCCGGATCCGGATATAAATGAATTAATAATTTAAAAAATATATATTTATCAATATAATTTGATTAGGGTGATGTATTTTAATAAAGTTAATTTTGATTTCTTTTCTTATTTGATTTTTTCTTTGCATTAGTTAGAAATTAGTTTACAAATATATTTTTTTCTCATTTTTATTAGAAATTATAAAATTTGGTAAATTTGTTCGGGTAGACCCGGATCCGGATCCGGAACATAGAATAAAAGACCCGTCGGGTAAACGGGTCGGATCCGGATCCGGCATAGTAATTCGGGTCCGGGTCCGGAATAATGAATTCCGGCCCGGACCCGGCCCGTTGACAGCCCTACAATCGAGTGAGCAATACAATATAAACCAATTTTTTTTTTTTAAAAAAAAATGAGAGGATTATAGGATTAGGAAAAAAAGAAAAGAAAAGAAAAGAGATGGACAGACGGAGTACCTGAAAAAACACACCAAAAAAGTAGAAAAGGAAAACGAAGAAACCGAGAGGCTCTTTGTTGCTCCTGGATATAAATTCCACCGACTCAGATCACTGTCTTGGCTAGTAGCGAGAGATCAGAGATGGCTGGGCCTCACAGCAGTAGAGAGATGGCGGTGGCTCCCAACAATTACGATGTTTATGGAAAGAGGATCGCGGAGGAGGCTCCTTCGGAGACGGTAGTGGCTTACAACAAGTACAATGCTTCTGGAAATAGGATCGCAGAGGCTCCTTCGGAGACGGCAGTGGCTTACAACAAGTATAATGCTTCTGGAAAGGGGATTGCGGAGGCTCCTCCCGTGGCTGCCGCTAAACGTCGTCGAGCTGACTTTGGTACCAACTTTAATTCCCGTCTCTCGCTTTTTATCTCTGTGCTTTCAATTTCGCTTTCGTTGGTTTTCTACATTGCTAGAGAGCTAGGTTTAAAGTGACTATCGTTTCATTTTGGGGAGAAATAGCTCATCTGGATGCCTTGTTTACCTGGGGTCAGAATACCCCTAGCTTTTCACGCCCTTATATTTTCTGTATGTCGATTTGCTATTACAAACCTGACCTATGGGTTTTACGGAGATGTGCTTCTTCTTGGTGGGGGAGAGCTTTATTGGAGGTCTCGTTTATTTGTTGGTCTGGACAGATACCTATCTCTTTCTCTCTCACCCACACAGCTAGAAATTTATGCTTTTCTGGTGCTAAATTGCTCTTTGAAAGAACAAGAATGTTGTGGTACGTGTCTTTGTAAGGGTGCGGTGAAAAGCTTAGGATTTGGAAATGTGTGTTTGTTGGATGGTATGAAAAACCATACCATACCGCAGGAGAAATAAATACAAATTTGCGTGGTTTCTTAGATAATAATAGCGTTAAAATTGAAGCATAAGAAATGAGGTGACTGATATGACTCTGTTGCCCTTTTCTGTTTTTGGGTGTGGAAAGAAAAGGGCAAGAATGATGATAGCTATGATAGTGGTTCTCAAATTTTATTTGTTAGGTATGGTGATGGTGTATCTATTGTATATTTTAAATAGCCGAGATCATTTATTGTCCTTCTAATCCTGACTCGCATTTCCATTTCTTAAATCTATATCCATCATTTTGTCGGTTTGTGAATCGGGATAATATGGACTTCTATTTTCTGCCACGTCACAGATGACCCTAGCAGCCTTAGTTTCTCAAGTTTTTATGCTCGTGGGGATGGAAGAGGAGAAACCCGTGTAATTGTAGACACTGACCCCATTGGAGCATCCTACGATTTTTACCTCCAGTGCTCGGTAATCAGTTCTTATTAAAAATCTAGACTTGGGGTCTCAAATTAGTTACCCTTTTTCTTTTCTTTCTCTGTTTAGGGGTGTTGTGTATCTCTGACATACTATTGCAATTGAACAGAAAATGTCGCCTCATATTGGGGGAACATCTGCCCGGTCTGTGGATGGCGGATTTAAAGATCATCATGTTGATCTCAGTGTTACGGGATCCAATCCAGCTCAACTCAGTTTTATGGGATCCAATCCAGCTCAACTCAGTGTTATGGGATCCAATCCAGCAAGAAGAAAGGATAGCCAAAGCATGACTTTGCAGGGTGGAATACCAACAAATTCTGTTCCATCTGATGCTTCCAGGACATTGTTTGTGCTGGGTTTGCCTTCAGACTGTAGACGGCGGGAAGTTGCTCGTATCCTTCTGCGACATGCAAACTAGTGGTTTTACTCCTATAGTTCCTCTGTTGTTTCCTTTACTCCATTTTCTGCAGATCTGTTTCGCTGCTTTGAAGGCTATCAAGAATTGAGACTTATAAGGAAAGAGCCAAAATATGTAAGCCTTTGCTTGGATTTATGTTTGTGATTTATTACTTAATTTATTGGTAAAATCACCGCCTTGCAACTCGTGCAGCATGGTGGTGATCCATCAGTACTTTGTTTTGTGGATTTTGTTAGTCCCGCTCATGCAGCTGTTGTTAAGGATGCTTTGCAAGGTGAGATGATAATCACACTCTTATATAGCAATGGATGCTTTATTTGGTGGTTGTGAGGGTCGTCTTACTATCTTTGTTTTTCATGACATATATGAAAGAAGATGATTATGTATCATGTCAGTGATCGGGTTAGTGTGCTCTTTGTTAGAGGAATATTGCGACTTT
Source organism: Coffea arabica (assembly GCF_036785885.1). NCBI lineage: Eukaryota > Viridiplantae > Streptophyta > Magnoliopsida > Gentianales > Rubiaceae > Coffea > Coffea arabica. Next base: position 955,825 of record NC_092313.1, on the reverse strand, counting down.
TAAGTTACACCTCCGACGGCATAAAACCAGTTGCCGTCTAGAAAATGGATGGAATTTAGACAGGATTTTACATGCCTCTTGGTTGACCTCCAAATATGTACTCATGCTGGTTTTCCAAACTAGGTAGTGTAACATATGGGCGTTTTCATTGGAGAGCATTGAGTATATATGATGGGGTAATAGCTGGATTTTGAGATTTGTTGATGTCTATGAGCCTGTCAGTTGAACTAATTTTAGATATGAATTGTGAAGTAGTCAAATATTATTTGCAGGTTACAAATTTGATGAGCTTGATCCTCTTTCTGTCCGTTTGATATTGCAATTTGCTCGTCACCCGGCTGCAAGGTTGGCTGGTGGGTACCGTTGAAAATGATGAGGTATAAGGTGACAGGTGATCTGTTCTACACTCTCATATGTAGAAGTTTATGGCAACTGCAATCTGAGAACCACCGCAATGGTGACTAAAGTCTACTGAGTTTTGAATATCTTTGTATTATTTTGGTTTTCACAAAATGTTGCTTCTATTGTAGGCACTCAGATTGTGTAAGTTAGTACAGACTCCAGATGGGTGGTTTTCCTGGGTTCAGCTTGAATCGGGTGGGTTCTCATTTTTCAAGGGTTGGATGCTGGAGTTTAAATGGCCCTTAGCTTATGTTTTTCTTTATTTTCTGTCTCAGACTTTCACTAGACTCTGATGTTGTCATGTTTATTGGATGGCTAGTGTTTCTATCTGAGGATATTACCATAATTTCCATGTAGAGCTTAAAGAGTTGGTTACATATGAATCTTATGACACTCTTTTAAATTACTAACTTGATTTTCAGGTAATATTATGATATTTAGAGTGTAGTACTCTGCATATGGTACATGTTCTGTTCGCTATCCGTGTTTATACGATTTTTTTAGTTGTCGACAAGTTTATACGATTTTTTTTTGGGAGCTGGACTGGTGCTAAGCAGTCAGGAATAAGGGGGAAAAAAGAAAGAAAAAGACAAGGAAAAATGGATTGAAAAGCAATGATAAGCAAATCAAAGTGATAGTCACTTGAGCCAGGATTTAGTGACTTTAGTAGTGCTATTCTAATGGTGGGAAGTAGTCTCTGAGATTCTATTAAATCTTTTTAGTCATTGTCTGCACTGTTACATGTATAGATTATGTGTCAGAGCCGTTGTCCATATACTTGACAATGCTCCCTTTCGAATGTTTTAGAATGTCACATTTGCAGAAAGATTTCAAGGCTGGTAAGCAAATCAGGCTACAAGCTTACTCAAGCCATAAAATCTGTAATAGACCAACTAAAGTTTACCATATTAACGATGGCAGAACAACTAATGTTACCTAGTTAGTCCTGGCATGCCTTCTTCAGAGTTCTTCTGTTATACTTATTCCAAAATGACCATTTAATGCTAGGGGCTGCATCCAAAATTTATGCATATTAATTGGTGTTATTTTCTGCATCAAATGTCAAAGCACACATGCTGTTTGAGGCATAACAAACTGAGCTATGGAGAAGGGGATCCAAAATTTACTATAACATCGTAGTGCAGTAATACAGATTCCGTCTCTTTTCAGCTTAGATCGTAATTGGAGTAATAGCTGATCTTTTCAATCTTTTCTGCATGATGCTTCACTAAGCACAACTAGCCTATCTAAAGGCTGTAGTAAAAAATGGAATTTTGTTCGTTAGAAAATGTGCTACTAAGTAAATCACATTTACTGCACCTTCTAAGACTGCAGGATAAGATTTCGGTGAACATCTTACTTGCTAAAAGAGAAAAGCTAATAGTTTTTGTATCTCTTCAAGTTGTGGTCCTTTGTTATGGCTAAATATTAATTACCATATCAGGTGAAAAGATATGTAAGTTTTCTACTAATATTGAGAGCTTTTAGAGAAACAATTAAGGGAAACTGATTATTCTCCACTTGCCAACCTTGAACGCAACTGGGAAAATACGCAACTGGTAAATTTTCCCGTGACATTTGACACAACCCTGATTTCCGTGATACTTTCTAGAGGTCAATACATTCACCCTTCCCTCTACTTTTCTTCGTGCCATCTCCCCTTGGTAGGCCTTCAAATAATGTGTGACGAGTTATAGCTAGTTCCACTCTATAGGTATTGGTACTAAGATTGTTGCCTTCTTAGTCTTTTTTGCCTGTTTACGTTGTGGGTGGGAGAAGTAAATTTGATTTTTCATTATATGGTTGAAACTAGCATTCATGCAGAGCTTTGTTTTTTGGTCTTATTTAGTTACGTGTAGGTCCTGATAACACTCTCAGAGCTTTGTTATTTTGTCTTACTTAGTTACGTGTAGGTTCTGGTAACACTCTGTTCATTGTGGTGTGAAACTTTGTACTGCTAAATAGATTTGAACAATGGTAGTTCATAGTTGTCATCCTTCTCTCTCTGCAGCAATGATTCTTTTATCGTATCATCAATGAGCTGTCTCACTGCAATACTAGTTAAGCTTTACATTAATGATTTTCCAAATTTGCTAGCCACTTTTGGATGGCTTTTACTCTCTCCCCCTTTTTGATAAATTAATTAATTCATAATCACCTTTGTAATGATGACTCTAAACTGACTTATGCCATTTAAAAAGATACATTAGTCTTTACAGTCCCAAGGGACCCTGAGATTGACGATATGGTAGCCATTTTAGTTTTTGATACACGTAAGATTAGTCATTTTTCAAAAAGAGTAAGTGGACTTGCCTTTCTGTCTTTCTTTAAAATGAGAGTATAACCATTGGAATTAAAGGAAACAGACAGTAAGTGTGTAAAAGTGCTTTTTGGAAAGAGGTTACTAAAAACTGGAAACTTAGCTCATCTGAGGGCTTGAAGATTACTTTCAATTCCATCAATTTACTTATCAGTCTAAAAGTGCATCATAGATCCTAAAAGTAATAAAATAAGTAATTTATGAATATTAATTCTACAAATAAAGTAGAATAAATTGAAATGTGGCTTGAGACTTGTATGCATGTATCTGTTGGAATTTTTGTTTAATGGTTTTTCTAGAAAATTGCCTTGCACTACTCTTCTTAAATCAAAATTTTGCATCCAAGCTTCTGATCTTCGTTGTAAAGAATGGTTTTGAAAGCTGCATTAAGTAGGTGGAATAGCTAATGAGGATAGATAGCGAGCTTTAAGTCAAACCAAACTGTTGTTTAAAGAACAACCCCTAGATCTTAGTAAATCTCAAAAACCGTTTAGATTTTATGTCGAAAATGAGCTGCAAACTAAATTGATGATTGTTTGAACAGAAATGTGTGGGGATCACATTTATTGTCTATATCATAGTTTGAATCAATTGGTACCTGTCAAATATGTTATGTTAGAAGATATATGAGATTTGATAAATGCTAATGTTTTTTATATTGCGATGTCTAAATGAATTAAATACTTCTACAGAATGTAGTTCATGTAGAGCTTTGGTGGTCTGCCGGAGAAGGGCAAACTTTTTTAGCTTCCGAGATTCTCATGTCAGCTTTGCAGCTGTCGTTGGGATCAGGCATAGAAGATAAACCAAGAATCGGAAACTGAATATCCTTGAATGTTAGTTTTAATCATTTCCTCAGAAATACCGAAGCTGATTGGAGTGTGCAAGGTCAGGTCCAACATATATTTGTCATTTTCACTAAAAGAGTGCTCTCTTGTTAAGACTGCTAGTACGCTGATTGCTATCTGTATTGCAGGATGGAGATTATCGTCTTTACTTGCTGGGATAGCCTTATCGGCTTTTCTACCTAGGAAGTTTCTAGGGGCTCTTTTTTGGTGTCTTTGCTTTCTTATGATTTCAAGCTGCTTATATTCTGGCTGCTTCTATGCGTTATAAATAGATATTTAGCATCAGTAATCATGGCACCTCTAATGATAGTGCAACACGTGGCTTTCCTTTGGCAGGTGATGATGTGCTGTAAATTTCAGCGCTCTGTTACTTGCGTGGCTTACTTTTGGATCCATTCTAGTTATGCGTGTCTGACTTCTCTGATATGTTTGGCTGGAATGCAAGGTATGGTCCTTCCGCCTAAAGGGTTGTGATTCCAGTTCATGTAGCTATATTTCTAATGGGCGACTTCCTGTCAGTTGGATTATGTCTGTCTGTCGAGTCTACTTCTGTGTGACGGTTCTCACCTGTTCTTGGAGATATAGTAACGGTGATTGTGTGCCTAGGTTTTGGTTTGTTTTGAATAGGCACTACTGTTCTAAGGTATAGTGTGTCTGCCATAGTTTTTTTTTTCCCCCTTGCTTCAGTGTAATTTTTATCTACGAGGAAGAACTATCTTTTCAGGTGTCATTTATTAGAGCACTGCAATTACCACCCATCTTAATTCCTCTATATATTTTGCGTTTGATAGATGTGCTCTTGGCTTGCCAATTTTATGAGAAACTGCAGTTTTTAAGTTTTGACCGTGAAGTGACTCGTCCACGCGTTGTCTTTGGGTGCAAGATGCTTTCTGCGATTATCCTGGCTGTTGCGTCTCTTGCTTAAAATTGAGACGAGTTGCAGAGGGGAGAGGCTGATTAGAAATGGAGAAAGTTAATACATCGCTTTTGCTTTTGTGAAAGACGCGGGGGGGAGAAGAAGAAGAAGAAGAATGCGACAGAGGAAGAATAGAAGGCAGGTGGTGAGCGGAATTGTGATCGGTGGACTGGTTGTTGAATTGATCTGATTTGTGGTTTTAAAGTCCGAGAGTCGACGTGATTAATCACTGGTTGGGGTGGTTCCTACTTCCTACATATTATATGGGTGGAGCAGAGAAAATCCGGATTTTTTTGGGAGTTGAACCATTAGAATCTTCTAATTAAGATATAACATTAGAACGGTACTGGCTTCTCATTACAAACCGAAATCGCCATATGAGCATGCTAATTACGTGGCATTTCACAGAAGCAGTAACCATCCAAGTGCAATATTTGGGTGTCACTTTGGTGGTAAGTGTACTCTTGTAATAATATGAAACTGAAAATTGGACCGGCGTCCTTTTGACACACTCCTCCCCTTCCCCTGTCCAAACAGGTAACTCTCTCCCCCCTCCTACCTCAACGGTCTCTGACTAATGCTTATCGGCGTCGCATATATTTATTTTCAGAGGATTACTGCAACTTTACGCCAATCTGCAAAAAATGAAAATGTTAAAAGTGGAAGAGGAAAGAAGATATGTGCCTAATGGTGCAGGTTGGAATTAGATGCACAAAGAATTAGCAAGTGGTACAGGTTCAAATAATGAGTACTGAAATGCTTATCCATGCGACACGTGCACTAGATTATTAAGTAAGAAATTAAATGGTCAGTGGATTACAAACGATGTTTTTTTTTTTTATTATTTAAAAATAAATACAACGAGTGATATAAATACGATTGATATCACTTATTAATGCAGACACAAATGCACAGTAAGCAATCAGAGATGTTGAGATTTTTTTTTTTTTTTTTTACAAGCACGTACATGTCGTCACTGCTGCTAAATTATCTCAGGGGGGAACAGTCGAGTTTTTGAGCAAAGGGCAAAGTCATTTGTTTAAAGGCAATCTACTGGGCTTATCCGCTGCAGACATCATCATGTTTGTTAAGCTGCCTAAATGCGGAAGGGACAGGGCCTGCAAAGGGAAAATCTTGGAAATGCTGGATTAGCAAGGAAACTATTTTCCCATTCCTGCTGCGAGTCGGATGGGTAGGTATGCGTTGGAATTTTTTTGGACCAGGACTCCCAACTAACGAACAGAGAATGGAATTAGCAAAAGTCTTTTTGTTTTGGATAAATTTGTTGATGGGAAGAGTAGCAGTGACTAGCGAAGAAGTACGTCTCCACTCCAGTCCAGAGGAGAGAATCTTTGACTACTTACTTGGAAAGAGAGAGAGAGATGGAACTCTTCAGTTTCGAGCACTCGGTTCTAATTCTATCAAAGGGTTAATTCCACTTTGTCCCCCCAAACTTTGGACGATTATCCACTTAAGTCCCTAAACTTCAAAATGGAACACTTAAGTCCCTAAACTTATAAATACCTCCCACTTAAGTCCCTGAACTTATAAAATGGGACACTTATAACCCTAAACCCTTATAAAATGGGACACTTCGACCACCAACGACATTCAGGATTTGTTAACAATTTTCCTTAAGTGGAAGGTATTTATAAGTTTAGGGACTTAAGTGTCCCATTTTGAAGTTTAGGGACTTAAGTGGGTAATCGTCCAAAGTTTGGGGGGACAAAGTGGAATTAACCCTCTATCAAATCATAAATATAATATTGTTATACGATTTTGGTGACTGTATGCTGCTTGCTTTTGGCTCATAAGCATTCGTTTCGGAAATCAATAATCAAAATCTTGAAATACCAACGTAGAAGCTGGTTGCCTGTATCCATCCTCCAAATTATATACTATGACTCTTCAATTGATTGCCGCCTTTAAAGACCATCATATGTATAACGACCCTCCTTCCAGTTCCAGCAATTGCCGACCTTCTTCTGCACAATAAAATTATTATGTTTCTTGGTGTAAAAGACACGGTAGAGTAGTATACCTTGGAGAACATATGTATTTAAAGCTAAAGGACAATTAAGCGACCAACTTGTTTTACACATATTCTTATTGATGTCCTGTGCCTACTGCCTAGGGATGGTTTTGTTTAATTTCTATTAATTAATTACTCAGTAGTGATTCTGTCATGGAGATGGAGATGATGTATGTCTATGGGATTTGAAAATTACCTCTCCATACATTATAAGATCGAGGATAATCTAAAATTTAAAGGGGCAGGTGAATTTGAAAGTTTCAACGTCAAACAGCCTTTTTTTTTTTTTATTTCGCATTCTTGAAAATGACATGCTTTGCTGAGTTATATAGTAGTAGTAGTAGTATAACTTAAGCTGCTGGAAAATGACAATGGATATTTTATTCGTAGTACTACGTCCAAAAGTAAGTAATTCGGTATTACTGTTAATATGTACGTGCTTCCTTAATACTATTTTATATTATTATTGGGGTATTCCACACCTAATTAATTTCTGCAATTTCCTATTATCGTACGTGTCTTTGCAGTAAACGACAGAATTCTGCTTTTTCTTTTCCATCACACACGTGTCTACAGTAGCGAATCAAATTCCTACTTCCAATCTACGGAATGAATGGACGAGGGTTTCTGACAGCCCTGCTGCAAGAACTGAACAAAATAGAAGAATAAGCAAGTGCTGCGAGATCCATTAGGCAGGTTGTTGGGTTACTACTCCCTCTCTATGAATGTGAAAAAACATGGGAGACGTATATGGCTACCTACTTCTTTCAGTATTGGGAAGTACATTACATGCGTCTGATCGCGGAGACCCTAGTTTTTCTTTTTTCTGATATACATATCTTTTTTCTTAGCAAACAGAAGGGATGGGACTTAAAAGAAACACGAAGGAAGTAGGGGAATTTGAACTCCCGATCCCTTTAATTTATGGGATATTCTGTAACCTCAGCAGAGATCTTCTTGCCTTAATTTGCTTGTAATTAACTTGATTTGCTTGTATACTAAGCAATCGTTCCTCCGCCCTCCTTCCCGTAAACTTAGCAAAGACACAGCAGGCTACTGCTACTACTCAAGCCGTAGTTAGCTTGTCGCGGTAGATTTAAAGTCAAATAAAGGCTGGGAATGCACAAACAAAATATTAATCGTTTGTAAGGACTGCTGAAACTGCAAAACCTCGCTATCTTTTGGTCATGAGCACAAAACTTAGATGCGTGAAGAAAGTCTGTGCGTGGCTTTGGCGAGTACTCGATACATCGACCCGTAATTAATGTTACATCGACCGGTAGCATATATCATCATAATCATTCAAGCAGATAATATATGTTACGGGCCGGTGAAGTTGGATATTGGTATCTGTTTTTGGAGTTACTGAGGGAATAAATAAAGTAGAAAATAGCCCTTGGTAATTAAATTCTGACCCGTAAAAATGGTGCCCAAAAATGACCTAAACCCTGTTGAAATGATGGATGGATATAAATTATAATCGGTTATGTATGATGCAATATCAGTCATTTATCTAACTGTTCCAAATCGAAATACGCTCCAACAAAAGTTTGGTTACTGGAAATCAAGTCCCTGCGGAGAGAATTAGTGATGGCAAGATCAAGCAAAAGAAACCACAAAGTGAGGCGCGCACTTAATGGCTCGAAACGTTTTCTTGTTCTCTGCAGCACCGGCCGGAAACCTGCAAATTACTATACAGCAATATTGTTAGGATTTAAAAATGAAGAAGAAGAAGAAGAAGAAGAAAGGTGAAGGCTTTATAGATCACGTACTTCCAGATGGCCTTGATCAATGAGAAAGAATTTATAGACGGAACACGTTAATTATTGAACGGGGAAGCATACAAGAGTGATATTGGTTCGGCTCATCTTCAAGCTGTTCTGCTCTGCTCTACGACAGAATGTTATGAGCCGCAACCAGTATCACGCCATGTCTGCTTCTCCCTTAATTTGGCTCACTTTCTCCCCCTGCGGCAGAAAGAGTCTTTACTTCTTGAAGATGATCAAGAAGAGTGCTGCCTCGCCTCTTTTTATAATGCCAGACAGTGACCATTTGCCGTATATGCTCAACCACCTTCCTTAACTTTGATATGTCTGAAACAATTGTCCGGCAGTGAAATGGCTCCCACAGCCAAGGACTGACTATAAGAGATGAGAAAGCAATTCCTGCGCCTGGTCAATCAGTCGTCTATAGAGAACAAATTATCATTTCCCAGTCAATTAGGCTAAGAAATAACAAATTATCATGATACTAAGACTAAGAATCCACTAACGGTCCTTTCCAGTTTTTTTTTGTTTATAAAAAAAAAAAAAAAAAATCGAGCATAGTGGAGGATACTTTGAAAAATCGCACGTGATTTTTGTACGGATTTGTTGCCATGTCTTTGTCGTGTAACATTTTGTAGTACTATATTAATATTTCATGGTCAAATTAATTCATTCAGGAACAACAACATAGGCTAATCACTCTTTGACCGGAAACATGCGTGACCTAACAAATCGACGACACCTTTACCATTTCATCATCAACAATTTGCAATACTAGAAATTGGCAATAAGCGTTTTAACTCTTTTCATTGATTGATTACAGTGGTGATTCAGATCAAGACAGATTTGCGCAGAAAGCTAGCTAATTTCCACCCTTAATGGTGCAAAAAGCGAATCCAACTAATTGGGTTCCTACTTGAGACGCTAGCTAGCTAGGTACGTATTAGTACCATAGTTGTCAAAATCGCGATCCGGATCTTATGCAGAGTCGCAAATCATATTAATTTTTTGCAGGATCGCATAGAATCGTAGCAGGATCGTGCAGGATCGTAGGATCGTACGATCCTACAATTTTTTTGTAAATTTGTGAAATACGAAGCTCCATTTTGCCAATAAATGAAAATATTTGTGGTATATTTGTAATTTATCAAAGAATTGCAACATTTAATTGCAATTAAGAGCTTTTGGTAGGATCTTACGATTCTACGATCCGATCCTACGATCCGATCCTGTGAAACTAAAATCGATCCTACGTAGGATCCCGATTTTACAAACCTTGATTAGTACTAGCAAATGTGCAGGCAACTAACCTTCACGCCGCGAAGTTATATTTTGGTACTTTTGATTTTCAAAGGAAGTGGAGGGGTCTTCCTTTTTTGAGTTTTTTTTTTTTTTTTAATTGAGAAAAGAGAATACCTAATCTGAAAGCAGTGGGCACAAAAGTTTGTCTCAATGATGAACAAATTGTACATTTGTTAAATTCGGTGGTCATCGTCTGCTTCAATTTCAGCAAACCCTTTTTCCTTTTCTTTTTCGTCTGTAGACATATTTTACTACTAGTAGTATAGGAAACTAACCTTTCCAGGCCTCATAGGGTAGGCAATTGTAGCCTAGCTAGCTAGCGGTGGATACCTTGTCCGAGAGTTGATAGAATCTTTCCCCTTTTTTTTTCCCTTCTTGTTTTTTCTTTTAATATTTTTTGCATATAATATAATCTATCTTATTCTATAGGGATTAAAAAAATGTTCTGACACTTCTTTTGAATTTTTTTCAAAACATGTACGATTTGAATTCTTGATCTACAGTTCAAAAAGGGTTTTAGTCCTGATAGCAACGAGATTGGAGGCGTTGATGATCAAGTTCGTGGTTCGAGTAATGATCAAGTTATTGTTCCAGTTGGACCGATTACTAGAGCTCGTGTTAAGAAATTTAAAGAACAACTCAATACATTAGTTCATGTTGTTCGTGAATCAATTGAAGGTTCTAAAGTGGTTGAAAATCTTAATCAAGAAGAACAATCAATTGTTACATTGCTTCAAGTGGTCCAGCAAACTAGCTCTTAGATTCGTTGTTTAGTCATTTGTTTAGTAGTTGCTTAAGTAGGTTAAAATTGATGTAATTCGCCTAGTTTAGTCTTGAGGATAGACCGAATCATTTAGTTGCTACTTTGAGTCATTTTCATGTCATTTTTAGAGTCATTAAGCACGGCCAACCTAACAGTTTCCATTAGGCCCAAGAAAGTCAAGTTAGTTTCCTAGTTGGAGTTGGTTTCGTGTTTTGTAAATTCTATAAAAGAGTTAAAACGTTTTTCCAGAATAATTAATCGAATTTTCCAGCAAAAATTGAGAGATTCTCTCTTGATTTTTCGTGAGCTCCTTTTGAATACTTTAGAGGTTCTCTTGAGTGTTCAACTTTGGCTTATCAATTAAGAATCGCACTTGATTGTGGAGCCATTTTACTAAAACCTTGGTTCGTTAACTCGTTGGGTTGTGGGTTGAGATAATACCAAGAAGTTCACACCTCGGGGGTTAGATTGGGTTGTAGGTTTTCCGCTGCCAAACTTGAATATCACCATCACAATCCGGGCTTGTTAATCACGAGTTTCTTATGCAACGGAGATCGTATTAAGTTCTTTTTTGGTGATCATTGAGCCAAAACTCAGTGATTTCCTCTTGTTTTTTTCTAGTTTTGGGAATTCAAAGGCGCCTATAGCCTCTCATGCATTCATCATTCTTTATAGTGTTAATCGCACTAAATCCCATGCAGTTAATTAGGTATAAGTTGTACTTTGCCCCTTGATACTTTTTTATCGTCACTTTGCCCCATCATTATTTGTTGACCTTTACCGTTACTAAACATAAGCTTTATCCATTAGTGACTCTCATAGTCTTGTTTGTTAACCTTTGCCGCGAGGGGACGTCTCGAGCATCAGTTGCACTCCACTTTTGGACTTTTTAGTCCAAAGGGGTGTCGTTTAAGGGGTCTAATAGTAGGCATAAACAAAATGTGGGGTCCAAATGTTAATCAACATCAATAAATATTCTCATATGATAATTTCAGAAACCTTTCTTTAGATTTTTAACAATTTCACTTAATTCTCCTCAAGCTTAAATAATTACACTGACTTCTCCAAGAGCAATAAATTATATAATGTCCTTCACTTAATAAATAATCTATAGGGATATATAAAACCAAAAATAAAATTTTAAAAAATGAAACCCCGCCTCTATAATTCCCAACCAAAAACGTTATTCTCTCCAACTCTTAACGAATACCCAATTTCTTATTTATCTTCTCTTCTTACATTTTCACTTTATCTTTCCATAGCTCTACTCCAATCAACAATTGCCTTTCACTATAACCACTAATCTTCTCTATGGTTGTTGTCTACTATTGTTCCTCCTCTTTTTCTTAATCACTATACTACTAAATCCTATCACTTTTTAAGTTTAGAATCTATAGATATAGCAAGTTGAAATTGTCAAATTACAAGTTTAGATGAGGAGCAAATATCATTGTCAAGTTAGATGAAGAGAAAAAGCCTCGTAATTTTGAGAAATAGATCATCATATTCATAATTGAACAAGAAAGAGGAATAAGGGATAATATTAGAAACCTCCCTTGAGGTTTCTCTTAATATCACCTAGCATCCTAAGGTTTTAAAAATATCACTTACCTCCCTTATTTTTGTTATTTGTGTAACATTTTTTAAAAATCCTAAACTACGCTTTTACTTGCCAAATAAAAATATTTGTAAACTATTTTGTTCACTTCAAGAAAAGTATCACCTAAAAAGTAATTTCTTGTAGTACTACCACATCATAATACTATACCCCGTAAAAATATAAATTTTAAAAATAAAAAAAAAGATGTTTGAAAAGAAATATACTTGCACCAATTTAACTCTATATGTTCAAAATCAATTTCTTATAAATTTTATATATTTTTTCCAACACCTTCTCAACCGCTTGCCCAAACCATTAAATTGTACCAATAATTATAAAAATTAAGTCAAAATAAGCAAATAAATCATTTCCCACTTTATCACAATCACAAAAATAAAAGATAAACAAAATTCAATTTATTATAATTTATAAATAAAATATTGCATAGTCATCCAAAAAAGAGTAAGAGAGAATGATCGAGAAAAGAGAAAGAGAAGAAAGTGACTTTCATTTAGTTTTTTTTTTATTTTTAAACTCCATTTATTCGATATGTGAATTATGTGTCAAGTGAGGGTTAATATGGTCTTTTTACAATTACTGAGGGAGGTAAATGATATTTTTAAAACCTCAAAGGTGTCAAGTAATACTTGGAGAAACCTCAAGGGATGTTTCTGATATTATCATGAGGAACAAAGGTGGTTAATTTGCATTGTTTTGACTAAAATTTTTTGTTGTATTTGGATTTGTTTCCTTGCATTAGCAATTTTTAGTTGTGGTTTTGCAATGGAGGTGGAATTTGTTCTATGTTTCTATGATGATAATATTCTTGGAAATATAGGGACATTGCTTCAATATTGGTAATGGTGGTGTAAAGCTAGATTGTTTTATGTTTGAGAATTGTCAAGCCCTGGAGGTTATATTTGGATTGTGATTGAGTGTCAATGAAATTTTTTTTTGGGGCAAGCATTTGAGCACAGACGAGGCTTTAGGCAAGCGCTGAAACAAGTAATGATCAGCATTTCTTGGGCTGCCGGCATTGCTTGGATTAGCGATTACAGTTTGGAGTGTGCTTGGCTAGTTCTTACTACAGAATATTAGGTCTGTGTAGAGGTTGAAGAAGATGCACGATAAACTATTTTGTTCTTTTATTACGAAAGGGTATTCTGGAATTTTCGAGAGAAAATTTAAGTACTTAAATTTTCACACAAACAGTGAAAAGCAAAAGAGGTAGATGTAATTCTTAAACTTGAGAGAAGCTTCCCACACTTGCTAAAAACATCAATGAAGGTTAGTAAAATTATCCCATATTCTTTTGTTAAAGAAAAGTTACTCCATATATTCTTAACCTAATTTTCTTTTTTTTTTTTTTACGTCAGAGCAAGTATCTTCGCTGGTAGTAGAGGAAGTTGAACCAGGTTTTAAGGAAAAATAAATAAAAGGAAGAAAAAGGATAGCGTCATTAATTGCTGTTTTCTTGGGTCATTTTTTTTACGGGTTGGAATAAATACAAACACGTATTGGTTAGCACATGATTTACATATAAATTAGTATTAATTATTATTTAAATGCGGACCCGCATTTTATTACTCCTTGCAATAAAGCGCTTGCCACCTAATTAAACTTCACTTTTTCAATAAACCTTAACACCGTTAAGCAAACCCTTATTAATAAATAATAACTAACTTACTTTCAGCCGAAAGTCTAAACCGGCGACCTTTTCGGCTTAGAACAGAGGAACCGAACCGAACCGATTTATTTTCGAGACAGTTGATCCGCAAGGATTTGGTCCGCTTTCCATGGTTTCTCAGGGGACGAGATTTTGAGAAACCTGGCGAGGGATTTATAAGCATCTAGTATCCCACCGGCGGCAACTTGGAAATGGAAATTGACGCTACACATAATTGGAATCCATCCATGGGCGGAGGCGTGAGAGAAGTTCTGTTTGAAGTACGGCGTCACGCTTCAGGAACTTACTCCAATTACCCTCCGACGGGTCAACAGGTTCACTCTGCATTTTCTTGGCTATGTCCTTTTTTCGCCAGAAATTTGCATATCCTGATTGCTTATTTTTTATGACCAATTTAGGTGGACGATGGCCGCGGAAGGACTTTACTCTCCTACTTTTCGTTGCGAGGTACTTCTAATGCTGACTGTTAATGGTAACTCACTAGTTGTATCAGATGCTTGAGTTCGTGATGTTCAAATATAGGTGTAAGTTGTACAACTAGTACTCATAAATACGTGATACTGGACCTTTATTAGGGTTGAATCCAAACTTGTGAATACGCAAAAGCTATACCATTTTCAGTTTGCATATTTTCAGCTTGCATTCAGTCTTCTGCATGTTTAATGTACTTGTGCTAGGCAATTGCAAATTCGGCTTGGAAATATTATATAATTTAAGTAATTTAGGCTTGAGGGACTCTGTGGCTGATTATTGATCGATTAATTTGATAACGCAGGCAGTGACATTTGGAAATCAAAATAGTCTTGGACTTCAAAGTCATTCAGCTGTTCCTTGTTCCATTTCAAAGCTATATAACATTTTGCTTCAACTTGATTTTCTAGTGTTCATATGTCATTCTCTCCTGGAACTATATATGCACACACATGCTTCTCTCTCTCTCTCTCTCTGAATTTCTTTGCTTGCTGATGTTTGTTCTGAAACTTCCTCAACCATGAAGGCATCACCCAAATGAAGGAGAGATGGACAGAATATAGGAATCCAAAAAAGGTGGGTAAGCATGCAGCTTTGTTCATCTCTCCCCATGCTGATCGAGTGGCTGTAGCTTTCAGGAATCAGATAACGTTCTTGCAGAAAGATGATGACTATCAACAACCAAGTGGCACTTTTACCAGTGAGTTAGCCAATCTTGGAAAATTATCAAATAATGTATGTTACAATGAGTTTGTAGAATTTGGGAGGATCTTCTATCTACAACCAGGGTGAACTGTTTGTTCTAATGCCACAAGATTATAATTAGACCATTATTTGGTGTGTAATGGCATCTCTGTAGTTGTTTATTGCTTTCATCTTTTAGGGCTCTCGCATGATGGGAGCTAATGTTGATGTTGTATTTCCTTTTTTACCAATAAGTTATAGAAATTTGAGGGGTGCTATCATTGATTCAAAACGTGAAAAATAAACATGTTAATCCAGTCTTGATGGTTGGGCTCTGATATTCATGCGTTTCCATAAGCTTAACAGTGCTTCTTGCTTGTTTTTATCTACTAGGTGGAAACATCAGTGCCTTCACATGTGGTACATGGTCAGAAGCTCATGAAGTCCTTGGAGTTTTTGATGACACTAATACTCTATATTTCATTAAAGCTAATGGAGAAGAAATTACCAGAATCACCGGGAAGCATCTTAAAGTCTCCCTACCAATATTGTGCTTGATTTTGCAGGATGACAATGATGTGAACAAAGCATGCTTGTAAGCTCTATGTTTGATTTGAGGTTCCTTCTCCCTGCTAATTGCTTTTTCCATATTTTCCTATTTCAATTGTCGGTCTCTTAGTTGCTAACATTTTTTACAGGTGTACCTTTAGCATTCTTACATCAGATGGTTCACTCCACGATTTAGAAATTAGTCAGGATCTAAGTGCCTCCATGTCTGCAGCTCCTCTTGCACGTACTGGAGTAATGCTGAAGAAACAATTCCCAAAGAATGTTTTCTGTATGCATCACCATCCAAAGTTGTCTTTGTTTGCTACAATCAGTAGTGCCAGTGGTGTTGCCATTTCCAATACGTCAGGACATCCAGGTTAGTAAAATTTTGGAGTTGAATAGATCTCAAAGTATTTGTGTTGGTAGAATGTTGGATAAAAGAAACTCTAACTAGTTGACAGTGCACCCCTAAAGGCTGTACCTCTGAATTGGAAATATGGTCTAAGAATGAGTTTAGTTAATTTGAAGAACAAAGATGTAGTAACTTTCTTCTTTTGTGAATTTTGTTACTTTTGTTCTCAATCTTCTTTTGTGGTTAGCCTATATACAAATAATTGGCAAATAAGTCCTCTGAGTTACTGCCTATAGCATGTGATTACTGATTGTTGCTGTGAACCTCTCTTTTAACAACTTTAGTTATATAAATTGAAATAGCGAGTGCAATAGACAATAGTTTCATCTATGAACTATTTTTTTTTATCAGACTGATTACTTGAAACATCTTGTAAAAAGAGGCATAAAGGTCAGAGTTAGCCTGTTATTCTTAAAAAGTGGATTTTGCATGAGGATAAATTGTACAAAACTTTAGTTCTTCACTTGTTTCTAGTCATTTGGCAGTCTTCTAGTGTAAAACATTCCTACATTCTGTTGTTTACTAAGATACTGTAAGTTTGGAAAGTTGTAATTTATTGCATTATTTGGAATCCATCTACTTTAATTAAGTCAGGGGAAAGATTTTTTTTTTTCAGAAGTCTATTATCAACAAAATATACTTAATAGAGGCATTCTGTTTTGCTAAATAGCCAATTATCTCCCTGGATAGTCCATGTTTCAGAAATAATTAACTCTTCCTTGATGTAATTTTTTTTTAATATTTATTCTAAAAAATCTTCTATGATATTTAGTGTTTGACAATTTCCTCAGGATCACCTAGTCTATCTCTTTGGCAAAGAAGTAGCAGCTCAGATTTGGAGCTCGTGGTATCCATTGATTTTGAAGGTTTATATGCTGAAGCAAAAGGTGTAGATCAGTTGATTTCTCCGAAGGTGCTCATCTCACCTGAGGGAAATTTTGTTGGCACTCTTGATGCTAGGGGTTGCTTGCTTATTTTTAAGTTTCATCAAAAGCAGTGGAGCCTATCAAATCTTTACAATACAAAGAGGCATGATCTGCAAATGAAAAATGACTTGTCTGGTGGAGGCATGGATTTTCTGAATGATATAGTTGACTTTACTTGGTGGTCTGATGATGTACTTGCTGTTGCGAAAAGGGATGGCACTATTACGATGTTTGATGTCCCTACTGGTGTTAAATTGTTGGAGAAAGATCCTGTTTACTCAATGCCTATCATGGAAACAGTGGAGAAGTTGTCTGGATGCCTTTTTCTTTTGGAGAGTACATCTGGGCAAAGCTATAAATCATCTGAAGAAAAAAGAACAACAGACTTGCGTCTTATTGAGCAGCTGGAATGTGCTAAACTGCAGTGGAATTTATTTTCACTTTCAGAAAGATCTGTTTCTGAAATGTATGACTTGCTAATACGTAAACAAGACTATCAAGTTGCTCTTAGCTTTGCTCATCATCATGGGTTGGATAAAGATGAACTGTTGAAGTCACAATGGATGTCTTCTAGTCAAGGAGTAAACGAGATAAATAAATTGCTGTCAACTATCAAGGACCATGTTTTTGTCCTGTCTGAATGTGTAGATTGTGTAGGACCAACAGAAGATGCAGAGAAGGCTTTACTGGCTTATGGACTCCACCTAACAGAGAATTACAGGTTTTCTAAATCACAAGAAGATGAGAGCAGCCAAGTTTGGGACTTCCGTATGGCAAGATTAAAGTTGCTTTTGTTTAGAGACCGGCTGGAAACATTTCTTGGGATAAACATGGGAAGGTAATAATATTTTAATTTTCACTGTTTAAAGAAATATAAGTTTTGTTTCTTCCTACATATATATACTTATGTATGTATACATAAATATAAGTTTTCTCTTGTTTAAGGACAAGTACTAAAGCTTTATCTTATGTTATTTTGTATATTTGGGCAGCAATATGTTTTTATGTTTTCTTTAAGCAATTTCGTGATCCTTGACATCTCGGAGAGCACTGCTTAGAGTGAGGAATTTTTTCCTACCATTCTCCTTCCCTGATTGCTTTCAAACATCACAACCTTCAATGATTTGTTTATAGTATGAGCTGGCTGATGAACTCACTGGGGAATAAACATCCATCTCCTACACAAACCCCTGAAATCCTTCCCAAAACTCGACCACAAAAAGAATGAAATAGTAAGGAGAAGAGGGAATTTAAGTTTTTGAACCAAGGCAGTGTTGCAAGTGATTCTGGCTTATTCTCTGCATAAAGAATTCAGGGAATGTAATTCTGAGACAATGTTATATGCAGAATTTTGATCACCTGAACAGACTATTGGGTAGTATGGGCACAAGTGTTTAGGATTGAATTGCTGAACTTAAGCAGACTTTGGACTGGATTTCTGGAGGGCGATATTTGTCCTGACAACCAAGTAGGGGAGAACATTCAGGCTCGAAAATCTTGTGTCGTTTATATTAGCATATTATATGGTAGCCTGCAGTTTTTTTTGGGTTTCACAATATCAGTTTATGAACTTTTGAATCTGGTGGTCTTGTAATCTTCCTAGCATTGTTTTGTCTTGCAGTTGTAGGATGCTAAAATAGTTCCCAATGACTATGCCCTTAACTAAACCATTTTGCAGGTTCTCGGCTCAAGAGTACAATAAATTTCGTAATTTACCAATTAATGACGCTGCTGTAGCCCTTGCAGAGACAGGGAAGATTGGAGCGTTAAACCTTCTTTTCAAACGACATCCATTTTCGCTCGGTCCTTACATATTGGAGGTTCTTGCTGCTATTCCTGAGACAGTTCCAGTTCAGAGTTATGCACAGCTCCTTCCTGGGAATTCCCCTCCTGCAAGTATTGCTCTGAGGGAGGAAGATTGGGTTGAATGTGATAAGATGGTCTCATTTATAAACAGTCTACCTGAGGACCATGGTAGCAGGGTTCTTATTAGAACTGAACCAATTGTCAAGAGATACATGGGATTTCAATGGCCATCAACTGCTGATCTTTCTAGCTGGTACAAAAATAGAGCCAGAGATATTGATACCTTAAGTGGACAGCTTGAAAACTGCATGTGCTTGGTTGACTTTGGTTATCAAAAGGGGATCTCAGAGTTGCAGCATTTCTATGAGGACATCTCTTTCCTGCGCCAGCTTATTTATTCTGATGAAAATGAAGGGAAAAGAAATTTTTTTCTTAGTCTTATTGCTTGGGAGAAGTTATCTGACTATGAAAAATTCAGATTGCTGCTCATGGGAGTGACAGAGGAAGACGTAATTGGAAGACTAAAGAATATTGCAATCCCATTCATGCAAAAGAGGGATTATCATATAGCTGCTGATTCTACAAATGAGCTGACTGGTAGCCAATGTACTATGGATAATACAGCTGACTCATTTCTGGTTAGATGGCTAAAAGAGATTTCTTTGGAAAATAAACTAGGGATATGTTTGATAGTATTTGAAGAAGGGTGCACGGATCTGGAAAATAGTTACTTTTTCAAAGATGAGGCCCAGGTGGTGGATTGTGCTCTGCAGTGCATGTATTTGTGCTCTTCAACAGATAGATGGAGTACAATGTCCTCAATTTTATCTAAACTTCAACATTTACGAGGTTTGTATTCTTGAAATTACAGGGTTCCAACTCACTAATTTGAAGTGGAAAATGGTTAGCAGAGTAGCTGGATTGATGATGATGTTTTACTTAGGTTATCAGTTTCATACCTGATAGCAGAGTATGCAGACCTTAACCATGAATAGGTTAAACAAAACAGGAAGTTATTTCTTTGTGTAGCTTGGCTATGGCTTTCAAGTATGATAGACAAAAATACATTTTCTTCCCCGGCTGGGGCAAGGTCTGAAATTACATTCAAATGGGATGAGGAGTTTAGAAGGGCTTCTATAGTATATTTTTAACAATAAGGAAGTGCTCTTTAGCAGTTTTAACAAATAAATAAGTTGTACTTGTTGAGGGTCTATTGGTTATTGACTGCAAAATTCATTTTGGTTATAATAAATTGCAACTTGCTAAATAAGTTCTGTGCATCAAATTGCTCAAGTCTGACCATAATTATTGTTCAATGTAATGTCTCCAAAGATAATGCAATTGGATGTTACAGGTTATGGAAATGAGGACCTCAAGACAAGATTGAAAGTCACTGAAGGCCACGTTGAAGCAGGGAGGATTTTGGCAATTTACCAGGTTTATGGACCTCACATGTTGCTTTTCTTAAATAGTTTTGGCTGTTTTGGTTTCAGCTGGATGGACTTTGGCGATTACCATGGTTATTGGTCTGGCATGTTTCCAATTTTAGTAGTTTTGACTGTTTTGATTTGAGCATTAATTGGCTTATGTTTTGGTCTGCATTCTGTACTCATATTTTTGACCTGAGATGCAGATTTGCAGCACTGTCTGCTTTAGTGCTCCTTTGGGCTTTCCTAGTTGGTCTTGTATTTCAATCTTCAGTTTATGTTTCAATTTTATTCAATTCATGGATCTGAGTACCTTTTAAACAAAAAATTGTGATTCCATTAAGTTTCCTGGAATTTCTTTCTGTTCTTAGTCTTGTAGTCTGATGTATAACAAAGAGAAATGGATGTTAAGGAGTATCTCATTACTGTCTTAACCATGTAAACCTGCTTTTGGATCCTTGGAGTTTGTAAGAGGAGTCTAACAAAATTATTGTTGGGTCTTCTGCCTCTGCCAGCCATTGTTTAGGACGGATTTTGTACAGAAAAGAAGTTTTTCAATTAGGTCATTGTTCTTTCATATTGGTTCTTGTCAGTTTGTCTCCTGGTGAGGGTGACATTGATTTAGCGAAAATGTTGCTTTTAGTACCATCAAAGACTAGCCGGCTTGGAGAGAGTCTCTACAATTTTTGATTCAAAATATAACAGACTTTTCTACCATTAGAATTTCGAAAGCTTTCTGAGATGTCAATTTTATTCTACTATTGCCATGTGGAATTGGATGCCTCAGTTTGGAAATTTGGAATGTGAGTTAAAAAATATGATAGTTTTACTAGAAAGTAAGGAATATATTGACCCACATATTAATCAAACTCAAATTTAAAAGATAGTGGGGAAATATGAGGCTGCTGTCTCTTTTGATGTATAAAATACAGAAGAAGAGAAGCATTTGAACTTCTCCATTTTGGAAAGCAGACATTGTGTTGAAAAAGACCAAAAAGGCAAGACATTCAATTGGGACATGGGGAAACGACTGTATGCATTGTGAAATTGAGTATAAGTCACATCTAATAGCTGAGTCCTGTGTTTTCTTGTCTGGCTTTTATATTTCTTTCAAGCTACATTCTGATGTAAAAGCATTCGTAGTTAGAAGCATTGATTGCAATGTTGCAGTTGGAGATGCCCTACTGGGTATCATTTTATTCAAATGTTGTTATTCATGTGTTTATCATCTTATTCTCGTATTGGTCTTCAGGTGCCAAAGCCTATTAACTATTTTAGGGAGCCACATACAGATGAAAAAGGTGTAAAACAGACACTTCGTCTTATACTCTCCAAATTTATTCGGAGGCAGATGGGTCGATCAGATAATGACTGGGCTAACATGTGGCGTGATTTGCAGTGTTTGCAAGAAAAAGCTTTTCCCTTCCTTGATTTGGAGTACATGTTGATAGAGTTCTGTAGGGGATTGCTTAAAGCTGGAAAATTTCCACTTGCAAGGAACTATTTAAAAAGTACAGGTTCAGTAGTTTTGGCTGCAGATAAGGCCGAAACTCTGGTCATTCAAGCTGCAAGAGAGTATTTCTTCTCAGCATCAAGTCTTGATTGTCCAGAAGTAAGTGTTTAAGTTGTGTTGTACTGTACTCTTCCATTAAGTTGGGAGTCTGAAGTGGGTTGCTGTTTGTACAAGTTTTCCAGCTGTGATCAATGTCTTACAACAGTGGCATAAGACAAGCTTCTTCCATCTATTGATGGCATGTTGGTGTTGTGGGCTTACTCTATAACTTTTTGGGATAAGACATTCAAAATGGAAATTATTTACGTCAGACTGAAATGTCTGACAATTTTTAAGCAATGAACTCAAGGCAGTTATTGATAGTTTGCATGAATACCAGTTGAGACAATGTAATGATGTCTAATACATTCTAATTTTTTAGATGTTTTAATGGTGTATAAGTTGGGGTGGCTGGTTTCAAGTACACATTTAACTTCAGAGCTATAAATTTACTTATTCTAGGCATGACACATGACACAGGTGTACTGTACTAAAATTTTCTTGGGAATCCTCTCACATCTCTCAGACATCTGAGTTTCATGTGAATTTGGGGGTGGGGAGCAAAGATGAGGGTTTGTTTGAGTGAATTGTTGCTGGAGTATATAACTGCAGTTTAGAAATGACTCGTGCTACTTTTGGTCTCAAGTGTGATTGTTATAGTGAAAGAAATATTAGAATATGTTGGCTTACTTAGAAGTATATTTTCTCACTTATGACATATCTGATCTATTTTAACTATTTTAGCTACTTGAATCATCTTTGCTAATTGGAATCTTGTCAATGGGGCTATTGGCATGGCTTTTTTCCGGTTGGAATGTTCTTAAGAAGATTATTTTTATTCAAATGGCGACAATAGAGAATAAATTATTGACAACCTGCTGAATTTTCTTTCAGATATGGAAGGCTAAGGAATGTCTTAATATCTTGCCTAGTAGCAGAAATGCCAGGGTAGAAGCTGATATCATTGATGCCCTTACCTTGAAACTTCCAAAACTGGGAGTAAATGTCCTGCCATTGCAATTTAGACAAATGAAAGATCCATTGGAAATAATTAAGTTGGCAATTACAAGTCAAGATGGAGCTTATCTCAATGTTGATGAACTTATTGAAATTGCCAAACTTCTTGGATTGAGCTCACACGATGAAATATCATCCGTACAAGAAGCTATTGCAAGAGAAGCTGCTGTTGCTGGAGATTTGCAACTAGCTTTTGATCTGTGTCGTGTTCTGGCTAAAAAGGGTCATGGTTCTGTCTGGGACTTATGTGCTGCTCTTGCAAGAGGTCCTGCCCTTGATAATATGGATGTAAATTCTCGAAAGCATCTTTTAGGGTTTTCTTTGAGCCACTGTGATGAAGAATCTATTGGTGATCTGCTAAATGGGTGGAAAGATCTTGACATGATGGGACAGTGTGAAACTTTAATGATGCTGACCGGGAGTGAGCCTCCTGAATCTGCAGTTCAGGGTACTTTAGCCATCTCATATCCACTATATAGTACACAAGGTTCTGTTGATTTTGGAACTTGTTCAGGAAAGGTTGATAATATTGGTTATGGTGATCAAGGACATCTTGATGCCGTAAAAGATTTGCTCTCTCTAGTTGCAGAAAATTTGCCTTTTGAGAATGGTTATCAATGGGAATCTATCCTTAGAGAAAACGGGAAAATTTTGTCCTTTTCTGCTTTGCGCCTTCCTTGGTTACTTGAACTGAGTACTAAAGCAGAAACAACTAAAAAACATATATCAGGCTCAGTTTCAGGAAAGCAGTACATAAGTGTTAGAACACAAGCTGTTGTAACTATTATCTCTTGGTTGGCAAGGAACGGTTTTGCTCCAAAAGATAATTTGATCATCTCCATTGCTAAATCAATTATGGAACCTCCTGTTACTGAAGAGGAGGACATCATGGGATGCTCTTTTCTCTTAAATCTGGTGGATGGCTTTTCTGGTGTGGATATTATTGAAGGATTTGTGAAAGCAAGGGAAAGTTACAACGAAATTATGAGCATTATGAATGTGGGGTTGATTTATGGTTTATTACATAACCGCAGAGGCGAATGTGAGGAGCCTGCTCAGAAGAGGATGCTGTTGCTTAGGGAATTCCAACAGAAACACAAATCAGTTGCATCAGGTGATCTCTTTGACCCAGCTTTCTTTGCTTAATACTAAATATTGGTCCCAGAGTACAGGCTCATATTTCTTTTGCTTTTGAGTTATTGTTGGTCCCAATATAGTGGAGAAGCAAGTTAATAATTTTGTTTTTTGTTTTCCTCACATGACTTGTTGAATTTAGATGAAAGAGATGAATTAGACAAGGCACAATCTGCATTCTGGAGAGAGTGGAAACTAAAATTAGAAGACCAAAAGCGTGTGGCAGATCATTCAAGGGTTTTGGAACAGATTATTCCTGGTGTTGAAACAGCTCGTTTTTTGTCTGGAGACACTAGCTACAGGGAGAGTGTTGTTTTTTCCTTTATTGAATCCATAAAACTGGAGAAGAAACATGTATTAGAAGATGTTATAAAATTAGCCCATACCTATGGCTTGGATCAGACCAAGGTATGATCATCTGTGAAAGTCATCAGGCTTAAATTAATTATCAGTCCTCATGTCTTTAATATGAGAAATCTTAAAGTGTATGTTAGTATTTCTAAATTTCAAGTTTTCTGAATTTTGCGTTTTCAATTTACAAAATTTCTTTTCTTTTTGTTAATTCTTAGGTGCTACTCCACTATATAAGTTCTACTTTTACTTCTGAGGCTTGGACAGTGGATGATATTGTGGCTGATCTTTCACAATTCAGAAATGAAGTGATTTCCTCTGCTGCGGAAACCATAACAGTCATTACTGTGTCTGTCTACCCTTTGATTGATGGTCATGATAAGCAGCGGCTTGCTTATATATATGGTCTACTTGCTGAGTGCTACTTGCAGCTGGAAGAGCTAAAAGAACCACTTCCTACTATTGGCCAGAGTCCAATGCACTTAGATGCCATCCATTTAGCTCGTTTCAGCAAGGTTGTAAGCCAAGAATGTTTCAGGGTTTCCTTTATTGGTGGCCTCAACTTCAAGAAAATTGCTGGATTGACAGATCTGAACTGGGATTGCTTCAATGATGAAGTCTTTTCTCACATTAGTGAAAAGAATGTTGAAGCGCTGGCAGATATGGTCCGCAACCTTATCGGGTTGTATGGAGATTCATTACCTGAAGGTCTTTTGTCATGGCAGTATGTCTACAGACACCATGTGCTGAATTTGTTGACAACCTTTGAAACTCAATTTAAAACAGATAGCCTTAGTGAAAGCCCTGAAAATTTTCATTGCTTCCTGAGTGAGCTTGAGCAAACCTATAATGCTGTCCTTAAATACGTGAAATTCATTGAATATCCAGGTATACTGGACATAATGATGCGATTCGTTGCAGTAATGGTACCTTTTGAGAAACCGTCAAGTAAACGTTTTGACTCAATGTGGCAGGAGTGTCTTCTCAAGCTATTGAATATGTGGCTTAAAATGATGAGTGACATGCAGGAACTTAAATATCTTGAGCATTCAGATGAAAGCTTCTGTTCAGAATCTTTAGTGACGTGTCTCAAAGTATTCATTAACTTGATTTTAAAGGGGAAAGTCTCTCCCATTGAAGGTTGGGGCACCATTATTAGTTTCAGTAACTCAGGAGTTAATGGTGATGCTATAGTTGAAATTTTTAATTTCTGCAGAGCAATGCTTTTCTCAGGATGTAGGTTTCTAGCTGTTGCCTATGTATTTACCGATGCACTGAGTCAACTCTCGCCTGGGTCGGCTTTGGCATTAAGCACTGGAAGATGTTATATCAATATCCAGGATCTCCCCCATCTTTACATAAGTTTACTGGAGATGATCTTGCTTGACCTAGATAGTGGATCTCTTGAAAAGCAAAAGTTTCACTCTTTCTTGTCATCTTTGAGTAAACTTGAAGGGAACTTGGAGGATTTGAAATGTGTCAGGGATTCTGTTTGGAAAAAGTTGGCAGAGGTATCTGACAACTTGCAGCTTCCTAGCCACTCACGTGTATATATCCTGGAGCTTATGCAGTGTATTAGAGCTACAGATAAGGAGCTGAAAGTGTTCTCTTCTGAGCTAGACACCTATGTTATTCCTTGGGAAGGGTGGGAGAATGTCCAGAGTGGATGTGTAAATCATGAAAAGACCAGTGATTGTGGGATGTCAAATGTTGCAGACACAGCTAACAGATTTACAAATACTTTAGTTGCCCTTAAATCATCTCAGATGTTGTCAGCTATTTCGCCAAGCTTGGAAATTGCACCAGAAGATTTATTAACTACTGAATCAGCTGTTTCTTGCTTTGTAAAAGTGTCTGAATCTGCCAAGTCTGAATCCGAGATTGATACTTTGATAGCTATGTTGGGAGTGTGGGAGGAACTTTTCATGTATGGAAGAAAAGATTCTCCTAAGGTAGATGATATTGGAAATAGTTGGAGTAATGATGATTGGGATGAGGGATGGGAAAGCTTTCTGGAAGAATCTAGGGAGAAAGAGTCGAAGAGTAACAGCACTCTTTTGGTTCATCCTTTACATGTATGTTGGCTGGAGATCGTCAAAAAATTAATAAGGCTTTCCAGGTACGAGGAATTTCTGAGATTGGCTGATAAGTACAAAGGAAATACCACGCAAATTTTGCTTGATGAAGATGATGCTCGTTGTCTAAGTCAAATTATGCTTGAATTGAACTGTTTTATTGCTCTTAAGATAATGTTGTTACTGCCATATGAAGCTGTACAATTGCAGTGCTTGGAAGCCGTAGAGGTAAAGTTGAAACAAACAGGCATCCCGGATGAATTTGGCAAAGATTATGAATTCTTGCTTCTTTTATTATCATCTGGAATAATAGTACCTATCATCACCAAATCTTCTTATGGCGCCACTTTCTCGTGTCTTTGCTATATGTTTGGGAATGTCTCTCGTCAGTGGCAGGAGGCACAGTTGTCAAGCCTCAAATATATGATAGCCAGTGAAGATAAAAGCAACTTGAACCTTATTTTTGTTTTCACAAGACTGCTTTTCCCATGTTTTCTAGCAGAGCTTGTGAAAGCTGACCAGCAGATTCTGGCAGGGTTTTTTGTTACAAAATTCATGCACACTAGTGCATCATTTAGTATAGTGAATGTTGTGGATGCTAGTCTTAGAAGATATTTCGAAAAGCAGCTCCAACTGCTAGACGATGATGAAGCCTCTTGGGAGGGCATCAATTCTAGTGAACCTTTGTTGAACACCATATTGAGCTTTAGAGACAGGTTAGGAGAATTGATCCCATCCGCTTTGTCATTACTTCCTGCACCGGGTTGATGATGTTTTGGATGTTTTAATGAACATTTGGTTTTAGAGTTGTTAAAAGATATCTTCATATACATCTTGCTGAAGAATTCAAGGGTCCGGTGACGTTTTCCTTTGTGTGTATAGAGGAGTCTCTATACTTACATAGCAGATACCAACAGTGAAAAACAAATGAATCATAGTCTCAATTTATTACTGAGCAGCTTTTTGTTCGCACTATCGTTTTACTTGTGTTTTGCTTTGTTTGGCTACAAATTTATTTTTTTAAAAAAAAATTTTTGACCCCCACCAGCTGGTTGAAAAGAATCTTTTTTCTGTCACAAGTTTCTTGAGACTTCGATGTAGCACAGATGTCTCGAGAAGAGTTTTTGGAAAGAATTGATGGTGGAGATTAGAGCTGTTAAGTCAATCGAGTAGCTCGAAAGCTCGTTAGAGTTCGACTCGTTAAAGCTCGAGCTCGGCTCGTTAATTTTGGTTAACGAGTCGAGCTCGAACTCGAAACATGCTCGTTTAGTTAACGAGCCGAGTAGATACTCGAGTAGCTCGTTAGAACTCGTTAATGAAGGGCATATTTGTCATTTTAGAAATCAAAATTATAAAAATTAAAAATTATAGGTTTTTATTAAGGTTAATTTGCACGAGCTCGAGTTCGAGCTCGTGAAGCTCAACTCGTTTGTAATAAACGAGTCGAGCTCGAGCTCGAGCTACATATACATTTAACGAGTTGAGTTCGAACACATTTTAAAGCTCGTTTTCCTAACGAGCTCGAGTCGAGCTCGGCTCGAATTAAACTCGAGTCGAACTCGGCAGCCAAATACTCGGCTCGATTAACAACTCTAGTGGAGATCTCTATCTGTGTGATTTTTGTGCGGTGAACATTAGTAGCTTGGAAGAAATTTGGAATTGTGATAGGTCTTGCAATAGAATGAATACCCATTTTACAGCCAGATATTGGCTTAATGTCTATATATACATATATATATCTAATGTGTGTACAGCCAGTTATTGGCTTAATGTCTACAGAATTGCGTCTGCATCATCTACATTTGTCATTGGATGAGGGGCAGGAGCGGTAATCAGAAGGACCGCTCCTGAGCTGTTTACGGCCAGATTTTGGTAAAAAAAAATGTGCGATCCAGATTATTTCTTATATCTTGATTTTCATAATGTGTGTGAGATCCATAAAATTTTATACTAAAGTTATACGTTATGCAAATAAAATTACGTTATGTGCAAATAAAATTACGCGGTGTGCAAAATGCACAAAACCGCCTCAACCGTTCCTGCCCCTTGTCCTTTGCCATTTGTGTTGTGCAATTGGTTTCGCTGACGTCCGAATATCCCTTTCATAACTCACAGTTTTTTGTATGAGTGTTTCGATAAATGGACTCTGCGAAGACACTTCAAAAGCCGGCAACTTTTGAAGTGCTCCGCAGCACTTAACTACTAAACCCCCCAAACCCCCCCAAGCGATGTGGGAACTTAACCCCACAGGGTGCCCCGCTGCTAAGAGATAAAGACCCCCCAGACTCCCCCCAAGCGATGTGGGAACTTAAGCGATGTGGCAACTTTTGACGTCCGAATATCCCGGTGTCTCCATGCTCTGCTGGATCATTTATTGCCAGGTGGTGAATACATAGTCTATTTGTGCATTTGTCAGGTGGATCCATGCTCTGCTGGATCAGACAAAGGCAATGAAGAGATTTGGTTAGTCATTTTTAGTTTTGCAAATGGACAACTTTCTGTGAAGCCAGAGAATACAGGTGGCAGTAGTAGTACTGTAGCAGTAAAACGAGTCGTATTAATCTACATCAATCTCTCCGGCTTACCGGTTTATAATTACAAAAAGTATACGTTGGTTGTTACGCTTATTATTGTGGTCCGCATTTCGAAGTAATAAAAAACATTTATTGCAGTTGGAGCATGCCCAATTTTACATTTTGTTTTTAAAAAAAAAAAAAAATCTTTGTGACAAACAAAACAACGGGAGATTTTATTGCAGTTGAATGCCTCCAAGCTCTGACAGCATTAGACAGACGGCTTGGGGGTAAAAGTACTGAACACGTGATAGACACGTGCCTCATAAAGTTTTGCTCCTCCACTTGCTGCGACTCGCCGTTTAAATTTGAGACGGGCACTACTAGTGTGTGTGTATATATATATATATATATATATATTTGTCATTTATTTATTACCCAAAAAAAGGGTAAATTAGAATTTGAAGCAGTGCTGGCAGAAGAAACAAAGAGATTATTCGTCACATCGGCACATGGGATGGGGTGATCTTCATATCTCATCCCGTCTTCTTCGTCTCCCACTTTTGTTTCTCTGTCGCTCGATGGAGAGATTGCCTGTCGAAGTCTGTCTCAAGATTCTTAGTTTGTTAGATCATCAAAATCTTGCAACTGCTCAATTGGGTTAGTATCGACTGACTCCTTTTATTTCTTCTGGTTTCTCCAAACCTTTTTTTTCCCCCCAGATTGAATTCTCAGTGTACTTGATGTTGCTCTGGATTGCTAAATTTTTAGTTAAGATCCGATCTCGATTTCTTTTGTAAATTCTACCCAAGACAGTACTATCCTCCATTAATTAATAATTCGCGGAGTGCCTGTAGGTTTTGTGACATTAGGGATCCATTCTCCGAACGGTGATTACCGAGTGCTGGTCTTTGAATTTTTTCCTTCATTTTAGCATCTGATCGATGTTAATGTCTGAGTTCAGTCCTTTATTTCCTTATTATATTGGCTGCTTTGAGAATCTTGATTATTTTGGGATAGTTCAACTTCCGCTTAATCAGGACTTAAACTTCTACCTCTCTGAAGTCCAATTTGCCATTGTTGAATTTGTCTAAGATTGGCTGTTCTCCTGCATCTCAGCAAAGAAATGCTGCAGCTTTTTGGCAATAAATCACTGTTTGAGTTGAGGGGAACCGAACCAACAGATAACTGTTTTGCAGTTTCGAGCCTCTAACATTCTTACTATTACTCAACTAGTTTTGAAATTGAGAAGCGATCAAAATTGCTCCATCATTATATATACATGGGCAAGAGTCAATCAGGATTCGACAGAATCAGCTTCTAAGGAGTAAGGATCCTTTAGATTGTTGCCAAGCACTGGCTCGTTATGTCTATTTGCTAACTCCCCCGAATTTCCAGTTCTCAAATTTTAACTGGGGATACGAGATCTTGTATTCATCATGCACCCACCCCTTGCAGACAGGAAAAAACACCATAGTGGTAGAGAAAATGATTTTGTGAGAAGGGCAACCTTTGAATTTTGATTTATATCATTCATAGCCATAAAATACCTTTGCAAGCCCATTGTCTGCTTTAGTGTAACTGGATTTTTCCATTTACATGCTGGGATTATGCATCTTCTGTTTCCTTGTATTGAATTTGATGGAGAAAGATGCCTTCTTATTGTTGAAGTGTGCAGGAAGTGGAAAATCTTAGCCTCAGACGACACTTTATGGTCTAACCTGTTTACGCAAAGATGGGGAGTAGATCATGCCACATTCTTTGCTCCTGAAGGTTCAAAATTGTGGAAAGATGTGTATGCAGTGCAAGATCGAGGTGATCGTGTTGGATTGTAAGTTGAAATCAAATAGCAACTCATTCAAATAGCAACACATTAATGTTGGAAGTATATTACATTAACCCTGGCCTTACCTCGGTTGAAGAACGTTTGGTCCCTTTGCCTGCTAATGCTGCCCTGTCACTAGTGCAAATGCATGCGTTTGTTTGCAACCTCTTCTGTGTCTTAGCTTTATTAAATTCATTATCCTTGAAGCTATTGTCCTTTTCTTTTTCCCAAATTGGAAAATAACCCTTGGATATTTTTTGTGATAGCAATAAAAAAAATCCCCTGTAGACCACTATTTATCTGCACGCAAGTGTTTGGTCTCAAGAATTTGATAAAGAAGATTCAATTGAGGCTCATAACTAAGGACCTGATATATTTAGCAATCTGTTTTGCTGAAGACCTTAAGCTTTTTATTGTGACAAAGTAATTAAATATCCTTTTTGCTGTTTTACTAAGCTGACTTTAGTACTTTCAGGGGCCTAAAGATCATAAGAGAAGGAGATGATTATTACCTTGTCCACCAAGGCGAGATTCAACGGCATTTAGGCTCTAGAAGACCAAAAACTGGGGAAATCATTCATTCTCCTGCAACTGTTGGGGAAGAAGAATTTTCTAACATGGTGGAACCATCTTCAGGTATTTTAGATAAGATCCTATTCTTCATTGGGGACTTGGAGTCTGCTTCTGTACATGCAAAAAGGAGTAGAGTTCTGTGAATAATTCTCAGTTGTGTTTGTGTATAACATATGTTGTAATACAGAATATAAGCGCAAGTTGTAATACGAAATTTGCTGCCAATGCATACCGGATCAGTTGGTTAGGACGGACTACTTCCTCTATAAAGGTCATGTCTTCAAATTTCATTGTGGATATGAGTATTGCATTGGTGGGTAATTTGTAAGTATTTAGCAAACAACTTGTGATTCCAAGAGCTTGCCCTGGCCTAGGATGGCTACGGCGCCTAAAACCATCCCAACCTTTTTTTTTTGTTTTTTTTTTAGGCTTACACACTGCACATATTTTATCTGTGAAAGCATCCTTTTGATGGGTCAGTTTTCAATGGAACGCCAGTTGCATTGTATCTTATTGTCCTCGCGGAACTACCGAAAAAGCAAGGTATTATTTTAGGCCACTGCTGTTTTTATACCTTCTTTCAACGGCACTGTTGCAAGTCACAACTGTATATAATGTATTCTGTTGATTCTTTCATGGGCAATTACACTTGAACATTATACAGTGCTTCAGCAATGGTTTTTGCAATAATATTACTTATGGCTGGAGATTTTGTTTCCTACAACTCCAAACATTAATTTATGTTCACATCGGTTCCTTAACACCCGTTAGAACTCCTCCAAACCTGCATTTGATTCAATTTGCAATCTGACCAGTTACAATCCCTTTCTTCATAACAGCGCTATACGTATGAAGTAACGTAAAAGATTCCTTGAAGATACTGTAGCAGTAATATCTACGTGAAGCATTGCTTGTATTAGCCGTACCCTTCACAGGCAGTAAAAAGTAGAATCACCTTTAGCATAAAGTCGCAAGTGGTTATTTCATTGTTCCAGGCTTTTGAATTACTGAAGCATTTGTTGCTACCACCTTACAAATGAACGGCAGATGACATACTCAGCACCATGTTCGAGTATGCAGTGTCTCTTGCTCTTTCTCCTCTCTCTCTTTTTTTTGTACAACATTTTTACAACTAATCCTATATTACTCCCGCCCGCCAGGGGGTGGGGGGAAGGGATAGATCCAACTAAGCTATTGAAAATTTGGAAAAAACTAAACTTCCTCCGCAAATGCACCAAAAAATCTTGGCCGGAAAATATAGGCAAAGAATTTCAAACACCTTGCCTATACTCCCTTGTGACCAACTGAGCTAGCTCGGTTGCCTCTTGCCTTCTTGAAATGTACAAGAGCCCCATCCAATGACTCTTTTGAGCGTGCTTGATTTTTGGTGTTAATTAATGACCTTCTTAAAGGTGTATGATGTACTAAAAAGTGCTTGATTCTTGCATGGAATTTTTTTCTCTCGTCTCAGCTACCGAGGAAAATAAACGTGTAATCCGCTGTTACAAAGAATGCTTAATGGCATGTTGTTCTTACAAATTGTCGCTAATCAAAAAGAACATTATAAAATATCAAATACAAATCTACGGCCTCAATATAACCTTAAACTGAGGTCAAATTTACGAAAGGGGCAACCATTTTTCACTTTCTGCTTATCGACAAAAACATGAAAATTAAAAAAATAAACACCAAGATATCTCCACAGCAATAGTTCAGGAGTATGTGAATGTTAAAACTTTGTTCTATCTGTATCCAAAAATTGCTATAGCGGCATTAAACTTCTTCTTGGCATCAGCTTCTGCTCTCCTTAGGCATTTCTGAAAGAGTGAATTTAGATTTCTTATAGGCTACTAATGAATCAAATGTGTGCCCGCCATGGGATGAACCCTCACAAAACATTTGTTTGTGAAGACTCGTTAATATCAAGGAGCATTTAGTGGCTCTGCTTCAGCGTCTCTTTCTTTCATTGGCGTCCAATCTTCTGCCTCTACAACCAAATATTCCGGTGAGTAACCATGTGGCAATGTAACATTATACAAGACCATTAACTAAATTGCTACACGTGGATGTGTCAACTCTGTTCCAACAATTTTCAATACATGAACTTGTACCAAGGAGTGATGTCTACAGGCAGCAAAATTTACTTACTTGGCTTGTCCGCAATTGCTGCCAGCCGTCTCTGTAAGATGGACGCCACAAACAGGAAGATCGAGCACATGCCAAACATAACAGTGATGGGGAATGCATCAACCTTCAAATTGCAAAAATCCACTTAGCATAGAGGAAAGTACATGATTGATACAAGGGTTTTTCAACATACAGAACTAAAGATGAGAAGATCCTGCATACCCAGAAGTTCATGGTGTCAAAGCAATGGTGCAGCATTACCCATTAGAGTGGGATTGAAATTACCATGTTTTGGCGAAATGTGTAAACCAAAGGGCTATGCATTCTAATAAAAAAAATTTTATTTTCTGCCAAGCATCAGTAACTTACATTGTAGAGTACAATGCAAACAAAGATGTTCAGGGGGATGCGGAAGAAGTTCATTATAGTGCTGCGTGCCTCCTCAGGAATGTATTGAGATCTCATCTTCATAATTGATGGCCAAAAAATTCCAACACAAGCTTCAAATGTACAGAAACCAAGAACTTGGAGACAACCAGAAAATGAGATACCACCACCCTTTACCTTCGAGGGGGCTACCAAGAACTGTTAAAAAATTAGGAAAATTAGATAATAACCATAATTGATAGGTAAAGAGTGGAGAAAGCGAGCTGGCACATACATTTGTCATTATAGGTAGCAGCAGAGAGGCAGAAGAGATCACAAAGACAATCTGCATATAAATCTCAACTTTAGGTGAGTTACGCGCCATAAGTCGAGATGCAAATGAGCTTCCCAACATTGAAGCCAACATGAAAGTTGAAAAAATAAAACCATGGGGAATTTCTTCATCATTTGGACTCAGAGCAGGAGTCCAGAGAAACACAAAAGTATACATTGAACCTTCAAACAGGGACTGAATTGCACCCAATAATGCTATCCTCTCATCTGAACCACAACAAAATATAGCACTAAGGACCACATAAAGGAATCTAAAAGAAGGATAAAAAGAAAGGAAAGCAGAAAATTGATAAATCATCAGTTGAGAATATATCATCATTACAAGAGTAGTAAAACACATCCAATATAAATTAAGACTTTGACAGGTGACTCACTATTATAAAAGTCACTGCATCCTTATTAAGAGTTCAACGGGCCATTAGATGTCAATTATCATCAAGATCACTGCATGCTAAAAAAGTTCAATATGACAAGCTGCACATGATGGAGAAGAACACCACATCCAAAATCATGGTTCAAAGCACATGTAGATTCGAATCTCTCCTATTCTTCATTTTTATTGCTAGAGAATTCGAATTAGAGCCTTTTCATTCAGTAAAAGAAATTAGTGCCTGTTGTCAATAGTTATATATATACAAGGACTGAAATAAAAGTAAATGTGAATCTATATGTCAAAAACTTATCATAAAATGATTCTTTTGGACAAGCACTCAAGATTGCTACAGTTGCCTTTTCCGGATTTTCTGTTTTAATTAGCAACCAATATTCTTTGATATCAATTAGTA
Organism: Coffea arabica; assembly: GCF_036785885.1. Taxonomy (NCBI): domain Eukaryota; kingdom Viridiplantae; phylum Streptophyta; class Magnoliopsida; order Gentianales; family Rubiaceae; genus Coffea; species Coffea arabica. The sequence goes on along the minus strand of NC_092313.1, from coordinate 921,242 downwards.
AACTAAAGAAAAGTAACCAAAAACATAAAAGAAATTGGAATGTAGTCATATACAGCAAATAAGAATGGGCCCAAAGATGAGAACACACGAGACAGACATATATTTCGAGTAAATGGCTAAAACAATGATTCATCAACTATGTCATTCGCCCCGTTGATAGCATTAGGAATGGTTTTCAGTGCATAAGCAGGTTAGGAGATCTACCAGAAGCAATTGCTACAGCTGCGCTCTTGAACTGAGTTAGCAAGTCCTTATTCTCCGACGGATCACCATAATTCTCAGTCCATGTTGACAATATAATAGCCATTCCAATTGCCAGAAAGCATGAAGCGGCATCAAAGGGAGATACAGGACCAAGACTTAAGGAATCAACCAGCAGATTTCCAAACAATCCAGAGAGAATAGCAACAAGACCATTTCCAAGAAATATAGCCTTTGAGAAAGTTAATGAAAGCCATTGCTGATCAAAGCCCCTCTACAAAGATAAATCAACCCTTAGAATTAACACTTTCACCCTACCTAAGCTATTAACTTTGATTCTTTTAAAACTATTCAAAGGGGTGGTTTTTTTTTTTTTTTTTGGGGGGGGGGGGGGGGGGGGGGGTTGGGGTGATACCATGCTTAATGAAAAAATGCAAAAAGATGCAAATGCTAAAGTGATGTGTTTCGAATCCAAAAACGAAACAGATTATAAATCCTGAAGATAAATCATTTATTCCGGATTTATAAGATAAAAATAAATTTATAGAAGGAACACACCAAGTTTTCAATTCCACATGTATCTAAGTCTAGAAGCAAGGCAAATGGAGATGCATAAATTAGGAGACTATCTTCGACCAACATGCAAATGAGTTCATCATCTCGAAATACACCAAGGGACCCCCACGTAGTTAAGTTTTCTACCAGATATGCAGAAACAAAACTGATGGAGCAAAATGACCAAACAAGAAATACTTGTAAGGAGAAAGTACTTGCAGATCAATCCACCCCTGTCCTTGTTGATGGACAGTCATCCCAAGCTAACAAAATTCAGTAAAGACAGAGAGATTCTAGCATAGGATGCATTCACAATTCTAACTTATCAAAGGTGATTCAAATTCCCCTCACCTTGAAGTGTTCAGCAACAAGCCAAGACTCAAATCCTGAGCAAAGTAGGGAGGTAGCAATACCACCCAGTACACGTCCCAACATCAAAACTTTGTACTGTGGGGAATGCTTGGTGATGCAGCTGAGTATGTAAGTAATGCAGTAAGTCACGCATGCTCTCTTTCGTCCCCTGAAATTTATTGAAAGCTCAAATGAGTTGAATTGGCAGAAAATAAAAAGCTATGACTGCGTAATTTTTAGGTGGGATTTCTCACTGTTTGTCTGCCAGAGATCCGACAATTGTGCCAAACAACATGGAAGATCCAAACCCAGCAATAAAAAGCTGTCCAATTTCCCCCTTCCCGAAGCCATAGGTGCTGTAAAGGTAATAGACATATGGACCTTGCAACCAATCACCAGCTGTCACCACAAGAATGCTAATCGTCAGCACTCTAATCTCCCAGAATTATACAAGACAAGAATGCACGTGGGTTCTAAAGCAGCTAACATATAGAAATATATAACTTGCTTCAGCTATTTACCTTCCAATAATCTAGAATCTGAAGAAATGTTTTAATACGTTACGTTGTGAATGCATAAGCAATTTTTTGTGTAAATACTATATATGAAGACAGCCCTGCTTCCGTCCGTCCAAATTGCACTTTATCAATCAAAAGGAACGCAATCGCAAATAGATGAAATCCCCGAGATCCAGATCCGAAGCCTCAAAATGAGAGCGCATGACAAGCAGTAACATGATTAAGGAATTGATAGCATTGGAAGCACCCCCCCCCCTCCTCTCTCTCTCCCCCCCCAAGATCCAATTATTTATTCCACAAACCCGAGGTTCCTCAATGATAACAGACAGATCAGACTGAAACATAGGCAAATAAGGACGCGTGGCAATTGATTTGCGAAAATTTGTAGATCTGAGGCAGAACAATAATGAAGAGACGAAATGAAGTAAAATAGAGGAAAGTAATAGAGAAAGTACCCATCATGAGAGAGTAAACAAGAAGGTAGTTGTTCTTGAAGGAAGTGAAAGCCTGAGAAGTTGTGATCCGATCTTTGTTGGCCTTACTCAACTCCAAAGCTGCCACTACCGCCCCCAGCGCCCCAAACACCATGTAATAGAACAACTCCATTGTATTGTGTATTATCTCTTTCAAACTACTTCCAACTCTACTAAAATCAATTGATCTCTGTCCCCCTTGTCGTCCTAAACAAAATTAATCTCTCTTCCGTCAAAAATAAAAAACAAAATGCAAAACACACGAGACACAGAAGAGCCGATCTAATTTGGGGAATCGAAATCGGACGCCGGTGCTCCTCCTCCTCCGCAACCTCACACACACTATCTCTCCACTGCGAAAAAACAACAAATGAAAGAGAGTAATAGCAAGTAGTGGGATTTGTTTTACGTACCCGGGGTTTCACAGCAGCTAGCCGGGGGGAAAGCTCACTATTTATACCCGCCAGCTAGGGACGCGCCTAATCATGGAAACAACTCCTTAGATTCATCTTCTCATTTCTTTGAGCCGTTAGATTCAACCGAGCTGACACGCGGCTACTGGGGATTGGTGTGATTCTGTCGGTGCTTTATGTTACTATAGGAGTATATATATTGTCAGCTCAGTACTTTCCCTTCCAACTGACCGATTGGGCTTTTGGGGTGGCGCACCGGGCACATTCGATGTCACATTGGATGTTATTGTTGTTGCTGGTTTTTTTTTTCTTTTTTTTCTTTTTTTCTGTGGCGAGGTCCAACTCCCCAATTAAAAGAATTGAGACTAATCAAGTAATTTCTTTGTTGGAAGGTTGAGTTGAGTTGTTAAGTGGGAAATATTTGTTAAGTAAAAGATTCTGAATTTAATATTTTTTACTTAAAAAAAAGCAATTAATTTTTTGTTTGCTTGATTTGTGTTCCTACTTACCTTAGGCATCTCAAAATCTACGGTCCCTTACCCAAACGGTTTTGGGCTTTTCTAGATTTGGTGGCAGGAATGTGAGAAATTGGTCGAGCAAGGTCTCCGGAGTTCAAGGCTCCTAGCACAGATTCCTTTTCTTTTTTTTTTCCCCTTGTTCCTCTAATCTTTTTTTTGAGACTGATTAAAAGCCTTAGAATTCGTTTGAACTGCTAACTTTTCAAATTCTTGTAAAAAAATATATTGTTGCAATATGATGTATGTAAAATAAAAAATAATTAAAAATATATTCACGAAAAATATAAATATTTTTTTAAAAAAATTACAATCTAAACACGGCCTTAACTTTATTGGGGCACAGGGTAAGAGTAACAATGAGATTGACACCGGTCATGATCTCTTTATTTTTGGAATAATTAGAGATTTGTAATAGTACCAGATGTGTACTTGTTTGGACTGTCATTTTTCTTTAAAAAAAAATTATTTTTCTAATCACATTTTTTATCTTTTATATTTTAAATTGTCATCCTCCTATAAAAAAATTGTATAAAAAAGCAATCCAAATGGAATCCTTATCTGATTGCTTTCCTTATTTGCTCTTCTATCCTTGTCTGATTGCTTCCCTACCATCACTTTCTTATATTGTAAGTCACATGGGGGGTGTACGTATTTTCAACCAATAAATAAATGAAGTGATCTTACCTTCATTGTCACTTATTCTTCAATCAAAATTAGGGCAGTGATTGATTTGATGACGTGTCATCCTTTCGGAAACGGAAACAAAAATTTTTTTTTTGTTTTGCAAGCATTCATTACATCCTATTACTGAAAATGTTTGGTACATAATTACGTCCAAATAATCATCCAACACCCCGTTTTATTCATTTTCCTCTATTATTTTGGACTCAGACCGAAAGATATGAATCAGACAAGAAAATATGTAGCATTTTCCTTTACAGAAAATAAAGAGGAAAAAAAAGGAAGCAGAATCTTCAAATGTACTCCCTCCGTCCCATTTTGATAATCCTAATTTTTTTTCACACAGTTTAAGAAAAAGTAATTAATTTTGTTAGAACAATAAATTTAGGTTGCTATTTTTCTAAAATACCCTTACATTAAGTAAAGTATAATTTTATATTAATTATTCATGAAAACTTAAATTGATGGTTTATAAGAACTTGAATTGATGACCAAGAAAGAATCAATCCTCATTTTACATTATTTCACATTTGGGCTTGAAAGAATAGCAAAGCTAGCTTTTCATACATCAATATGTTTTGAAAAATCTAAATGTATTAAATGGGATAGGTTAACAATCTATATTAAATAAGGGAATTTATATTAATAACAACCTACATTGAATAAGGGTATTTTAGAGAAATTAAAAGATAACTACGGCCTCGTTTGAAAGGTGAGTTTTTTGGGTGTTTGTCTAAAACTTTACTATAGATTACCGTAGAAGTTGTAAGAAAAATTTTTAGGATAAAAACTTTTTGCTTTCTTTTTCTTTTTCTTTCTTTCTTTTTTCTTTTCTTTCCCCTTTTCTTTTCTTTCTTTCTTTTTTCTTTTCTTTCCCCTTTTCTTTTCTTTCTTTCTTTCTTCTTCTCCCTTCCCCCTCCCCCGGCACCTCTGCCTCTGACGGGCAAAAATCAGCAGTCATGGGAAAATTTTTTTTTCCCTTTTTCTCTCCCCCTCTTCTCCCTCTCCCTCTCCCTCTCCTTCTCCCTCTCCTCCCCCATCCCCGTCGCCCTCAGTAGCCATGAGAACTTGCAGCCATGGATTTTTTCTTTTGCTTTTTCTCTCCCCACTCTCCTCCCCCTTTCCCGCCACCCTCCCCCTCTCCCTATTTACGATCTGGTCGCCCAGCAGTCATGGAAAATTTTTTTTTCCTTTCTCTTTCCCTCTCCTCTCCCCTCCCCTTCCCCCTCGCACTCCGACACCAGAGTAATGGAAGCCATGGAATTTTTTTTTTTTAGCTTTTTCTCTCCCCCTCTCCTCCCCCGCCACCCTCCCCCTCCCTCAGCTGCGATCTGGTCGCGCAACTAGATCGCAGCAAGCGGGGGAGGGAGAGGGGAGTGGAGGAGAGGAGGAGAGGGGGTGAAGGAGAGGGAGAGAAAAAAAAAAAAAAAAAAGGCGATGCCGGAATAGGTGACCGGCGCCGGGAGCGGTGATGGCTGGTGACGGAGGACATGGTGTGTTGGATGAGAGAGGAAAAAGAAGAAAAGTTGAAGAGAAATTTTTTGTGTATTAGATGAAGTATGTAGGTTAAAAACTTTGATAAGTTTTTTGGGGTTCCTGTAGCAAAAGGTGTTAAAAAACTAGTATCATACAAACTTGCAAAAAACCTGAGATTCCAAACAGGCAGTACATTTTTCAATTGAAAAGTGGACTATAATTTGGGATAAACGAAAAAGGCAAACAGGACTATCAAAGTGGGACGGAAGGAGTATTAAGTTATTTCCACAGAAAAAAAAAAAAAAAAAAGTTGTCCCTGCAGAACAAAACCAGGCTGAAGTATGCGGTGCCTGATCAATTACACCTGATGATGGCACAGGAGCCCATATTGAAGATTTAATTTTTTTTTTTCCATTTTTGTGGGAAAAGAATAAAATCAGAACGTTCCTTGAGGACTTCAGATTCTAAATCCACCTAAATAAGCGAAAGCAACCTCTTCTTCTAACAGCCGCAAGCATGAGGAGAAGAAAATAAATTACGTTGTCCAAGCATAAGCCCACGACACTAAATTGATCTCTTTACAGAGAGTATCTCTTTCATAATTAACATGACAAAGTCCTAGTCATTGTAATACTCCCAAAATACTCTTACTCTTTATGTCATGGTTTGTATTTTGATTTGTCCCTAAATACTTGTCATGATTTAAAATAGAAATAAATGAAATTCAACTTTTCCATTATATCCTTGATACAACTCTCGAGGTAAAGCATTTAAATCATATTCTCTGAATAAATCGTGCTATAAACTACTACTATCTTTGTTTTAGGTAGCTGTGCCATTTTTAAAATTTTAACCTCAACTTACAAAAATTTAGAGTTTAATTGAAGGGCAATAATGAAAAGACATTTTTTTAGTAGCTTACTTGTCTCAGTTAAACTTCATTTTTTTTTAAAACTATTTACAAGGTTGACCATAACATATAAAATGGGAGTGAGGAAGTATTAACTACCGAAATATGCATGCATCCCAGAAGATTGGATTATCGAGGCATGTAATGCTAATATTTGAGTACTTGATGATGGGAAGATGGACCCCATTAAAAAAAAAAAAATTTCTCAGTGCTCGCCATAAATCCTTAGACTTAAAGAATGGTGCCAATACCATCTAGTTCACTATTTGTATTGGTAATACGAGTATTTGCTATTATTATTTTTGGGAATTTGACTTGTTCCTTTTAATGTATATTAGCCTATAAAGATCTTTATTTTGATGCCTTATCTCTCATTAGTGAGAAAGGCACATCTTATGAATAACCCATTTGTATTGGTTTTGAAAGGTTTAACAACACGAGAAACACCACAAAAATATTATACAAATATTTTTAGATCAAAAATAACAAGGGGACCACATTGTAATACAACATATGAGTAATTAATTATACGATGTGTACTGCCCATTAACTTCAATGGGGAAGTAAATATAATTTCACAAGGACTAGAGAGAGTCTGCAGGACTTTTCTTACTTAAAGCCCTCAACGAAACATAATAGAAAATCAAGTTATACATGTTGCCTTTTCACTAATATACCATGGCAGGAAGAGGATGAGACCAATAATGGTTTTTTTTTTTTTTTCAAGGGAAACCCTGGGTGGGAAGGGGAATGAGCAAGACTCAAGAGTTCTACCACAGTTAAGTTTTGGTTTGTGGGACTTGAGTTTCATAACCACATAATTAAGCCAATAGGTATATGCTTTTTGGTTGAGGCGGTGGAGCGGGTTAAGCTAACCACATAATTAAGGAAAATAAAACCATAAGAAAAATATGTGGAGAAAGAGAGTTAGGAAACCGTACGTAATAAAGCTGATAGGATAAGGGGAGACGAAAGAAGTCCATAATGGCAGAGAACCAGCGCACCACAGCCACGACTCCAGATTTTGACACTCCGAAATATCCACAAGATCCCTGGCCCACTAACTTCCACAACACAAAAGCACATTTCTCAGAGAAAGGAAATCAAACGCAGAGGAAGAACCCCAGGAAGAGAAAGAAAGCTTAGCTCGCATTTCTCTTTGAATTTGATTTGAATTCAATCTTGATTCACGCCTGATATAAAAAGCGCATTTCTTCTTTTAGACATATGGCTTCCCTCACCACTTCAGTCAATCCACATTCAACTTGCTCTTTACATCGCAATTTTCATTCCAGGATCCCAGCTTTTAACTACAATTATTGCCCGAACTCTGCTAATGAACCCAGCTCCTGTTGCTTGACCCCTAAAGCCATTATTCAAAACTCAAGCAGGACAAACTCAGGCTCAACAGCTGCTAGATTCACTGTTCGAAGCGCCGCAACCAAACCCGCCAAATCACCAGGTACCTGCTATTATTGCTCCTATGACTCGTATCATTTTGTAATTGCAAACTATAGAAGACCTCAGAAATGCACCCATGATATATAATCACAAAATCGCAACATTTAAGCATAATCTCAGTGATTTCTTTCCTTTTGGAGGGATCAGCTGAAGAGGACTGGTCGATTAAGAGGAAGTATCTGCTTGAGAAGAAGGTAATATCTGATTCACTATACGACAAACCATACTGACACAAGCAGGCATGCACATTGTGGACACGGCTAAAGAATGCAATTACTTCATATAGGGTGCATAGTCTCTCAGTTTACAGGTTGTCTCCATCATAAATTTTAGAACCACATTTTTTCGCAAGTGCATACGGAGTTTTGGATGCTTCAGATATCACACAAGTTTTAACATTCATCAAAACTTTTTTAACACAGCAGTGGCTGTTTAATAGTTACTTCCAATGCCATGTCCATCTATTTAACCGTAGAAACCTTTTGGTCATCCAGAAGATAATAACCACATGTGAAGCAGAAGTGAGGTTTCTATGGATCCGAATCATTTTTTTTTAATTGATTCAAAATGAAAACTTAGCTTATGTATGGCAAATTGTGATAAAATTACAAATTACTTCATACAAGGCCTAACCATGCCAGATTATGTAGGTAAGGAGTGTCGAGGTGAACGAAGCTTTGCGACTTCAGAAAGAAAATAACTTTGTGATTCTTGATGTACGTCCAGAAGCAGAGTTTAAAGAGGTAAATGTCCTTCTTCTGCCATAGAAACAGAATTATGACTCTTGATTTGAAGTCAGAAAGAAGTCATCAGCAGCAACCCAAATTTTTAATGTGCACACCAAGACACGCAAAATGCAAGTACCAATAGATCGATAAGTACTTTTAAGTATTAAAACACTTTTCAAGACAGGATACTTCAGACCTAAGACACATGGATCATTTTTGCTAAAAAAGATGCACTGACCAAATTATGCAAGATCTTCTCTCACACTAGTGTAGCATATAGATCATCTGCCTTGCCCATGGTTAGGCAAACCAACTATAATTTCAAATGTCCATGCCTGTTTTGTAAAAGCTTTACTAAATGATCATTTCCTGGCATAGGCTCATCCGCCAGGAGCTATTAATGTTCAAATTTATAGGCTCATAAAGGAGTGGACACCATGGGACATTGCCCGGAGGGCAGCATTTGCATTTTTCGGCATCTTCCAAGGAACAGAAGAAAATCCAGACTTTATGCAAAGTATGGCTCTTAGCATAAATCAATCAACTTAAGGCTTATGGAAAAAGCTCTGATGTAAATTGAGAACTAATTTTTTAATACTTGAGAGCAGGTGTGGAATCGAAAATAGATAAGAAAGCGAAGATAATAGTAGCTTGCTCATCTGGTGGTACAATGAAGCCATCACAAAGTCTTCCGGAAGGGCAACAATCAAGGTATTACATTTCTATGTTCAAAAATCCGGAGTCATAGTGATGTGCCAAATATAACTAGTGGAAAAAAAATATATATATATATATATATAAATTAACGTGTGTGAAGACAGTGCTACATAATGCAAAGTGTTAAAAAGTTCATTACACTGTCTGCACACTGTACAAGGGAGAAGATTCATTACCTGCTTTTGTTACTTTATGTAGGTCACTGATAGCAGCTTACTTGCTAGTTCTCAATGGTTACAGCAATGTCTACCACTTGGAAGGAGGACTAAATACCTGGTTTAAAGAAGGATTGCCTGCAGCTTCTGAAGATTCAGGTTGAGCCACAAATTTTGTTCCCAATGGACTCAATTTTAACCTTAACATAATAGTATCTAATAATGTGTGTTTCTTTACCTGCGATGATAGTTGTACAGAAATGAGTTTCAAGAAATTAAGGATTTGAGGATGATAAAACAATGGTACTTGAGTCAGCATATTCGAACTGCACATGCATCTTATTCAAAGAAAGTTCTTCATTACCTTGTTTGTTGCTTAAGCCATCAAAGAAGCCCTTGCCATAGCAAGAACACATTCATAAGTTTCATTTCCTCCAATGAATCCACTCATGCACAGAAGTACAACCAGGGATATGAGTAGCTTCGCAAAGCTCTCCATCATTGAGACCCCTCCAGAGAGATGGTCGGGGTTTCCGGCTTTCAAAATTTTCAGGTGAGACTGCCACTTCCTGAATATGCCAGTTCTCACTCCTATCATCCTACAGAACAATAAAACCGTGAAATTTTTTGCAACTAATGATATTCTTTTCCAAGAAAAGATGATTCACCAGCTATCTGTTGCACACATTTTGACCTAACAAAATGAAAACATTGCACTTAGCCAAGCATAAATTACTTGACCTTGATGAGGTCGCTATTCCTATTGCTTCTTTGAGGCAAGAAAAGCAAGTAATGCAAGAATATTTATCAAGAGAATATCTCTCATTAATAGACGACATTGAACTTGTTTTCCTTCTATGCACATGCTGATATAAAAGAATATTGTTTTCCTTCTTTGAGTGGACTGCAAGAGAATAAACCTATTAACATGCTTTTCAAAAAGAATAATGTAGGGTGATGAACATGATGGTACCTGATAAATAACATACATAATCGAAGTATCAATGTTCCCTCTCCAGGTCAAAAATGTGAAGCTTCCACTGCTGAAATGCTAATAACTGTCATTATGGGTTGTCATGACCATTGGGTTTATTGATTGTTAAAGAAGGAAAGGAATGATCACAGACCAATAGGCAAACAATTGAAAGAGGTGAAGGATGACAGAATCAAAAAGCTAAATAAGGTCATCAAGGACATGATTGAGACAAAAAAATATATCGTTGCTGACAAAAAAAAAAAAAAAAGGACATGATTGAGACAACCAGTTTCCACTTACAGGAAAAGATCTATTTTGCACAATGACTTCCCCAGTTGGATCTACAGCTCTCTCTTTCTGCTAGACATTCCATAACTACGGATCGAACTTGCAACCATGATTTTGCATAGAAATGAGCACTCCGATATGAAAAGTTTAAAAAAAAAAATTTGTTCCTTTAACAATCTTGTCATGCTTAAGCTATGAGTTGAACGTCTGAAGTTGTGCAGGATGATAGGAAAACAAAAGTTTCCAATCAGCCTAGTACTAACTTCAAAAATATTGTCGAGTGGAAGACAAACCCAACTCAGAATAGTGAGAGTTCAAGGGGAAGTCTCCTCCAAAAATTCCTTCCCCGCTAGCTCCATTGCTTGTTGAAAGGCATTATTTTCATGCTCGGGTGATTGATCAAAATGAGTCCAATCTAGATTCAATCTTCCAACTCTGGAGCACAAGCTTGTGTTGTTCACAAACCTAGGAGGCTGGCCTGTATTGCATTGATTTATTCCATTGTCAGTAGCATCTACAGCCAATTAAAGCAAAAAATTTGGTGCAAGTTGATAAGCATCTGACTAATGACAGAACATACACGGGCCATGTCAAGAAGCAAGAGCAATACCTTTCTATACTGCCATTCCAGTCAATCAGCTAGCTTCCCTTGTCTAATCTATAGCAATAATAAAACTAAAGAAGCAACTCCTTGGGAAAAGGACAGGGAAAACCAGAAAGAAGATAGGATTCAAAGGTTTCATTTGCTCAGTCAAAAATATTATTGGACCGGTAAAACAGTACTAAGTCCATGAACCATTCAGGACAAGGCTTACAATACACGGTTGGATTGTTACCTCCATGAAGTTATAAACTGTCAAAAATAACAGGTGTACATCTGGATGTCCCTCATCTAGCTGAACCTCCTTGGCAACTATCTCCTTCCCATAATGCTGGAAGTGAAAAATCAGGAACAGAAAAGGATAACCGCAGATTGATAAACTTATTTATCTAACAAAGTAATCTGAATAACTGTAAATTTCACGCGCCAACAACTCTGCTGCTAGACTAAACCCGCTACTGCTGCTACTACTAAAAAACAGGCACCGGATCCAGGGCTATGGAAAAAAAAAAATACAGAGCACCGAGAGATTTATGGGCAAGTAAAAGCTACCTTGCAGACGAGGCCGGCACTGCTAAGTTCAGTGGAGTGTCCATAGCCAAAACCTCGTTAAAACCTTCCTGGTGACGGTCGTAACGGTCTATAATGCTTGGGGTCATAGAATCCTCCAACATCAAGTACAGCAACAAGCCCTTCCAGAACCTCGAATGAATAGGTTGTTTTTTCCTAATTAGTCACTTTAACAGCAAGAAAAGGGGGGGAAAAAGGTCCGGGCAGTCATAACAAAATTATTTTCAAAAGTGCCTGGGAATCGCGGGTACGGATGATTTGGGCATTGGAGAAGCTGTTGGAGAGGCGAATCATAAAGCAGCCGAGAGCTTCGTCGCAATGAAAGCTGCCACTGTTGAGTACCCACTCGTTTGGCGCTATGTGAAAAGAAGGAGGAGGAGGCAGCGCAGGTGTAAGCCCTAAAATTACCAAGAGAGTTTGCGATGACGACGGAGCTGTAGCGGCAGAGGAACGACCTCACCGTCCCCGATTAGATGACAATCCAAATTGATCGATTCACTCTGTACACTAGTACCACCAAATTTTAAGATTAGCGAAAGTAACTGATTAGACGACAATCCAATCCTCGTAGATGAAAATTTCCTGAATATGCATGCGTTCATTCCTGCAATGATCTCATGCGGACTTTCGTACTTTGTGACACGAGTAAAATTTTGCATTAGTGTTCATTATACCTGCCATTAGATCACAAAATATATTTGCAGAGAATTAAATCAAGCACCTCTTTTTATGTCAAGTCAGAACTAATTTTGTGAAAATGGCCACAAAAAGATTTTGCAAAACAGTAGAGCAATTATCCAAAGGGGGCATGGCATGGCTACTAGATTAAGAGAAGAATATATGGACCTGGATAGTATACTAAGGAGAGTTGTTGGAGACCAATTGTAAATCCGCGTATTATCGTCATCTCTCCATCATAAGAAAGAAAGAAAGAAGGATATACTATACTTAGTCCATACACGGAGAACATTCACATTCAGCTATGACGATCGCCTGATTCCCAATTTGAATGCCATTCTCATTCTCAACGCTGCGAAATGAATTCCATGTCGTCATATGCGAATGGATTAGCTTTGATACTACTACTTCTACTACTAAATTTTCATTTTCTAGACCAATTTAGCAACATTCCACATCCAAACCCTATCGAAGCAGTAGTGATATGATTCGATATCACATATGGAATGGACATATCCATCTTCTTTCGACAGCACATATACGCTGCGTCATGTATTATTCACGAACCCACCACTCGCTTTGGAGATATAGCGTAACCAAACCAAACCAAACCAATCCAGTAGAAAGGAATAATAAGGGTAACCTTTGAATCTTGTGAGGCGTCGTGTTATCTACTAGGTAGCCCCCAAAAAAAAAAAAGTCATCCTTTTTTATGCCTTTATTGATTGATTAATTGATATGATATGAAAACGGTAGGCAATCTCGGCGCCATTTTGCAAAAAAGTCAAAATCAGACATAAAATGCAACCAACGGACGTCCAAAGTCAATGACCATTTTCAGAGGGCATCCCAATTTCAACAGGCCATTGCCAGCCCCCTCCTTCCTTCTTCTAAAGGCGTTGAAACCAAAACCTCCTTTTGTCGCTAACATTTATTTTCTGACTAGGACCGCCCCCGCACTTTGTTTGGGTAACTGCTAGTACATCATTAGATCGTTAGACACCTGACATGGACGAAAGGAAAATTTTCTGCTATGTTGTTCTTGGGAAGAAGATCCCAGCAAACAAATAATAATTAATGTAATGCTATGCTACTTAAAAATGGATCTATCTGTACTGCTACAACAATCGTTACTGTAGTATCCTGTGGAAGTTTTCCCGCTAAACATTAACGCTGTGCTAATTAAATATACTACAGCAGTAGTATTTTTTCCCCCAAATGCTAACTATACTATGGAAGGAAGATAGGAAAAGGGGAGAGAAAAAGCCAAAAATATCTTTACTGGACTATTGAGCACAACAGCGAGAGAAAGACAGACTACTCTTCTGAAACTTTAAACGGGGTTTTCTGATTTGGTGTAGTTTGATTGGTGGACGGGTGGGCACGACTCAACTTTCTTGTCGACCAATTTCCCTTTCCTTGTCATCCAAATCTGCGGATTCCCTTCGACTCCTCCTCAAGAATCCATATAATTTCCGAAACTCCTTGACGGTGGAAACACCGGCGTCTTTACACAATATTCCCGAGTCGCCGGATTCCTCCGCTGACCGAACCGACCCGTTGCGCGACACCCTGCCAGCTAACTTGGTGTCCGCGTTATTCTGCAGCGCGGATATTACGGATTTCAAGGCCCGGCTGGGAGAGGCCCGGTTGGCAATCATAAGCTCGCCAATTTCGGCCGGACTCAAACTCGCCCCGCTTTGGAACATCTCTTCCACCTGAGGGAAAAGCTTGTGCTCCTTCACACCCAAATGGCTGTTGGCCAAACTTTTGAAGGCGTTGAAATCGCAGAGAGGGAACTCCAGGTGAACATCTATCCTCCCGGGCCTCAGAATCGCGGGATCAACGTGATCCTTGCCGTTCATTGTGAATACCATCACGCGCTCCTCGCCGCAGCACGAGACTATGCCGTCCATGAAGTTGAGGATCCCGGACAAGCTCACCGCCGTTGATTTCCCCGTCAGATGGCGCTCCAGATCTTCCATCACGATTAGCGACTTGCTCGTCGTTTGCAGCAGCAGCGACCTCAAATCAGAGTCGCCCGATATTTTGGACAGGTCGACGTCGTAGACGTCGTAGGAGAGGAACTTGGCCATCGCAGCGATGAATGTGGACTTCCCGGTACCGGAGGGCCCGTAGAGGAGATAACTCCGCTTCCAAACCCGGCCTAATCGGTTATAATACTGTTTGGACTTGAGGAAGGATTCTAAATCCGACTTGACTTTGTTCTTCAAGTCCGAGTCCATCACGACCGAGTCAATCGTCGCCGGATGCGTGAAGGGAACCGACCTCCACCGTCCGTTTCTCTGCGGCTCGTCCTCGACGTTGATGTAAAGTTTGACATCCTTTCGCTGTTCGAGTTCCTCGAAGACCGTATGGATATGCTGGAGGTAGGGGCGCAGAATTCTGCGCTTGTCGGACTTCCTGATCTTGAGAACCAGCGATTTCAACCCAGACCCGTCGCATTTCTGGTTAATCCAGAACAATCGAGCGCCGAGGAAATTGTCGAGGACGATCTGGTTGGGGTCGAGGACGAGGTTGATCTCGTTGGGTTTGGCACCGGAGAAGAGGTTGGTGAAGTCGGAGTCCTCGACGGCCGGGAGAGAACTGAGGTAGGTGTGAACTTTTCGGTAGAGTTGATTTTCCTGCATGTGGTCGTTGAATTGGGGAACTCTGTACAACTGGTACACGTAAAATTTGTCAGCTAAAGTCCGCCACCAATTGTTCGCGATATGCAGAATGGATGTTCTGGACAAGAATCTAAAGATTAAAAAGGGGACTACGATTATCAACAAGAATAAAATTGGATTTAGAAAAAACATGGTTGATGACGCGTATGATTTGTGCCTAACGATAATTACGAAGGAGAAGAAGAAAAAGAAGAGGAAAAAAAAAGGGGGGGTTGGGTTGTTATTGCCGGGAAATTAAAGACGAGCTAAAATGGAGAAAGTAAAGAAGGGTGAGAGCGACGGAGGAAGAGGGCAAACTCCTCATCTGCCAAACGATGGAGAAATGATGGTGCGGGAGCGACAGGGAAAAGGCATCATCATCCGGAAGATGATTTGATGATGATGAGAACAGGATAATAAACCACTAATAGCAGTAGCAGTATAGTATTATAAAGGAATACTAGCAGTGCTAATTATGAAGCTAGTAGTATAGTAGCAGTACAAATGAGGGAGAGAGGGTTCCGGAGTTGGAGATTTTGGAGGAGGAAGGAATGAGAGGAAGAAGAACGTATCAGATTCATATATGGGGATGGAAGAAATTAGGGCCATCTTTAAATGGCGTGTTTGCTTGGTTTGAATTTCAGCTCCAGGAGACGGCTATTGCCGGCGCCCTTCCCCCGTTTAATTGGTCAAATCATAATACTAGTAGAATATACTTGTAGTGTGTATATATATATATATATATTGCGTGAGAAACAGAGAAGAAATGAACGAACGCATATATGTCCGCGTCTGAGGGCTAATTGATCAGAATATAGACGAAAAAAAAAAGGTCAGACAACTACGGTTCTGACATTGGATCTGTATAAATCTATGTCAGCCCGGCACCTGACACACCAATTTTTTTTTTTAAAGTTGTCAGGTGCCGGGCCCTGACAGCTTTTTAAAGCTAATTCAATTTTCTGTCTTCTGATTCAATTGTTAAGAAGCCGCAGAGTTTTTGTATTTATGAGATGTCGACTAATAAGTGGTGCTTCTTAGTTGGTGGAATCTCACCTTAGTATCCAGTTGTTTAAATTTGTTTAATGGATTAATTAAATTAGTTTAACTAAAATTGATGTATTTAGCATAACTTAAGTATAGATATTAGTGTTATTAGTTTAATACAATTTACTTTATTATGCAAATTAGTTGATAATTAGTTTATGTTATTTAGTAAACAATTATTTGAATTAGTTTAGTCGATTAATTAGTTGAATTAATTGTGGAATTAGTTAAATTTAAGAGGTTCGATTAAATGAATTTAGATGTATTTGGCGAGGTTAGTTTATGTTATTTAGTATATGTTATTAGTTTAATTAGTTTAAATGAATTTCGATTAAATGAATTTAAATGAATTAGTTTACTGTTTAGGGTTTAATGTTTAGGGTTTTAGGGTTTAGGGTTTAGGGTTTAGTGTTTAGGGTTTGGGGTTTGATCTTTTGCATGATGCAACATGTCACAAATTGGAATTGATAATTACTAATCATATCACAATTTCAGCCTTACGATATTTTCTTGAGAATAAAATGAGAAACTATAAATGAAAGAGGAAAATTCAAAATTAAAAGAATATGGATACTAGATAATTGTATTTCAAGTCAAGTGATTTGAATATTTTTTAATCATTTAAGGAAAAGATAGAATTCTACAGTTTCTCTTTTTCAATTTCAATCATTAAGATATCAATTTTTGTGAAAAAAGAAGAAAATTTAAAGAAACAATAAAGTGACAAAGAAAATATAATACCACAAAAAAGGAACAAAAAAATGCCAGAGAAAGAAGAGTTAATAATAGTATAGGTATAATTGTGTCCAATGCAAGATAAAGCGAGACAAAAAAATTGTTAGGAGCTACCGTGAAAAATGATATATATTTTAAGAAATTTAATTACGACGCCTGGATTTGCTTGGATTGTAAGTTATTTGGGATATTTTTACTGTAACACTTTTTGTGATGTGATGTATATGAGATAAAAAGGTAATTGGGAAGATAAAAAGGTGTATTGAAAATTGTAATGATGTTGTAAACAAATAAAATTGAAGAAATAATGCTCAATCCAAAATATTATAAAAATTTTTGTCAAGATGCCTTGACCCAAAAATTTTTTTTTTTTCACCTTTTGCGTGTTTGTAAAAGTTGAATGTCAAATGTGTTTTTTATTTTTATTTTTCTATACCGATTCAAATTTTGACTCATACTTATAGCAAAAGTTACAAGCACCATTCTCATTGATCTAAACTAAAATAAGCCCAGCTAGTAATTTTGTTTACTTTTCCTATTTGCCTCTTTTTTTTCCTGTGTATAATTTCCGGCTACCCCGTTTCCTGAATCAGCAGCAACATATGCAACTTGAGTTGGAATCCGTCAATACTTAGGTTGTGTTTGGATTGCATTTTTCATGATTTTTCATGGAAAAATTATTGTAGCGATTTGATGTATGTGAGGAAAAAAGGTAATAGGGAAATGTGATCACGGAAAACGACGTAATTTTCCGACGAAAAACCGCAATCCAAACAAGGCCTTAGTTATGCTATAATAATATTGAACTCTGCAAGGGTACATACTAGATTCAATTCCATGCCAATTTTGACACTTTCTTTGTCAAATTTTTTATTTTGGTTGACCTTTATCAGATTATATAGTGCCCTATTCAAATTAATCTTCATGCAACACAACTTTTCGGGTCTCTCTCTTTCTCAACCAAAACACAAAATGGATATCTTTGGTTTGGGATGCTTTGATGGGCGCCGGGCTATGACAACTTAAAAAAAAAATAAAGTGGTGTCAGGTGCCGGGCTGACACAGCCCGGCACCTGACAACTTTTAAAAAAAAAAATTGGTGTGTCAGGTGCCGGGCTGTGTCAGCCCGGCACCCATAGATTTATACAACCCCCATGCCAGAACCGTAGTTGTCTGACCTTTTTTTTTTACGTCTATATTCTGATCAATTAGCCGCGTCTGAGGGAGGATTTGTGAGATCAGCTCTTACCTTGGACTCTTGCTGCTTTTTCTTTTGTTTTCTGTTTTTTTTTTTTCTTTTTTTGCTCTTTTTCCTCCCTTCTTTGTATTCTGTAGTACCCACCGAGCTCCAAATATTATAAAAAGTGCGTTTTATGACGCTAATTTTAGAGCGAGCAATGATTTTAAAATTTGCCTCGCAATAAACTCACCCTTTTTTTTTTATTATTTCAGGCACCGATGTCACAAAATAGAAAGCCTTTTTTTTTTCCGCATTTGCTTGTAATTATGATTGCATACGGTCATTTGTTATTATGAAAATTTCGTGAGTGGCATGTAACAATCAGCTTATGATTTTTCTATCAAGTGCTTTTAGAAAATTCGTTAACACATTTAATATTTACATAACTTATTTCATATATATATATACTAACAATTAGTATTCTCTCTTACATTTATATATTTTTTTATTTAATCCGATCTACTTTTTTTTATACTTATATTTTTTTTTTAATTAATCTTATATTTTTAAAAATATAACACCTCAACTATATGTTACCAAGTGTCTTATTATGGGCATCCGTATTAGACAAACCGTCCACTTATAGAGTACAAGTATCAATTCATGGACCCACTTTTAACGACAACATGTAACCAAATTCTCAGCTTTCACTTAGTTATTAGTTGGATAATAGTCTAATATACTGGTAAAGGCATGAGTATTATTATGACATTATATTTTAAAACGAGAACGCTTATTCTATTAGTCTGCTGTGAAGCCTTTTCTTTCAATTTTATCTTATTCTATTTGTGGTCAATGATGCAGAACACTACTTTTTTTCAACCAAAAATAAAAAGAAAAAGAAAAACGAGTAGGAGAATAATTGGGGTGGGACTTTTCAACGGTCAAGAATCCATGGCCATGGATGGTATGCTTTTGATTATTCGACGGATGATGCTTTGATTTGTTTTAAGTATGGGAACGTAAAAACTGGGGGGCTTCTCTCTTTGATCTTTCTCGCGGTCGCGGGGGCTGGGAATGGGATACCTCATAGCTGTTGGCCTTGGACTCGTTGAATCATTCCCTCCCTCTTTGCAGTTTTACATATGATATGGATGGGAGATTTGTCTGGCTTATAGTAGTGTATCTTACAAGGAAGATGCCCTTGTGTATTTAAATACAACACTAACTAAATGGCCGTACAAGATTGCTAACACAAATGCTACACTTTCTTTTCTTTTTTTTTAATTATATATATATATTTGCAGTTTACCAATGTGTAAAATGTGGATTTCGGTAAATTTTGAATTTACTCTCTATATATATATATATATATATATATATATATATATTACCATGAAAATTGATTGGCAAGACAACGGTAAATGATTCGCAGCTAAGGACTAGGTGGGACATCACTCCGGCGGCCACGACAGTTTCTCCGCCTGAAAAAGTAGTCATATAGAGACAGATATATAAAGAAGAAGACTGGGGGCTCTCTTTTGCGTTTGTTTGCTTTCGGTTGGTTGGTTAGTACTTAGTAGGAGTTGGAAAGACAACTAACCAGTAGTAGTGTTTGTTTAGTGCCTAAATTACTTCCTGTCCAGGAGCTTGTTGGGACTTCGTCGACATCACCTATTCAAGTCCAACAGACTTTTCCATTTTCGACCGCTTAAAACTGTCTGTCGCGTGGATACACACAACCACGCCTCTCCCCATTTTGTTTTTCTTTCTAATAATCATTTTCCCGGATAATTGAAAACTCTCGTGAGATTGAAACCCGCTCTTCTCATGAATATCAGGAATAAGTGGTAAATCCACACCTTATATTAATATTGCGCCAGTTGACATCAAAATTACACAGCTTCCAGCCAAATCAATAGGCAGCTCTGCAGATTTCTTTTGTTCCTCCGTTTATGGGCGCAACTATTTTTTCAATCGTATCTCGTATTACGTGATGATTTCTTCCACCAACCCCACAAAAAAAAAAAAAAAAAAAAGGAACCGGATTTGCACATAATGAATGATCCACCGATGGATTTTCAATAACTTGACCTTCAACAACGGAAGCCGTCAAAAAGCAGACGGTCAGAGTGGTTTTTAGTCCGCATGTTGTGCTGCGTTGTGTTGTGGCGTTTAATCGTCACTACAGCCGAGCTGACCAGATGCCATCGGAGAGTCAAATCAAATGGGGGCGACCGACCGCGTCCAATAACCATTTTTAGTTGTGTTACTTCCCCATTCATATCATAATATATGCCTCTCTCGTTCATGTGGATGTGGGCGGCGGACCATGAATATGTGCCTCTCGAATAACCATTTTAAGTGCTGCGTTGACGTCTCATTTTGGTTTCAAAGAAGCATTTTGCATGTTAATTTTGTGCAGATAAAAAAACATTCCCTGGAGTTGGAAGAGTGCAGAAAACAAGGCGGAAGAAAAAAAAAAATGAGACATCTAATGTAATCGATTACCTATATTTGACATGCACGCATTACCTTTCCTACATTTTCGTAATTGCACCTTTTATCCAAAAGTATGGAGCAAGGCAACTTCATCTGCCTGCCTACTGATAATTGCTTGATTTTCATTTCTGTCAGCCTGCAGAGGCGGTTATCCTTTGCAGCTACACCCATAATAATAATAATAATAATAATAATAAATTAAAAAATCGGCAAAAAAAAAAAAAAAAATTTCCGGGTGCTCTAATTTATTATGCATCGCCGTCGATCACATCTCATCACACAACTGACATTAATCCTCTTCTTCCAACAACGAGTATTAGACATGAAGGAAAGAAACGTTTTACTTGATGGAATGTTCAATACACAAGCAACAACGAGGACAAATATACTTCCATCGTGGATCATTGTCGCACGAATGATTAATCCTCAAAATAACCACGCCAAGTGACAAGATTCAGTACAATTATTGGAGAAAATACTACTAAATGAAAAGCCAACATTCCCTTCTTCCCTACGGAAAAGACATTTATGCCCGTCCCCCCTTCTTCCCTAAGCTGCCTTTCACTCAAGAACAACATCAACGACCAGATTAATGCCAAAAAAATCGGCCAAATCCCATCGCCATGAAACCTTCCAAATAATTATTCTATTTCTATATCTATACATGCTAAAAGACGCTTAATCGGGGAACACAAATATTTGTTAATGCTCGGCGGGTGTACATTAAGATTCAACCGATTAAACTAAACTTCTGCAAACATATCAAATTTGATTCTAAAAAAAAAAAAAAATAGTATATAAAAACTATCTTTGGCGGAGTGTTATACAGAAGCAGAAAATCTCTTGCTGCCTCAGCTCAAATAAATGATTAAGGGTCTTCAGCATCATCTGGCTGGATGTTCAAAATCTGAGAAGTCACGAGTTTAGAAAGCTCGCTGATCGCAACTTGTACATAATCTGGATCACCATGCCTTGACCATCCGGATGATTGACAATTAAATCTGGTGTACTCAGTTGCAGCAACCTTCGTTTTTGTTGTTGTGGAAATTACTCTCTCTAAATCTGATTGTGACAATGGTCGAGGCTCCTGAAGAGGTACGCGAATCAGAAAATTAAAAGTACTCTAAACTCACACACGTTCTGCAGACGATCAAATACTGGAAGCAAACGTTACACCACTTTTTCTAGACCAAGTCTAATTTTCTAAATACACTAATTTATGTAAAAGATGCATGGCAAAAATATGGTTCATATATGTTTAATTCAAATACAACCTAAACTTTAAACCGATGAAAAAAATCACTCATAGGAAGCAACCAGCAAAGACGAAGTTACCGAAGTTGAAAGGTAAGAGGAAGATACAGAATCAAAAGCACGAGGGTTCTTACTAATCCATATTGAGATTAACTGAACTTTTACGCAAGTCTAATATGAACTCATTCTTCTTAGTGAACTGCATCTTAAATAAACAGTGAAATGCTCGATTGACGGACAGAAGATGGACCAAATGTTCAGTGCAGAGCCTTAGAGCGTCTGAACAAGCTTAATGAAGCTAGTGGTAGAGTAATAATTGATGCAAGTTCGGAATAGTACACGAGCCCATGCATTCATATTTATTATTATGAAATCAGAGTGATTTCTTGTCATCACCACACAGACTGCAGTCAAAAGGAAAATGCAGGTGCAAACCAGATAATTGAGCAAGTAAAGGATAAAATCACAAACCAGAGAAGAACTTCCCCCCTTCTCTGCATCTAGTAGATCCCTGATAGGAAAATAGGCAGCTTTCTTACAGAGCTCAAGAAGATCTGAGCCAGTGTATCCATCACATAGACCAGCTATGCGATCAAAGTCAATGTTATCTTCAACCTTCTCACCCTTCAGAATCACCTTCAGTATTTCAGCTCTCTCTCGGCGATCAGGCATGCCAATCTCAAAGGCCTGAGGAAGGCGCCGAAGAATTGCTTCATCCAGCTCAGATGGACGGTTTGTAGCAGCAAGTACCATTACACGAGCATTATCTACAAAATAAGCCGCATGCTATTACAGGCAGAAGACTGATGCAAACAGAAACTGAGAACATCAATAATAAACATGAACAAAGCTATTGGTACAAGATAAAACATTTAAGATCTGGTTCAATTAGTAAACAATTCAAACTCACAACAAGACAGTGGTTGCTTTATCTACGGATGCAATTAATTCTCCCAATCCAAATTTAATTCATTCATCTACATGCAGAAGAATGAAATATTCTCAGGGGTATCCATTAATACCAACATGCCATGAGTTCAACAAAATATCAGCCATGAAAAGAAACAATTTCTTTTGAAATTCAATCAGTCAATTAATCAACTGTGGTAAGTCTTTTTCACAAGCCATACAGAGTTCCTGGGAAACTTTAAGATGGACCTCAAGTTGAAATCTCAAACTTACGATCTGTGGTAAAACCATCCCATAAAGCCATAAATTCAGTCTTCATGTTTGTTAGTGCTTCATGGTCAGTAGTCTTGCGCTGACCCAAAAAACTATCCACCTCATCAATGAATATAATTGCTGGCTGGAGCTTATAGGCTAAGCTAAACACAGCAGCCACTGCAAAAGGAAATAGAATTGAAGTTCAATAAAGCAACATATAGAATCAACCACACTGTGACGAGTAAGACCAGTAAAAGTCTCTCAAAAATTAACAAGAAGAGCACTAAGTAGCAAAGTCCATGCTGTAAAATGAAAGTCGCACATGACATAGATGCCCATTTACAAACATTTTAGCAGACAGATAGGATGTAGGGAGAAGAAGAAAGAAAATCCCTTTAAGTGGGACGCTGATAAAGACGCACCAAGTTTTTGAGCATCACCAAACCATTTGCTCATCAGATTTGATATTTTCACATTGATAAAAACAGCACCAGACTCTTTTGCAATTGCTTTGGCAAGCATCGTCTTCCCAGTGCCGGGAGGTCCATACAGCAAGACACCTTTTTGTGGTCCAAGGAGCTTCCCACGAGCAAACAGTTCAGGCCTCCGTAACGGAAGAATGACCAATTCAAACAAGGCTTCCTTGATGGCTTCCAATCCACCAATAGAGTCAAATTCCACATCAATATGATTGGGGTTGATGACATCACAAGCTATCACATCCTACATGCCATTGAAACATACCATGAGTCAAGGGATAAACATAGTGACTGCATTTGATACTGAGGGCATGACAATGAACAAAATGTCACATTCCAAAAGCACATCAATGGGTCGAGGAGTAAGAAAGGAAACAACTTTTTATCAGGAGAAAACCTATCCCGTTCAAAAAGCTAAGGTTCTTACAAACTGCAGAGCAGCTATATAGTGAATGCTCAAAACGTACAAGCTTAATGCTGGTAATATACTGTTAGTGAACCACAGCAGCCAGCTGAGCTACAAAGCCTCTAATTCAGAGTCTATCACAGTTATCCTCGCACAAAAGCAAAGTGGAAAAAAAGTGGCTATCATTTCCTTTCAACTCCATGGCGTGGAAGTTCCTAATTACAAGTCTTGGAGTTGGAAGGAGGTTCAAAAAGAAGTCAGCTGTTGGATTCTTGACCTAAATAAAAAATGGACACATCAAGTTTATGTAACCTTTCGTAATTCATGTTAAACCCTGATGGCCAAAGGATTAAGGTACTATAGAATGGATAGAATTTCTAACTCGTGAAACCGTCCCAGCAAAAAGAATTTCTAACTACCGCAACCAACTGGTTAAATCTTTTACCTAAACCTTCTTCCTTGGGAAGGTTGGAACAATATTAACGTAGAAGAATCAGGAAAAGAGATAATGCTTTTTGGCTGGACTTTTCAAAACTGCACAATCGAAAACCACAGAAGGAGGGAGGAGAGGCTCTGAGCCTAGGAGGTTAATCTTTTGCCTTGTTTTCATTCTACTTTTTGCAGACTAATAATCACTCTCATAATGATCTTACCAAAAATGATAATAATAAAAAATAAAATCACTCTCGTACTGAAGGCCCTTTTTCTCAGCTGAAGGGCTCTCAAAATATATCAATCTCTACACCAGACGGAAGGAATATCATTGCCTAAGAAATCCAACCCAGGGTATTCCAACGATCAAAAGGCTCATTTCTTGTCGGGTACTCAAAATAAATTACTCCAACTCAATATCGATTCAATTTTCCCTAACATTAAAATTTTAAATTCTTCTTATACTTATCTCTCAATTGACCCTCTCTCCGTTTTATATATATTTATATATGGTGTTCAAAATAAACAATATTCATATAATATACGGTTTATGCAAAAGGAGGGAAAGAAAAGGGGGTAAAAAAAAGGACCTCGTAGGGATTTGTTTGAATAAGAGGGCGGCCCAAGCGCTTGGAGATTTCCTTCTTGTGTTCGAGGGCTTTCTTGGAGGCCTCCCGGTTCGGGTCGAGAAGTCGGAGCCCCGTGAATAAGACCAAGCAACTCAGAGCGGCGCTGGCAGCGTACAGTATCAGGTCTTGCACGAATTTCATCTCTGTTGAATTGCTCTTCATCTTTCTCTCCTTTCTTCTTTTTTTTTTTTTTGCTTCTACTTCTGTGTTATACTACTAGTAAATATTACTCCGGATTAGGGCAGCGGATTCACAGTAGAAAAAGACGCAGAAAAGCGCCCTCTCACTCGCTCAGCTGCACCAATCGGTAAACGATTTTCTTTATCTCTTTTGTTTTCCCACTTCGTGTGTAGTAATTTTTCTTGAAGACGAAGAAGGAAGGAGCAGCGAAGAGGAAATTTCGCGATGGGTCTCGGTTATCGAGAACGCCCTCCTCCCAAATTTCAAAATTACAAATCAAGTCTCCCAGTTATTGAGGGAAAAAAGAAGTTGGACCGTCCAGATGAAGTGGGCAGAGACATATGTGAACTTACATCAATGCCCATTGCTTTCCTATAGCGGCACCGGCTTTCAATCTACGGCCTTGTAGAGTGCACTGGATCAGGCGCATGTGAGGCTGAGTGTGGAGTACTATTCGAGCTGGATCCATCAGATGGTTGCTTATTTTCTTCTTGGATTCAGAGGCTAATGGGCCTCATTTATTTCCTTTTTTTGTTGCACATGTGATGTGAGGTGCATTTAAGAGTGGTATTGTATACGGTGTGTGACTACCAAACTTATGTATAAAAAGCAACTATATAATCACCACATAAAATTGTTAAGAGACTACAAAAGAGCGGAAGCTGAATAATTGTTGGGTTTGTTTCATTTGTCACTAGGTTAACCAAACCATAGTTGGACACCGTTCCGATTTTGACTTTGGAGCAAGCATTTTCCCATCCTCCCTGGAGGGCTAATTCCTTAGAATATTTGTATTTAAAAAAAACAATCGCCAAATACACCTCTGACATGGGGTGTTTCTCATTCTATAGCGGCCGTGCTGAGTCAGCACGGCCGCATAATTAAATATTCCACCAAAATCTTGTCTGCAAAAAATGCAGTGGGGCAGAGGGTGTCGGCGCGGACGTGCTGACTGGGCACGTCCGCGGCTGAAAAAGCTGCTTCTAGTCTGAGCATGTGTCAGACGCGGACGTGTTGACTGTGCACGTCCGCGGCTGACCAAACTGACTCCAAGTCTGTGCATGTGTCAGACGGATGCAAATGCTGTAAAACTGCGATCAATATCAAAGCAAATGATGTAAGCATTTCGAAGAATGCTCCAGACACTTCATCCTTCCTTTCTTTCTTTTTTTGTTCTTAATAAAATGACAACAAAAAAGCTGCAAAATATTTTTGGAGACAAAAAAGTGTCCATCTATGTATTTAATGGTAGTAAATTTCTTTATTTTATCACTTAATTTTTCCTACTCTTAAATTAGTCTTGGATTATAATGCAACTAGTGATAGAAGATAATCTTAACAACCATGATCAATTGTTTAGTAGTTCTTCAATAAAGTACTAAACTTTTTTATTATTATTATTATTATTATTTTGAAATTGTGTATTACTTTAGGATTTATTAAACAATGTTAGAGTTTTTTTAAAATTAAAAAAAGGTTTCTACAAAAGTAACACAAAGTTATCGTTAAATTATACCTTGAGCGTATTTTGGCATTTAAAAAATTAGAAAAATCTATGGAGTGAGTGTTTATATCATTTAACTCTTTTTAGAATGCGAAGAATATCATTGACCATTAACAAACTTCTGTACAGCCCAAATAAAATGATCGAATACGAATATTAATTACTTTCCCAAAATGTTGCACTAAATATAGGGAGTGTATATAAAAATTTTCACTACATTCCTAATACTAGTATTATGATAAAATCTAGTCTACAGTTCTAATGCACATACTAATTATAGAATGGTGTATAACACAGGTACGAGTAATTGATAAGTTAATATAGAGCTCGAAAAAGTATATTATATAATAATAATAACGATGTAATTTATATGAAGTGAAAAAAGATATAATAACTAAGTAGTGTATAAATAAAATTTTTCTTAATAATATATATATATATATATAGCAATCAAAACATGCTTGTTGTAGTAGCGCAAAGCGTGAGTTGTTTATTGAAGAACAGATTTCATTATTATTTGTTACGCTATTTACGACGTTATGATTGATATGTACACATTATGAAAGTGGTAAAAGGGTGATTTTTAAAAAAATAAAATTCTCCAAGCAAATTATGCATGGCATGGGTTGTTTGTGCAAATTTTGGTTGTTGATTGGCGCAGAAGAGAAGAGAGTGAAGTAAACTATAAGGGCTGAGTGATGTGGCGGTGGGGTGGGGCTATGGTTCAGCTTTTGTGGCTTTCGGAGTCGGGAGGTGACCAATAGATGGACCGAGACAATTCTACTTCTCTGGTTTCTTTCTTTCTGGGTTTATTTGCAGTCTTTTCGGTTGGCAATAATATATGGGTGATGGGTGGATGGAGGATTGTTTCAGTTCCCAATTCTCAGAGTTGAGAGGATTTTTTTAGCATGTGTCAGACGCTGACGTGCTGACTGGGCACGTCCGCGTCTGACACAACAGACTAGCACTGATTTTGTGTCTCCCGGGGACGTGCCCAGTCAGCACGTCCCCGTCTGACACATGCGCAGACTTGGAGTCAATTTGGTCAGTCGCGGACGTGCACAGTCAGCACGTCCGCGTCTGACACATGCTCAGACTAGAAGCAGCTTTTTCAGCCACGGACGTCCCCAGTCAGTATGTCCGCGCTGACACCCTCTGGCCCACTGAATTTTTTGCAGACAAGATTTTGGTGGAATATTTAATTATGCGGCCATGCTGAGTCAGCACGGCCGCTATAGAATGAGAAACACCCCATGTCAGAGGTGTATTTGACGGTTGTTTTTTTTTTAAATACAAATATTCTAAGGAATTAGCCTCCCTGGAGTGACCCTTACGTCCTTTTTTTCTACACATAAAACCTGAGTACGATTTGGTGTAACCCAAAAAAAAAAAGTGTCATTATTTATTTGATCAAATGTATCCTTTAATATTCACTATTATCTATTCATATCTTATGTACTAAACTTTCCACTCATACAACATGACTATATAGCTACAATAAACACCCATGTATATATATATATACACATACCCCAGAAAGAAATAATAAAACGAGACCAGTAGTCCCCTCAAAATGGAGGAAAAAAACAAGGGATAATTTCAGAAAACCTTCACTGAGGTTTCTAACTATTTCACTAACTTCTCTTCATATTTTAAAAATTACATCAATCGCCTCAACCAGTAATTAAAAAAGTAATGTTAGGGGAGAAAAAATAGTATAATTCAGTTGCATGCCCCATGTATATTATATTAAAAAAAATAGGGATAATATCAGAAACCTTTATTGAGGTTTCTCTTAATATCACTTGACACCCCAAAGGTTTTAGATATATCACTTACCTCCTCTTATAATTGCAAAACGATTACATTAACCCTCACTTGATACATAATTCACAACATATCAAATAAATGAAGCTCAAAAAAAAAAAAAAAACCTGAAGTCACATTCTTCTTTTTCCCTTTTCTCCATCATTCTCTCTTACTCATATTTTTTGGATGACTATGCAATATTTTATTGTAAATTATAATAAATTAAATTTGGTTTATCTTTTACTTTTTGTGATTGCGATAAAGTGGGGTATGATTTATTTGCTTATTTTGGGTTGATTTTTATAATGATTGGTATAGTTTAATGGTTTGAGTAAAGGGTCGAGAAGATGTTGGAAAAAAAATGTAAATATATAGGAAATCGGTTTTGAGCATATAGAATTAAATTAATGCAAGTGTATTTCTTTTCAAATATTATTTTTATTTTTCAAATATATATTTTTATGGGGTATAGAATTGTGATGTAGTGGTACTACAAGAGATTACTTTTGAGGTGATGGTTTTCTTAAAGTGAACAAAGTGGTTTAGGAACATTTTTATTTAGCAAGTGAAATGGTAGTTTAAGGTTTTTAAAAATTTTGTTACACAAATAACAAAAGTAAGGGAGGTAAGTGATATTTTTAAAACTTTAGAGGTGTCAGGTGACATGAAGAGAAACCTCAGGGGAGACCAGTCAAA
The DNA here is from genome assembly GCF_036785885.1 of Coffea arabica. Classification (NCBI taxonomy): domain Eukaryota; kingdom Viridiplantae; phylum Streptophyta; class Magnoliopsida; order Gentianales; family Rubiaceae; genus Coffea; species Coffea arabica. The sequence continues at coordinate 892,286 of NC_092313.1, read as the reverse complement.
TAGCGCCAAACAACAACGTCAGGCGACGTTTCTGAAATTATCCCAAAAAACAAAAAGAAGTGATGAAAGCGGACCGTACAATATCCCAACTCGGGCGTCGACTTTACGCAGTAAAATGGACCGTCATATCTGAAGTAATTACGAACAACGACGAAAGAAAGATTTTTTTTTTTAAAAAAAAAGCATAAAAGGGAAATTATTCAGCGAGGGCTTTTGTCTCGAGTTGTGTGAGGATTAAGAAATTCATTTGTGGACTTTCATAATTTATTGTTTGCGTATGAGAGGACCCGAGACTGACACAAGCAACCGTATCCTATTTCTATATAATAGTACGAGTTTTCCTTTTCCACCACATTGACACGCGCACGGCTAAGCCAAGCAACTGAATTTTCTTGTAAGTTTTGAGGACATTAAGGGGAACACGCAAGTCGGTAATTTACAAAGAAACAAATTAAGAAGATGCTTAGAACGTAATTGTCAAGTGGAATGAAAAGTTGCGACAACTTGCCAATAAATCAGAATGGGAAAGAAAATTAAGAAATGAGATGATTTTCCCCGTTCCCATATTTGGCATAAACCAATCTGCCAATGAATCAGGACAGCGCTCTAATATTTTTTGTGATTTGACGTGCACAAAGTTTCGAAAAAGTAAATGAAAAGATAAAGTTAATTTACAAATATTTTAAACACTTAATCAAAAAAAATTTTCTTAAGGCAACGAGCAGTCAAATTAAGCGATTGCCATGTAAGGGGCCCGCAAGCAGTCGACCACCGGACCGTAGAGGATCAACAGGGGTTGGGGGTGAGGGTTGGGGAGGGTGGAATTTTTCTCCTCCAGCATTAAATGGAGCCAGCGGCGGGGATCAAGTAGTGGGGAAGGGGCAGGGAAATTAAAATTAAGAATCCTTACATTGTGGGCCTTAATTTTAATCACTAAAATGCACGTGCACACGTGCACGGACATATATATATATATATATATATACATGGGCATATGTATATATATAATATAATCTTTCTTGTTAATTTATTATAGTTAAACAATAATTTTGTTGATTTAAAAAAAAACAACCTTAGTTGATTTAGATTTTATGTAAAATCAAATATTTCATAAGATAAAAATAATTTTTAAATTTTAATTTACGTTGAATTTTTTATTAATTTTTTAAAAAATATTAATTAGTAAATTCATTGTTAATATTGTATACATACAAAAAAAAAAAACTAAAAATAGTAGCAGAGCAGGACAAAGTACACCTGCAGAGTAGGGCAATGGTGGAAATAACAGAGAATGGGGAGCTTCTAGACGACGGGACAGGAGGCAAAGGGGGATTCTCCACCTCACACCCATCTATTGTCATCCCTACTCGCCCGCCCAAATTATTCCAACTTAGTGATTTCTTTTATTCTTTTTTTTTCAAAAAGGAAAAATGCCCTTGTAATTCAGCAACACGTGGAAGAAAACTCATGCGGTCATATTTGGATTATGATTTTTTACAGAAAATTTTTTATACTTTTTATAAATATAATTTTAATCATATTTTTATTTCATATGTATCAAATCGCTGCACTTATATCCGCCAAATCTTTGCCGATATTTTTTTTTATGAAAATTTCTAAAAATAACAATTCAAACTTCTTCATGCAGCGGCATTGGATTAAAGAGTTATTGGTTTCGTTGGCAACATCACAAGTTCAGTATAAACCATCAATTCAATTTCCCCTGACACCAAAAAGTTGTTTCGGTCGCCGCACCCCCAACGTCCATGTGGATACACCATGAGCCTGAAAGTGAAAGAAAGGCAGCACTCTTTCCTCCCTCCCTTGTGCTTATATTACGCTTTCCCTTTCGTTTTTAACTTGCGGAGTGCGGACTATTTAGTCTATACTACAGCACCAAACCAAAAAAAAAAAAAAGAAATTCTCAAAGGAACTAACGCTAGCCATAACTGCTCCTGTTATCCTAGGACTAGTAATTGCTTCCATCCTAAATCCGAATCCATCATCAAAATCAAATCTTTTCATCCCCATTTTACGTGTGTCGACCGAGATATTGGACTCGGGGAACTTTTAGTCAACGGGAAGGCAACTCATTTCTAGCCTACCATTTGGCCTTACAAGTCCCATCCCATTATAATGGCAATCATACTGATGTAGTACTCCCCAGTAGTATTTGGAATTGTAGTCGCCATGTGTACTACCAATGTCTTTATGGTTTTTCTTTTTCATTTCTTGTACTACAAGAGCGCTAGATGTAGTACAAGGTCTTGCCCAGTCGGTTGGTGAGCTTTATTTGCTTCCCTCCCTGGCATCTCTGGATTCACTTCTTTAAATTCTAGTTATTACATTACAGCTGGTTCACTTCACCTGTGTGCTCCTCCTCTTTTCGAAAGAGCTACTAGTAGCATTCATCAAGCTAATGATTACGTATTGAATTGGATTCTCTTGCAGTAAAAGAGCCGAATCCATCTGGGATTTTTTTTTTCCTTTGGGATTTCTTGGTTTAAGTTTTATAGGTAATTGGGGATTAGCTGTCATATGTTTTTTGTTTTTCTGCGTTGTGGTTTAGCTCTTGGACGGTTAATTGATGATAACAGCATTCTGGTTGCCGGTCTAATTCTCTGACCAGCTGGACAAAGAATATTTTTTGATCCTCTTTTCAGGTAATCAATTAATACTCTTGCTTACCTCCTTGTTTATAATTTGTCATTAAGGATTTTTTTTGCTTTTCGTTGTTTTTTCCACGTTCATCAGATGCGCTTCCGCCTCATGTCTAATTATGTGCTTACGCGAGGTAATTCAAGACTTTTAGTTATTCGGAATCTCGTACTGATGACTCTTCATTAATTTGGTCATGGATCGGAATTGGCAGGATGAGTGCAAGAATGGCTCGAGGGGGAAACGCAGACATTGAAGATTCGAAGGAGATTACAGGTGTAGTTGATGGGGAAGATGTAAGAGGAGGGGGTTTGGAGGAGGATGTGAAAAGAATTCCTCCGTGGACGAAGCAAATCACCTTTCGAGGAGTAATCGCGAGCATAGTGATTGGGATCGTATATAGCGTGATCGTGATGAAGCTCAATCTCACCACTGGGCTTGTTCCTAATCTCAATGTCTCAGCTGCACTTCTTGCCTTTGTCTTCATCCAGACCTGGACCAAGCTGCTTCAGAAGGCAAGTTTCGCCTCAGCTCCGTTCACCAGGCAAGAGAATACCATTATTCAGACTTGTGCTGTTGCATGCTATAGCATAGCCGTTGCAGGTACTAAAAAAAGCTTTTCTGTTGTAGCTGTGCAAATTTCTTGACAGAATTGCCCTGCTTGCTCGATCAAGCTTTTGGTGCTATCCTATTGGTCAATAAGTTAAGACCTTATTGATTGTGGTGTTTAGGTGGTTTTGGGTCTTATCTCCTCGGATTAAACAAGAGGACGTACGAACAAGCTGGAGTTGATACTGAAGGAAATGTGCCAGGGAGCTACAAGGAACCTGGCCTTGAATGGATGATCGGTTTCCTTTTTGTTGTCAGCTTTGTTGGCCTTTTGGCTTTGGTTCCTCTTAGAAAGGTACACCGTTCCTGCCAATTAGAACAGCTAGACGTTGTTTCTTTCTGGCAGCTAGATCGGTTTCCTAGATGTATTTTGACAATCTGCATCTCTAGTAGGCTTCACAAGCTACGCCAGCGCTTGGTTGGTTATTCATGCTTTTCCTGCTTTGCTTTATTCACAGATCATGATAATTGATTACAAGTTGACTTATCCTAGTGGAACTGCAACTGCAGTACTCATCAACGGTTTCCATACTCCCAAGGGGGACAAAAATGCCAAGTGAGCAAAGAATGATTATTGGAAATTTTACTGTGATATATATGTATTTAACATGGTATGGTGCAGATAAAAAGGAAGAAAACATTAAGTGGACAGGATATATCTTAAAACTTGATCTCCTTTTTACCTCTTCAGGAAACAGGTACAGGGGTTCATGAAATTCTTCTCAATTAGTTTCCTGTGGGGAATGTTTCAGTGGTTCTACTCTGGTGGAAGCCAATGCGGATTCGTCAACTTCCCCACATTTGGGCTGAAAGCTTGGAGACAAACGTCTATACTCTTACCCTTTTAGTTATTTGCTTTTTCTTTACAAGTTCTCAAGTCTTGTAATTGGAAAATTTTTTTCAACTGTAATTGATGTAATTAATTGAATTTTGCAGATTCTATTTTGATTTCAGTATGACATACATAGGAGCTGGAATGATTTGTTCTCATCTTGTCAATTTGTCTTTGCTCTTTGGAGCGGTTCTCTCTTGGGGCATAATGTGGCCACTAATACACGACCGCAAGGGGGATTGGTTCCCCAGAACGTTATCAGAAAGCAGTATGAAGAGTCTAAATGGTTACAAGGTTGGTAAATAACTGTTTTTAACTTTTTTTTTTTTTTTTTTATATCAAGGGAAGAAGCTCCTTCTGAATGCCTTTTGCCTTCAGTCTCAAAACTTTTTTTTTATTTCATGTCAAAGTTTCTCAACATCACCAGGATCCGCGGACGGATCCTTAGTACAAAAATCTTGGACATTTTAGACTCAGTCCGTTTGATGAATCCGGCTTGATCCACATAATCCGACGCCGGATTCATTGTTATTGTTCAGCTTCAAATTCATAACAAATCTCACCATTGTTTTCATTTACAAACTACACCAACATTTTTTTTCATTTTTCTCTTTTGCATGGCTGCAGGTCTTTATTTCTATTGCTCTTATTCTTGGGGACGGATTGTACAATTTTCTCAAGTCGCTCTTCTTCACCGGACTAAGTCTACATGCTGCATTGAAGAAGACTCGCAAATCAGGTAAGTAAGTAACTTGCACATGGGCTCCAAATTGCATAATGCTGCCCCTCTCTTTAGACCAAGAGTATTTCAACCAAAAAATGCGCTTTCAGCAGTAACATTTTTCTAGAGATCTTGCTAAATTATGTCTATTTGGTTACAGAAACCTCAGACAGTAGAACTCAGCCACTTGACGATCTTCAACGAAACGAAGTCTTCATGAGAGAGAGCATTCCTTTATGGGTAGCATGTGTTGGATATGTCTTGTTCTCCATTATATCCATAGCTGTAATTCCAAAAATGTTTCCACAGCTGAAGTGGTACTTTGTTCTCGTTGCCTACTTGCTTGCTCCATCACTAAGTTTCTGCAATGCTTATGGTGCTGGTCTGACCGACATGAACATGGCATACAATTATGGGAAGGTAGCCCTCTTTGTGCTTGCCGCCTTGGCTGGAAAAGATAATGGTGTAGTTGCAGGGCTTATTGGTTGTGGGCTTATAAAATCTATAGTTTCCATATCCTCTGACTTGATGCATGACTTCAAGACCGGTCATCTCACCCTAACATCCCCTCGGTCAATGCTGCTTGGCCAAGGCATTGGGACCGCCATTGGCTGCATAGTAGCCCCAATAACTTTCTTGCTTTTCTACAAGGCCTTTGATGTTGGAAATCCTGACGGCGAATATAAAGCTCCCTACGCACTGATATACAGAAATATGGCAATTCTGGGTGTTGAAGGCTTCTCTGCACTGCCACAGCATTGCTTGCAGCTGTGTTATGGGTTTTTTGCTTTTGCTTTTGTGGCCAACCTTTTTAGAGACATAACCCCCAAAAAGATTGGGAAATGGGTGCCGCTTCCGATGGCCATGGCGGTGCCATTCCTTGTAGGTGCTTATTTTGCAATCGATATGTGCGTGGGCAGTTTGGTCGTCTATGTATGGCACAAGCTCAATAGCAGGAAGGCCGCTTTGATGGTTCCTGCAGTTGCTTCCGGTATGATATGTGGAGATGGATTGTGGATTCTCCCCTCATCGATTCTAGCTTTATTCAAAGTTAACCCGCCAATCTGCATGAGCTTCTTGCCTACACCAAGGTCCTGAATAGCGTATTAGATGATTACTCAGGTCAAATAACAGGAATGGGTACTTTAGATAGTTAATATTATTATTATTCAGTTTTTAGATCCATATAGAGCAGCAGAGAAATGACGACACAAGGAGCACAATAACTGGACGTAACAATTTCCGTAGTAGTGTAGTGCAGCTGTTGCGGAAGAATTGTTAGGTCGATCCAGTAGTTAAATGGGCAAAAATAATATATAATTTTTGCTAATACACCATTGTACATCAAAAGGTTTTCCAATTGCCGGGCATTGGTTACAATCTTGGATTATCAATATCAGACTAGAATGCGTCAAAAGTAGTAATAGAAGCAAAACAATTAATGCCTCATAAATTTGTAAGAAAGAGGGCCATGATCACTGTGAACTAAAAAATAATAAGCGCACCGAGGCGAGTCTCACGACTACTTTAGAGAAACAGAGGAGAGCCCCACAACATGATCAACTTTTTTTGTCAGAGATGGACAACAGCGGCAAGCCTTAGCTGACTTTTTAGTATGGTCCATACTCGTAGATTCTTCCCAGTCTATTGAAAAGTAGGGGTCTGACTTGAATGTGGCTGTAATTTTCAAATCCGGCGGAACATATAATTGTTGCGTGAGCACCAGACTTTTGAAGGTGGACGAAAGCCAAAATTTTGCAATCGCTAGAATAGCCAATAAAGCGTTACCCAACGTGGCTCAGTGGTGTAGTCAGCGGTCATCACTTGTCACTCGAGGGATCTCAAAGAGAACGATGGTCAATCTCCACGTTCCCCAGTGTAAAGTACTTCTAAAGACTGACGTCCACTTCTTTCAGCCCATCATGACTCCATTTTGGTTGATCGAAGCAGATTCCCTCTCCACTTTCTTCCCATTCTCCTTCCATCCTTTCGAAGAAACCATTTCAACCACAAACAAGAACAAACTCCTACGCAGAACATACACTGTTGCAGTGATCTAGTAAAACATGCAAACCGATATCAGTTATTGGCTTCTTGCACTTTTGGTGCAAACGATTATCATCTACTTCCCGGAAAGCACCAGATTCTTATCTGTAAAAACTCTGGCCCTCTCAATTTGAGTTGGGAGATGGTACTGACTTTCGGACCACATCTACTAAGGATCAGCGCTATTCGTCCTAGCTACATCACTTTCAATGCCAGACGCCCAAGACCGCTCCTACAGCATTCATCCCATACCCAATACCCTCACTTATGTTCTGCCTTTCTGGTGTTCTTATGATTAGACCACCTTCTCCATATCCGTCTAATTCAGCTAACCTACAGACTTATGTGAAGCCTTTGCTCCTTGCAGCAGACTAAAGTCTACCCAAAAAAAAGAAAAATAAGGTTTTAACATTAAACAACCGGCCTTTAACATGGCCCAACTGCCGGTACCGGTGCTGCAGAGAAGGCACCAAGCCAGAAAAAAAAAAAAGGACAAACAATCTGTGCTCATCTTGAATGCTTGTCCAGATCTAACCAATTTTCACCAGACTAAGAGCTATAATTCACCGTTACCTGATTCTTTATCAGCCGTCATGAACTAATTTGAGAACAAACTCAGCGCCATGGAGACAAAACCACTAGAGTATGAAGCAGCATTATAGACTTCATGAAGTTACTGCAGCTTCGCTAAACTAATGATGATATGTTGGCTACTAAATGTCAAGTGAATCTTTAAAAAAGGCAATTACTGCAGATCTCCATCACGTTTCTGAACAGAGAAATGTTACAGGATTAAAGCTTACTATAGTGAGGAAGTAAATGGTAACAGAAGCATCAGCCTCAGTGAGGATAAATTCAGGCCTTGTCTCAGAGTTCCCCAGTTAAAATTAATAGTAGCTTTTATGTCATGAACGAGATGATGCAACATCTTGGCATCTTGCAGAAAGATGTGGAAATTATCTAGAGAGAAAGTAGGATTATGCAAATCTCTCCTCCAGTTTAGCTAAAACAAGTCACACCCATTGATCAGAATAGGAGAAGATAAGTTCAGCAAACACCAATAAATAGTCGAGTAGTAGTTCCATTTTATATAATGTTTCTATCAGTAATAAATAAAATGTACAGTATTATAATTTGCAGGTGCAGCAACTAGTTAACTATGGTGGATCCTAAATAATTTCGCAGAGCTCATAGGCTCAAAACCGGGCATAGTTTCAGTCCTCTGGGGAAATATTAAACATGCAATGAAAGGTTTGAATTGAAACAACTAAACATGATCGGGTGCATCAGAAAACCTGCTGTCCTCTCCGTCCACAAGTACCCAATCAAATCTTTCCTTTAAGAAATGTTTCAAGTTCTGTTTTGGATGAATCTTTGTTGCACTAATAATAATGTCATTGTATACGCTAGCAGTTACATGTTGCTATGGATTCTTTCTACCAGCACAACGAAGAAAGAATGCTTGTATCGACATTCATATTATAAATGAGTTCTCTCTTGCGTAGTAGAATCTTGGTCCTACCAACACATATATAAAAGGAGAGTTAAATTTAAATACCAGAATAGATAAAAAAGAGGGAAAATTCCATGCGGCCAATGTGAGAATTTATGGGGGAAGAAAAGGGGAGGGAAGGAGATGAACATTCATTAATGTCGACCGACAACTAAAACCGCCAGTATGTACAAGTTCAAAATTGGTTACTACAAAGCTTTTGTACAGCTTATTTCATCAACAAAATCTAGCTGCTTCCATTTTCCGAATCTAGATAAAGTAATCAAAGCATAAAGGCATAACAAAATTACAGAACTGAAGAGGAAATAGATAGATTTTGTTTTTTCTTTTTTTCCCTTATTTAAAAAAAAAAAAAAAATCGATTGAATGGAACTTGAAATGTTCAATCAATAAAACCTGTTTTCTGGAACACAGCGTTACGCACGCTCCGCAAGTCTCTTCCCTTGAGAGTCCGTCCAACGCCTTCGAAAACAGAGAATGTCACGTGAGATCTCGCGACGATCACGTGAGGCGGCACCATCTCCTCCTCATCCTCCTTTTCTCTCTCATTGTCTACCTCCTCCAACTGCTCTAAATTATCAAACTCACCCAATTTCTTCTTCTTCGGCCACACAGGGACGTTCACCGGAGCCGATTGGTGGAACCTTCCGGCGGAAATCAAATTAGAATTCTCAGATCGAACCACGGGCGGGACCATCCTGGCGGCCGAGGCTGCAGAGAGGGAGGGGTTGAGGGTGGATTTCCGGCAGACAAGAGGAGGGTGGTGGTCTTGGGAGAGGGCGGCGGAGAGCCCGTAATTGGGTGGGTTGACGTGGTTGCGATGACGGCGGAGATGGGTGGTCGGCGAATTGGAGGAGGGGAGAGGTGGGGAGTGGGATTCGGTGTCGGTAGAGTAGGCGGAGGAGGAGGACCAAACGACGTCGCTCTCGTCGAGCTCGAGAGGATTGTGGTGGCCGTTATGGGGGTCGGGCTCGGGTTGGTCTAGAAGGCTCAGAAAACGGACTGTTGGAGAGGGAGAGGCCATGGTCGTTGACTGTGACTGCCTCTGACTCGCGGGCCGTGGCGAAAGCCAAATTAAAAAGCTTCAATTATTTCTGTATTAATAGCGGAGGATTAAAACCCCCAAAAAAAAAAATTAGATTATCTTTTCCGATTTTTAGTTCTCATCCCTCAGGAGAAATGAATTATTTCTTCGTTGGCCGGTCCCCTCCTGAATTGAGGGGGAAAACAAAGAGTAAATTTTGTGAGTGACAAATTGGGAAGGTGACAGATCAGACTCAGAGCGGATGGCCGTGGTTAAATTGGAGAATAGATAGATTCACGTGTACTTGTATTTTTTTTTTTTTTTACTGCTTTTACACTGCTGTGAACTTCAATTTTTTTTTTTTTCGCTGGGTATCGGTCACTCCGGACTGGTAATACCGTCTGTGCCACTATTCCCATCGCCCGGGGAGAGCGGACCCCACCGATCCCCGAGAGTATTACCCCGAACACTCAGCCTTGGGGTCGAACCCCAGACCTGTCTCACCTAATGAGGCTACACAAGCCAGCTGAGCTGCCCGTGGGGGGCTATGTGAACTTCAATTGGCCGGTCAAAATTGGCGCTGGAACTGTTTCTGGTTCCTGCCTAATTGGCATTGTTTGGATAGAGTTATCTGAAATATTATTTGGAATAATTACTGTAATATTTTTTAAGATGTGATGTATGTGAGATAAAAAAGTGATTGAAAATATAAAAAAATAAATTAAAAAATATATTTATGATGCAAATAAAATATTATTTGAGATATTATTTGATATTAAGTACGCTACGATTCAATAAAATTTTTAAATTGTGAATGAGGATCCTATTACTGGCAAATCGCTGATGGATGGCACAGATCTAGTAGCAGTAGGATCACGGATTCACGATCGACTGTTCATACTGCAATGCATTACATTAATTTTTTATCTTCTAGGAACGAAGGTTTGTTTGGATAGAGGATTATTTGTTAAAATTTATTTGCTTACATCATTATTATAATTTCTAATACACCTTTTTATCTCACATATATCACATCACAAAAAGTGCTACAGTAAAAATATCTCAAATAATTTACAATCCAAAACAGAGCCGAAATTAGAATTCAATTAGATTTTAGTTTCTAATACATAACATCTTAGGATGTGTAAGCAATTTCTGTTTGTATGATATGATGTAATTGGAACTATAATTCTAAAAAGGGATATAATTTTACAAATCTCAAAAGAAGTTTTTGAAATTATTCCTAAAGTTTATTATAAATGATTGATATCTACATCATTTATACCAGATATTAAAAAGGAGATGAGATTGTTTGGTGTAAAATATTTTTATCGCCCTTTTTTATTTTGTTGTAAAAAGTCAAATAATACCGACACATTCCTTAAAAGATAAAAGGAAAAATGCACTCACATCGATTGGTCAAAGAAACTTCAAATTACCGTCGACTACTTTTCATTTTGCATAAAAGAAAAGAAAAACTCACATAAAATATAACAGAACTTTACGAAGAAGGTCGCTGTAATCAAGAAATCAAATCAATAGTGGTTATTGGTTTTGTCAAATAGGTGGAAAAGGGGGAAAAAAAAAAAAAACTGTGGTTACCGGTTACCTCAGCCAACTGGTCCATACGCTTTGCCTTTAGCCTTTAGGCAGGCAATTAAAGTTGAAGCGGCGAGTTCCGCCGCTCCCTGGTCAATACTTTGACTTGGTGGTTGAAACCCCAGCGTTCTTGTATGGAAAAATTTTAAAAATAAAAAAAATTGGAAATCGGTCCCTCGTAGTTATAAAAATTACAGTTAAATGTAAAAAGCTCTCACAAATTATTACATTAGCTGCACTTTGTACCCTAACCTAATTGTGTGTGTGTGTTTACTCCGTTTCAGAAAAAAAAAAAAAAAGAAGATGCACTTTGTACCCTAAAATAACATAAAAATAACAATTAAAACAAAAGAAGTAGAAGAAATAATAAAAAGATGGAAGAAATAGAGTAAATCAGCTTTAAGGATCCGAACAACCCCATTCCACTGCATATTTCAACTCAGCCCAAGTCAAAAAAGATTGCCATCCAGGCAATGACGGGGTAAAATTCTTTTTGTTTCCTCAATTGCCCATTGTACTTTCAGTTTCTTTTCACAGGCATATAATTAAGTGAGACTTTTAGATAATGGGGATAAGTTGAGTGGTATTGAAGAAATGAGTATAAGTGGAAAATTTTGAATTTGAAATTTTTTCTCACTAAAAAAAGTGAATATTTTTGTTAAAACTTTTAACTCTAATATTATTTTATTTACTAATATGTGGGGTTTGAATTTAGATTTGATATTGACCTTTGTTGCTGTTATTGTGCTAATTCATAGTATAAAAAATCTTGGGCTTTGCTTTATTTAAATTCTTGCCAAGATTCCAAATGGAATTTGCATATTATAAGAAGCTATGGCATAATAACGCATTGAGAAAGATGATGAAATTTTTAAAAGTTACAAAAGCAGACCTTCAATTTTCCCTCTTTTTTTTTTTGGGTATTTTGTATTTTACTTCATTTACATTTGATTCCCCACAATCTAAATTGTCATTTAAAGTGATCCTATGTTTCATTTTTATATTTTTTTTATTCAGACTTTGGTTATGAATTGAAAATTGATCTACTTGAAGTGACAATTCTTTGCCACCAAAAGGAGCTTTTTGCCACTTAAGCTTTTAATGGAGAATGAATTAGTGATTCATTAATCACTTGCTTGGAGTTAATATTTTCATTTATTTTTTAGTTGACTAATGGTGTAAAGTGCCGATTAAAAATTGTAGAATGTAAGGTGCAATCGGTGTAATAACTCATGGAAGTTTTCTACATTTAACCCTAAAATTATACCTTTTCAAAATACACATTGGGAAACTCAAATTAAAATACTAAGAAAATTAAAGTACGCTTATGATTTATTAGTAACTAATACCCTATAAGTAGTTTGTCGCGGAACAAAATGCTGGCTTAGAAGCTAGGATACACGCCAAACCAGAGGAGGATTTGCTCTGTTCAAGAATCGGTTTGGATTGCTACTTTCTAAAATTTTTATAGAAAAATGTACTATAACAATGTGATGTAATGTGAAGTAAAAAAACGATTAAGAAATGTGTTTATGGAAAGCGATTTTTTTTTTTTTTGAGAAAAATGACAATCCAAATTGCTAGTTTTCTAACAAATAAGCAAATAAATCATACCTCACTTTATCACAGTCACAAAAAGTAAAAGATAAACAAAATTTAATTTATTGTATATAATCATCTAAAAATATATGAATAAGAGAGAATGCTGGAGAAAAGGGAAATAGAAAAAAGTGACATTTATTTTTTTAAAATTTTTGAATTCTATTTATTTGATATGTTATGAATTATGTGTTAAGTGAGGATTAATATAATCTTTTTATAATTACTCGAAAAAGTAAATGATATTTCTAAAACTTTAAAGGTGTCAAGTGATATTAAGAGAAACACAAGGGGGTTATCCCTCTACAAAAACTCCGTGGCTCATAGATGGAATCCCTGCAAGTAGACGGTTTGCAAGTCATGGAGGACGATCTGGCAGAAATAATTCAGCGATTTGCTCTATCTATGTCTGAAATGAAGGGGCTGAAATTGATGCGGAGGATCTGGGTAATGGGGTGCAGGAATGTCAAAAGAGCATAATTGGTAGAATTAAGGGGGAAAAAATAGCAAACTTCACAGGGGTTAAGAAGTTTGTTACTGCTGCATGGGGCTATCCAAAGGATCTGAGGACAACGGAACTAGGACCTAACCTGTTTCAGTTCCTTATCCCAAGAGAGGAAGAAAGGGAGAAAATCCTGAATGGTGGGCCTTGGATACTGGATAACCAAATACTTATCCTCAGATCGTGGGAAAAAGGGATTGAAAAGGATGAGAATGCATTTAGGCTAGCTCCCTTGTGGGTACAGATTTGGAACCTCCCTCTGCACTGGATAGCAAAGGAAGTTGGTAGGAAAATAGGAAATGTTTTCGAAAATGTGAAGGAGGTTATCATTCCTCAAGGGGGAGGGAAGGATGGTAAACATTTGAAGCTGTGGGTAACAATGGATACAACCCAACCTCTCCCAAGAGGAACAGCTGTGAAAGTGGATGGAACGTATAAATGGGTGCAATTTAAATATGAGAGGTGTCCTGACTTTTGCTACAAATGTGGGAAGATTGGGCACAGTGATAGGACTTGCAAGACACATATAATTTTAAGCAAAGGACAGAATGAGAACCAATATGGCCCGTGGATGAGGGCTGGGGGAGGGAAGATGTCACCACAAAAGGAAAGCAACAGTTCTCAAAGGAAGGAGAATGAGAAGCAACACTGGTTGTACAAGAATGGAGAACTAGTTCCCAAGTACCAAAGTCCATCATTTCAACAGAGGAATCTAATGAAAAAATGGACGGCAAACAACATGGTGAAGCAAAACAATGGAGGAAGTAGATACCAGGAAGTAGCTGCAATACAGGAACAGTCTGTGATAGACAGGGAGAATTGTTTGGCAAAGGAACAAGCGGAGGGTGATGAAATTATGGGAATGGAACAGGGAGACAACCGAAGCAATGCTCCTGTGATTGATAGCATGAACCTGAAGGAACAAGTAGGGAACACTCCAATAGGTAGTGAGACAGTTGTGTCAGCTTGTGATGGAATAGGAAAAAAAGGTTTAGACCAAGCTTTGAATTCTGAAATGGCAAGAAAGGAAACGGAGGAAATGTTAGTAGACTCAGAAACACAGGCGACTCCAGGAACTAAGAGGTCAACAGATGGAGGAAAACAAAAAAGAGGAGTCAAATGCCAAATCAGGAAAAGACAACCACTCAGGGACATCACAGGTCAACAAAATGAAACACAAGCAGTGGGGAAAAGGAAATTCCATCTTGTGGATGAGGAAATGGAAGAAGTTAATGAACAGGAACAAGCAGGGAAAAAAACCAGAATGGAGTTTAATAAAGAGCTATATGAGATGCAGGGGGAAGGGATGGGGATCAGCCTTACCTGGTCCCCCAATAATCCATGAAGGTTATGGTGTGGAACTGCCAAGGAGCGGGGAGCCCCTTGACAGTTCCCCAGTTGAGGGAGTTCAACACACTCCTCTCCCCTGATATGATCCTGATAAGTGAAACTAAAAACAAGCAGGCAGTGATGTACCAAATACAAAAGAAGGTGGGAATGGAAAACAGCTATGTAGTGGATGCTGTCAACAAGGCAGGTGGTATGGCTTTATTCTGGACAAACTCAGTACAGGTGAAGAAGGTGCAACATACGGATTTCACCATTGAAGTATTGATAGAGGATGGTGAAGCAAGAATTAATTGGTGGTTAGTTGGTATATACGCCAGCTGTGAAAAACAAGTAAGGAAAAAGCAATGGGACATAGTAACTGAAAGGAAAAAGGCCTGGGGAGACAAGGTGATAATAATAGGGGATTTCAATGACATTAAATGTAAAGAGGAGAAGTGGGGTGGAAGGGACAGGGATGAGTGGACATTTTCTGACTTCCGAGAGTTCATGAGAAGGAATTTACTGGTGGATATTGGATACGAAGGATTGCCCTGGACCTGGAGGAATAGTTGGGACGAAGAATTTGAAATTAAAGAAAGACTTGACAGAGGGCTTAGTACACCTGAATGGTTAGAAGTTTTTGCTAATGCGAAGTGTACTCATGTGGAAAATTGGGCTTCTGATCACAGTATACTGCTATTGGACACCTGCCCTGCAAACAGAAGAAGGAAAAGGAGGTTTTATTTTGATAAGAGGTGGGTACAGCATGAGGAAGCCCATCAACTAATCAAGGAAGCTTGGAATATAACATGTGAAGGATCAAGGATGTACAAGGTTACCAAAAGGATAACAAGTTGCAGGGTGAAACTTCTAAAGTGGCACAAGAGTAAGATTGGCAATGCAAAAAAGAAGATTGCAGAGATCAAAAAGAAACTAGACAAGAAAAAGGAGCAACATTGGAAAACAGTAAAGGGTGAGATTGCTGATCTGAAAAAACAATTGACAAAGGCATATCAAGAGGAGGAAATGTTCTGGAGCCAAAAAGCTAGATTGCAGTGGCTGAGGGAAGGGGACAAAAACTCCAAATATTTCCATGCAGTGGTGAATGGGAGGAGAAGGGCAAGCAGAATGAACCAACTTCAGAAAGGTGATGGAAGCTGGACAAATTCAGAACACGAAGTTGGACAGGAAATAGCCAAATACTATAGGCAACTCTTCACTGCCTCAATAGCTGCAGCAAGGGAGGACAGCATTCATGAGATACTTGAGGGGATTCCAACCACAATCACTGAACAGATGAATAAGATACTAATCAAATCTGTGGATGAGAAGGAAATTAAGACTGCTGTTTTTTCCATGAATCCTAATAAGGCCCCTGGAAGGGATGGCATGACCCCTCTATTCTTTCAAACTTATTGGGATATCATTAGAAAAGATATAGTAGAAGCAGTTCAAGCTTTTTTTCATTCAAGCTACATGCTAAAGTCCATTAACCACACTCTGGTCTCCTTAATTCCCAAAATCCCAGTCCCTACTAGCTTAATGCACTTTAGACCCATAAGTTTATGCTCGGTTCTTTACAAAATCATTTCCAAAATCTTAGTGAACAGACTCAAACCTGTGCTTGATAAGTGCATTAGCAAAAATCAGTCTGCTTTTGTTGCGGGTAGACAAATCCTGGATAATGTCATTTTATCTCATGAATTTCTTCATCATCTGAAAAATAAAAGAAACGGGCAAATGGGATGTATGGCTGTTAAACTCGATATGTCTAAAGCCTATGACAGAGTGGAGTGGGATTACTTGAAGTTAATGATGGAAAAAATGGGCTTTTGTGACACTTGGATTAAGTGGATAATGAACTGTATAACTACTGTGTCCTACTCTTTCAGTGTAAATGGAGAAGCAAGAGAACTTGTAAAGCCAGAGAGAGGATTAAGACAAGGCGATCCACTTTCACCATACCTTTTCCTAATCTGCTCAGAAGGCTTCTCCAGCCTACTCAGAAAAGCAGAGATTAGCAAAAAGATGGAAGGAATGAAGATCAGCCGGAAGGGTCCTACACTAACCCATCTCTTTTTTGCAGATGATTCGTTGATACTGAGCAAAGCTGAGCCAAAAGAAGCAAAAGAATTGAAGGCAATTTTAAACAAATATGAAGCAGCATCAGGTCAACTAATCAATTTAGAGAAATCCTCAGTCTTCTTCAGCAAGAACGTTGAGCAGAGAGTGAAGGAAGCAATAGGGGAAGAACTGCGAGGAATCAGAGCTGTACATCAAGGGAAGTACCTAGGGCTGCCAATGATAATTACACGATCAAAAGAGCAGATGTTTGGCTTTGTAAGGGACAACATAAGGAAAAAGATGGAGCATTGGAAGACAAGGCTACTCAGTCAAGCAGGCAAGGAAACTCTATTGAAGGCAATAACTATGGCTATGCCAACGTACGCCATGTCCTGCTACAAGTTTCCCCAAAAGTTATGCAAGGAAATTAATTCACTGATGGCTAAATGCTGGTGGGGACATAAGGAGCAAAAAGATAAACAGCATTGGATTGCTTGGGAGAGATGCACCAGAACCAAGGAAGAAGGAGGAATGGGGTTCAAAGATATCCAACAGTTCAACAAAGCCTTACTTGCAAAACAAGTTTGGAGAGTAATGACCCAACCTAACCTTCTGGTAAGTAAGTTTCTGAAAAGCAAATACTTCAAAGATGGTTCAATGCTTGAGAGCAAAATCCCCAAAAACGCATCTTGGATTTGGCAAAGTCTGATGAGTGCCAGAGAGGTAATTAAAGAAGGGTGCAAAAAAAGGATAGGAAATGGAAGGGGGACCAACATTTGGGAAGACAGTTGGATAAACAACAACAATGGAGGAAGGATCAAAACTCAGAAACCAGTGGAATGTAGCTTGCAAAAGGTCTCACAGCTCATTGTTCAGCATAGATGGAATAGAATGTTAATTTTTAAAGTTTTTAATAGGGAAGATGCAGAACACATCCTCAACATTCCTATAAGCCTAGCAGAAAGAGGTGATTGTCTGGTATGGAAATACTGCAACACAGGTCAATACACTGTAGCATCTGGCTACAGATATTTGCAGCAAGAGAAGAGGAAACGAAGGGAAGAAAGTAACAAAGGAGAAGGATGCAGCTATCAACAAACAGATAGGAAATTATGGAAGACACTTTGGAAGCTACCTATCAAATATAAGCTGAAAATTTTTGTGTGGAAATGCATCAATAATGGTATACCAACAAAGGCTCAAATCTTCCATAGGACACAAAGAGGAGAACCGATATGCTGTGGATGTGGAGAGGATGAGGAATCAATTGAGCACATGCTACTACAATGCAAGATAGCAAAAGGAATATGGAAATTTGCATTAGTTAACTGGGACGGGCTAGAAGACCAAACAGGCTGCTTCAAACAATGGTGGACCTCCATGATGATGCATGCAAGAACCAGACAAGATGGTGATGATCACATAGCGCTAACTGTCAGCGTGCTGTGGCAGATTTGGAAATCCAGAAATGCCAGAATTTTCAGCTCAGCACAACAACATCCCCTTAAAGTGAGTGAAAAAGCTGCTAAAGAATGGAAAGAGTACCAGGAAGCAATCCAACAACGACCAAGGAGAAGCACAACAGAAACAAGAAGGCAAGAAGAGAACAATCAAAGTGAGCAAACTGGCTCGGAAGTGGTAACACTAAAGCTGGCGACCCAACACCAGAAGGGAAACAAATCCTTTGGTATAGGCATCACGGCTGCGAATGGCGCAAGCCAAGGAATTGCAGCCTGGTCGCTAAAGGAAAGGCAAGCAGGGAACAAAGTTCAGGACAATGCAGAGGCTGTCAGGCTTTGTATGATCAAAGCAGCAACTAAGGGATGGCAAGACATCAAGATACGAATTGAAGATAGAAAGCTGCTTGATCAAATACGAGCTGGAAATGCCAGAAGCTTGGAGTCAGCCACGATAATAGAGGACATACAGCAGATGACTTCATGGTTTCGAATGTGCTTCTTTGATAGGTTAAATGAGGACATTGATAGCCTATGCTATAGTTTGAGCAAAATTGCTCTTCTAAACTTTTGTGACATGGAGTGGAATTACTCCACCCCAGAGTGCTAAATGCACTAATGTTAAAATAGGAGCCCTTGCTCCAACAGTGTATAGTTTGATTGTGATATAAAATTTCTAACGTTTCGGAAAAAAAAAATCATAGATGGATAGTTAGGCAGTAGTTGTAGCAAAGCAGGAAGCTACCAACGACTTCACCAAGTAGATTCATTTTAGCATATGCATCAGCATTCGTAAATTCTCGTGCAGGAGGCGCGTGGTTACGTGCCACCGCTCCGGGGACAGTTCCGTAATTTTGAACCGTACCAACCCCGACCACCGTAAGATCTGTTTCTGTGTGTAGTTTATATACAATACCGCGGCCCGCCCTCAAGTTGTGGGTGTTGGACTTGCAGGCTGCTGCTGCTGCTGCTCTCGTACGCTCGAGCTCTGTATCTCTCTCTCTCGCTTGTTTCAAAGATTCTGTGTTGGTAGTTTGGCTAACGATCCGAGAAGGAGAAGGAAAGAGAGAGAAGGTAGGGAGAATCTATTCTTTCTATACATTTCACCGAAAATCCTTCTCTCTCCCGTAAGCTAATAATTCCTCTAGATTCTTCTTTTTCTTTCTTCTTGTTTGTTTGTTTCTTTTGTTACATCTCATGTACGGAATCTAAACACTCTGATTCCCTCACCTAACCTAACTGATATGATGAATATACTTATATAAGTTTTTGAAATTTTTTGGTATACGGGTGCGGGAGGGGTTTGACTTTTGATGTTCAGTATTTGCAGGAAACAATGGCATCAGATCAGAAGGTTCACACCTTTGACGAGGTTGTTCAGCACAACAAGACCAAGGATTGCTGGCTGATTATCGATGGAAAGGTCAAATCTTTGTTCCTTTCGCTTCATCTCTCTTCTCTTACTTTAAAAGTCTCTAGCTTCTACTAGGTTTTTAGGTTTTTCATGTTCGATCTTCATTGTTATACCCTTGCTGTTGATTTTTGAAATTTCTTGAATTTATCTCTCTCTCCCTCTCTCTCTCTCTAGATGAATTTCCCTTCTGATAACTTTTATGTCATTCTGTTGGCCCAGCAGAAGCTCCAGGAATTTTGTACTTTTGGATCCTCTGGGCCAATTAAGTTGTCTCTTCTTTTATGCTACTTGCCTGAAGTGCTTAAATATATGCTGATGCAGCTCACATCATTGTCACTTGCAAACAACTGTAATATTAAAAGCTGAATTGGGTCATATATGGCTCAGATCTTTTTGGTGATTCAATATGAGGTCCTAGGATCAACCGTTTCATTATTTGATGATAAGTTGTTTAGGCAAATAGGTATTGCAAAATTGTTGTCTCCCCCTAAATGGTATCATTCTGTTCTACAACAGACTGTTTTTATCCAGGAGAGTGGAAACTTGCCCTGTATACTGTTTCATACTCTTTCTGCTACTTGTACACCACTGCATCTTCAAACAATTACTCCAAACGCTATAGGTTTGTAATCAGTTGTTACGGGGCTACAGATGAAATGATGTAGCACTCTAGGAGAGTCGGCGTGTATAATCAGCTAAAAGCATCTGTAAGATGTTCAACAAATTTGTATTTGCAAAGGTGATGTTGAAAGATTTCTCTTAGGATGCAATCATAGTCTTTTGGCCTTCTTTTGGGTTTGAACATCTTTGCACATTTGTGAGTTTGGTGAAACAATGGCTTCTTTTAGTTCTGCAGTTGACGTATTAATTCAAACTTTACCAGTGCAAGGATTCTGAAACCAATTTGATGGGCTAAAGAAAACCTAGCACTCTTAGGTCTGATGGGCCCTTTGGAGATTATTTGTTTAAGCTGTTGGGCAAATGTTGTTATTATTGATGATTTTTTTTTCTCTGTTTTGAGCATTTCTGCTACTTTACATTCATTACAATTGCCGACTTCCTTTCAGGTGTATGATGTTACCCCATTCATGGAAGAACATCCTGGAGGTGATGAAGTTTTGCTTTCAGCAACTGGTAATGTTGTTAAATTCTCCTGCGCTGACGCTACACTTAATTCTTGACCTTTGGGCCTTGATTATGACTTTTGGAGGTCTGTTCTAATCATTATATGGAATGTTCAGGGAAAGATGCAACAAATGACTTTGAGGATGTTGGCCATAGTGACTCTGCTAGAGATATGATGGACCAATACTACATTGGGGAGATAGACAAGGCCACAGTTCCCCTGAAACGCATGTACATCCCACCACAGCAAGCCCAGTATAACCCTGACAAGACTCCAGAATTCGTGATCAAGATCTTACAGTTTCTTGTACCCCTCTTGATCATGGGTTTGGCCTTTGCTGTCCGACACTATACCAAGGAGAAGTAAACAATTACTATGCACTTGGCTCTGGTCCTATGATGACCTTCCATTTACGTAGTGTTTGACTGTCACTACATTTTCTTAAAATAACTTTTGCTGCTGATTCTGGACTTGTATTCTCGAGTTAGCATCCGGTTTTGCATTATCCTCCATTAGACTTGCGCTTTTCTTCTCTTTATACTTGTTGTAATCAGGAGTCAGGACTCCAGTTGCGCTTGCATGGTCGAATTTTTAGCTTGTTTGGTGTTCTTCGAGTCTTTTTTTTTTTGTTTAATTAAAAAATGCTATCTTCCAACTTTCGAAATGCTCTGCTAGTCCTCTCAAGCGGTAGTAGGTTAGAACCCCAGCTTGCTGCATGCATTTTTTACACTGGTTGGGGAGTCTGCCATTGTTCACCTAGTCACTGATACGTGTTATGACCCATCGAGCACCATTTTTTTGCAATTGTACCGTGCCTGTTCTTCAAATTTTGGTCTCACACTAAATATAAGACAACTATAATGCATGCATGTGACTAATAGTAGCGAACTTTTAAACGCCTAATTCAGCAACTGATTGGCATTTCATATCCAAATGCCACATCAGTTCAATGGGATAGAATTGTTTGTTTATCATCTATAATCTTGATTGTAGAATATATTTTATTAAAAATGATACTGATACAAGGCCACCGGAGGCAATGTTTCCCCAAAAATGTTGGGGACCTTGAAACCATTTTGATAATATTTAACTAGCAGCAGCAAGCAGACTTCGCTGGCAATTTGAACAGATAACAAATCTAGCGCAGGATGTGAGGTGGGTTGGGATTCATAAGAAGGCCATCTATATGAAGAAGAACTAAGTTAGCAGCATAGCTTCACGTTGGTAGTGAATCTATTAAGTTGCAAACGTCAATTGAATGATTCCACGAACTTTGATCAGAAGCAGAGCATGGATACTCCAGAAATACACATCTCAGTGAGTATGTTTACCTGGCTGGCACATCTAAACCCTCCAAAAAACGTTCAAAGCCAGCAATATGATGAAATATGTCTTACTGCGCGCTTTCTGTTTAAAGGCCCTCACCGCCACCGGCTGAGATGAACAAATTAGTTAGTCATAAGCTCATAATTTTAATGACACCATCAAAAAGGGGTCTCTATCTTGTCATGCAGGGTCACAACCAAGTCATGTGCATCATTAAGGAGTTTCCACACGTCTAGATGCCCAGCCATGCTATTGCACTCCCTTAAAATCTCATCCATGCTGCTATACTTCTCTATGATTTGTTTCCTTCTTTGCAAGACTGAAGCAGCAATGGCATACAACAATAAATCTTCTGTTGGGGGTGCACGCAGCCTTATTCTGCTCCAAGCAGACTTCCAAATACCAGCTCTAATTGCAGCTTGATCTGCCCACATCACTTCCCACAGGCAAAGTGTTTGCTCAAAAGTTAATTCCCTCCTAAAGAGTACCACCACCATCCTGTATACAAAAAAGCAGTCCTCTGCCTGAAGCTTCTCCAAGTGTCGGTAGAGATGTGAATCCTTGAATTTTATAATTTTAGAAACAATATTCAGTTGCCTTCTGATTCCAACCTCATCGAGCCTAAAATTATGCCGAGCCTTCCTCATAAAACCAACAAAACACCAGAAAGCTTCATGGTCCTCAGTCATTACAGCAACGATTGGGGACAGCAAATCACTCATTCCCTGACAGTAGCCAATTTCAGGGTCATAAAAAGCATAGGCTTCAAGAATGGCAACTAGTCGAGCAGCATGGAAAATCCTGGAAGGTTCTAGGTGGTCATAGTCCTTCAACCCAACAGTTTCAGCAGAACGACGTGCTCTTTCATCTGGTACTGCAGCCTGAGTTGGGGAATACGATATCCACTCTCCATTTGCACGAACTGCATCAAGGCGAATAATCCGCTGCCATGAGGCAAAATCTTCTATATTTCGTGACTGGACTTCAGTCTTTGAAGGAGATGATTCATCCTTGGGGGACATACGAGGATCATTCTCCTCCCTACTTTCAGTCGATGGAAAAGTTTGACTGACTTCAGGGTCTTCTGAGGAATCTGAGTCTGAAGAATCAGAATCATAAATCACACTTGCATCTGTAAATCGTTTAGAATCAGCATTCCCATCCAACATTGATGCGGTTAGATGTTCTGAGTAGTTGATGGATGGGCTCCTTTCCTCACTGGAAAGGGATTCCCTAGCACTGACAGCATCTTCAGAATTTGGAGAATTACAGCCTACGAGGAGGAAGCTGCTTGTGCCACCAGCTTCGCTCAACTTAAAGATTTCATCATTATGTTTCAAAACTCGGCGGCACTGCTTTCGAAGCTTCTCATATTCCTTTCTGCATTCACCCATATTGTTCAACCGAAACTAGAAAATTTAGAAGAAGTTGAAACAAAACACACAAACTCACTGTGTGTGTGTGTGCGAGAGAGAGAGAGAGGAGACAAGGAAGGAACCTTGCACTGAGAGATAGAGAAGAGAAGATTTTTTTTTGGCTTTTGAAGAGGGGGGGGGGGGGGGGACCATGCGCAATACCTTTTCTCAGTTCTTATAATATTCCTTTCCTCTTGTGTACTGCTCAAGTCATAACTGCAAATAAGAGTGGAAGTCATCAGGTAGTTGCTATGCTAAATATTCTTATTTAAAAAAAAAAATAGTAACTCAAACAGATACAGATAGTTGCTATCTGCAATTTATTTCCCAAGTCCTGTAACAGAAAAAGTATCAGCACAAGTGTTCATAATGTGAATTGGCAACAAGATACTCCAATTATTAAACCAACAAAGCAAAACGTCTAAATTAAGTACCATGTACACCATTTAGCTATGAAATCCTGTAAACTTACTCCCCTCCAGTAGCCTCTCCCTGAGTTCCCCCTTCCAGTTTTTTTTTTTTTTTGGGGGTGGGGGGGGCGCGGACAGGAGAGAGAGAAAGCAAACAAGTCTAGCCTTCAGGAAAAGTTGTTCCATGGACCGAGGAAATAGTAAAGAACATGTGTGCCAGTCACAAAAAAATAAATAAATTCAGGAACATGTGAAAAGGCTTACACTCCAAGAAGGAATGGCCAGACCTCCACCCTGATTCTTGGATCAACGCCCTATGAACAGAAAATGAAAGTTTTGAAGTTCAGCTCTATAATAACAGAAATACTTATTAATTAGTATATACAAAACAATGCATGAAACTCACCCCACTTCTAACTTTCTTGAGAAATTTGGCTCCACGATCACGAAGTTTTCCGTCTGGTGTAAACATACTTCTCCATTGTTGAGGTGACAAAGCATGTTTTCTCTTTCTTCGGGACCATGGAGATTTTAGACGGCCCCTGGAAATAAATAACAAATGTTTAGCTGAAAGGATCAAGGAGGAAAGATTTTCCAGGCAACAACAAACATATAAACCAGGCACATTCATGGTCGAACTTCCCTAATTTCCAATATCTGAGGGCAGGAAAGAAATGCAAGTGAGGGCATTTGTACAAATCAAGTTAGAATTTAAACCAGATTATTGTTCTCCAGCAACAACAGACAGCTAAAATCTTCAGCTACAAGGATTTCAGCAGAACTTGATTTGTTTGAGTATTTAAATAGCAAATTGAGATGTGAAGTACAGGAAACAGAACAGGTCATAAGCATCACTTGGTTAACCAGCCTTGCTATAGATAAAACTTCCTTAGAAGGACATCATGCAAAATGAGTTGAAGTTAGGCTCTTTCTTAAGAAAGATCTGTCACAATACTATTTGATATCTTAAAGGCTATGCTCATTTAGACTCCAGAAAAGTTCTCTTCTGCAAAAACATTTGCACATATGAAAACACACGAAATTTGTATGGAATATCAGCAACCGGAAAAGAACAGAGAGTTTCTAACTAAAGCACCCTAAACAATGGCAATTGCACAGCCAAGACAGAGCACCAGTCAAACTTTAATTTTGCTTGACACACTATTGCAATGCATACTGGTCCAACATCAAGTACCCAACTTTAAAAAAAAAAAAAAATTAAAATAATAACAGTCTTATTCTCCAAACAAAAGGAAACGCTATCAATCAAATATAGAAAGGAACAATCAGTAATGTGGATGCAACATGTAGTACGTGAAACAGAATGAAATCCATTAACCAACGTTGACACCATTAAACTCTCAGCCACTTTTGATGCAAAATGGGAAAAGACAAAATGAAGAAGATGCTTCACTGATTGAGGAAGTGAGACTATGGCGAGCTCGACACTGACTGACGACTACTCACTACTCAGAAATCAGAGATCTAAATTTACAGAACACTAGCATTTCTACCTGTAGAATTGGAGAAGAAAAATTCATAGCGAGGTACATGGAAAAGAAGATCTAGAAACGGAGTAGATATTGATAGAGACTCACCGATCGGAAGAAGAACAAGAAGCTGGCGAAGAGGACGCTACTACGAATAGAACCGATCTCAAATAAATCCACGACGACGACGACGACGACGATGACGAAGACGGTGAATTGGAATTGGAAGATGACGAAGTCTGACTTCGTCTGAGAGCTTTCATCTACTAACTTACAACACTTTAAAACCCCAAAAAAAAATCCCTTCTTCGGAGAAAGATAACTTACTCTACCAATGGACTTTGATTCCTAAGGTATGTCAAATTTCATTCTGTAGCAGTAATTTTCAGTTTTTTTTTTTTGAAAACTTTGGTTTTCGTGCTTCCAGTTTACCTAGTGTTGCAGAGAACGGCGGCGCCCAAGGCGAGACCGGCCAAGGCCGTGACAGCGAAAGCTACTCCGGCATTAGAAGCTGTTGTGTACTTCCAGAATCCACTGTCGTGCCCTTCGTCTCCACCGCCGCCGCCGCCGCCGATAAGGAAGATTCCAGTTAGCTTGTTGATAGTGTTACTGATTAGTTCAACAACAGGGGAAGGTCCACCAGCTGAGGCTGTAGAAGTAGTGAAGAAGAAGAGCAAGAGCATGGATGATGGATGTAAAGAGTAAAGGAGAGATGGAAGATTCCGGAATGACAGTTTTGCCCCTCAGCAGCAGCAGTTACCCTGCATCAAGCCTGGTGGATTTTCCACCATAACCAACCTAAAGATCACCAACTGCTTTTCTTCTCCCAATGTTTTTCTTTTTTCTTTTTCCTTTCTTTTTCTTTTTCACTTTACTTTTTTCCTCATCAGTCCCTTTCCTTGTCTCTTCTTTCTTCCCTTCTTTCGTTCTTCTTGTTTCTCTCTCTATAGACTCTCTAAGGCAGTCTACTCTACTCTCTAGGCTCAGTTCTGTATATTTTTGGTTGAGGAAAGTCCAGACTTTGGGCCGGTGGTCACCAACAAATAATTAAGCTTGGTGGTCACTAATCCTTACATCGCATCTTTTTTAAAAAAGAAGAGAAAAAAATCCTTACTTTCGGTCAATTTGTCATTATACATGACTATTTTTAGTTACTTTCTCCGTGATTTAACTCCTATTAGCTTCCTTTCCTCTTGAATTGGAGTAGGTTAGATTATAGAAAATGAATTTCTCTGACAATGATTTAACTCTCGTCGGCTCCTCCTCCTCTATATTAGGATAGATTAAATTATAAAATTATTCACGTTACGACAAAAATATAATAATATTCAAATCCCGTGACTATCACATTTTTAATAATTCTTTAAGACTTTCAATGTTGAATTGTTGACTATTACAAAATTTTTAAACAGGAAAATCTCTACCCTGAATTGTTTCGGTTGGTGAGAAATCGTTTCCTCTGGGAATGGTTATAGGATGGGATGCGAAGACAACTCTTCTACGAGTGCTCTTTGCGATTGTATTCTATGTGATTTGTCCTGTCATTATATGTGGTCAAATTTTTGATATATAAATATACTATAATATTATATTCCAAGTACAATAATATAACATAACTATACACCAAATATTACAAAATCTAATAACCAAACTGAATCGCATGGAACCCTAGTTTCACTGAATCCTTTCAACGGGAGGGGACTCAGTGACAATTATGATTTGTGTAATTTGATGCAATTGTTATATGTATTTGGATTTTTTTATGTACATCTACATTATAGTATAATATTGAATATACCTCGAGTATTTTATTTATGTACATCACTTTTTTTTTTTATTGATATAACAATATAACGTAACTATATATCAAATAATGTAAAGAATACGACAATTGGATTCAATTGCATGAAACTCCAAATGCACTGAGTCCATTTCGCAACTCTCTCTCTCAGGTCCTCTACCCCTAGTTTGATGATTAGAGTGAACAAACATTATTATCATAATATTGCAAGCAAATTACCACAAAAAGTGAACAAATTGCAACCTACGAAGACTATATGCAAACAAATAAACCTCAAAGTATCCATAAATTGGTTCTTGTATTCTTTGTTTACGTGAGTGGGGGCGTTCCTAGTGAGAGGAAGGACCAATTCTTTTCAACATGGCATAAAAGTATTAACGTACGAGAAACTAGTGGCAACGCAAAAAGGGAAAAAAAATAAGAAGAAAAATAAGAGAGAGCAAAAAGGGAAATCAAAAGTGAAACAAAATGCAAAATACAGTGATGCGAACATTTGAGATGAAGCTAGGACAAGCTCTTACTGAACTAGAGGTAAGGTCAAGTTCGTAGATATCAAGTTTAATGTTCATCGAGTTGAATTTGAATTAAAAATAAAAATAAGAGAATAATAAATCTCGGTCAACTTGTTTTTAGTTATTTTCATAAATTAATCTCACAAAACGTTATTATTAAACTAAAATCAAGTAGTAATTTAAAAGTTTTAGGTCCCGTTTGGATTGCATTTTCCGTCATTTTTCATGGAAAAATTACTGTAGCGATTTGATGTATGTGAGGAAAAAAGGTAATGGGGAAATGTGTTCACGGAAAATGACGAAATTTTTCTACGGAAAATAGCAATCCAAGCAAAGCCTTAGACCTATGATTTTCTTTGTTTCTATTTTGGTGCATACGTGCTAAATCGGAGGTTGCCCAATTACTGGGTGGTTTTCTAGTTAGGCTGAACTCGTTCAGAAATGGCAACTGGGCTTTATTTTTCGTTCTGTACAAAAAATAGTTCTCCTGTAGGAGGAGGAGTAGTAATCCGATTTAAGTGGCTTCGAATCTTTTGTCTGTAAATTAGTCTCTATCTCTTCTTTGTACAATTACCACGTGTCTTTAACTTTTTGATAGAGGTGTCAAAATGGGTGACTTGGGCGGGTTTGGATTGGGTAAGATGGGTAATGGGTATAAGTGAGTCAACTCATTTATACCCATTTAATTAGATGGGTATAAATGGGTAAGTCAAAAAATGAATTGGGTAACCCAATTACCCATTTATAACTCATTTATTTTAACTTTTTGCAAACTCATTTAAATTCATTTTTGCAAACTAAGTTATCAATTTATACCACTCTTTGTACCGATCATTAGTTTTAAATATTTACTTATAATGTTCAATAAACTTAATTACCAATTTTTTTCATTTATACTCTATGTCACAAAATTACCTATTATTTAATAATTGAATAATACGAATATAAAAATTTGAATTAAGTACTATAAAAATTAATATAAAAACTTAATCCAAAAATTTTGAACCCCTAACATTTTTTTCATATATAAATTTAAAATTTCATTTTATAAAGATAAGAAAATAGGCTAAAATTTATCATAAATTGGTAATGCTAAAAAATGAGCAAGTTAACAAACTAAGAAAAAATAAAATAATAAGATAAAACCAACAAATAATAATAATAATAATAATGTTAACATCATGACAAAATGAAAATTTTTTTTAAAAAAAAGGTAGGGGAAAAGAAGAGACTTGGGGGGAAGAGAATTTTAAATGGGTTAATTGGGTTTGATGGGTTACCCAATAATACCCATTTAATAAATGGGTATTATTGGGTAACCCATTTATACCCGTATACAAAAATTTAAGATACCCATACCTATCTATTCATGGGCGGGTATGGGTAAATCTAGTTAAGTGGGTTGATTTGCCACCTCTACTTTTTGATAACCCAAACTCAAACAAACCGATAATAATCAGTTGACAAGTTTATTCAAAATCAATTAAAATAGAAAACTCAAAACTTTTTTTGCCTTTGGATAAATCAAGCGGTTCCAATAACTCAAAACTATTTTTTTCTTCGGATAAATCAAGCGATAGTTACCTATCAGAATTTCTTCAACTCTAGTTTACATGAAGAAGAAGATTGTAAGTTTTGGTTTTGAGTAAACTTGTCAATTAGTTATTATCGGTTTGTTTGAATTTGGATTATCAAAGAGTTAGAGACACGTGTCAATTGTATAAAGAAGGAACAGAGGAGATAGAGACTAATTTGGAGACAGAAGATTCGAAACTGATTTAAGTCCACTTAGCAATTTCCATATTGGGGTTTTCCAGATCTTTCTTTGGTTTCGGGTGCTACCATCATGTGTTTATTCTGTCTTAGAACGATTTCCATTTTTAATACGTAGCTTGTGTCGTACTAACTAGTATTTGTTCTGCGCGCAAGAACGACGTTAACGAATTTTCGCTAATAAAAGAAATGGTAATAATAATATAAACTAGTAAGTATTTGACGATTTTTTGCAAATAAAAGAAATGGTCATAATAATAATATAAAACAGCATTTAGCAAGAATTTTCACAAACTACACCTAAGAGAACCGCACAAGTACAACCAAAAGGCAATTGCTGATTTTTGACTGCACCATGAAACTTAAGTGGAACTCACACACACTCTAACTAACCGATGTGGGACTCAGGACAAGGGAGCAGGGAACCTCTACTAAGTGCTAAATAACACTCATTCACTCTGTTCTTTAAACCTCACCAACAGGGTAATTTTCTTTTAGCAAGAATTTTCTTTTATAATAATAACATAAACAGCTTGCTCTCGGATAAAAGTAACAAGAACGAATAATCTTTTAGTGTCAGCAACATCGAGAATAGGCTACCCTACGGTGTAGCAAATGAACCCGCGACCAAATTCCATTCGTTCTTTACAAGCAAGAGTTGTACGTCCAATTTTTCACACCAGATTCTTCTTTATTCTTGGTCTGATCCTTAGTAATAATAATGAATGTTAATTTGTGTCTGCTTTTTCTTTGCGGTCGATGCATTTTTTTTGTTAAAAGCCACTGAAACTGCTTCACGAGCAATGGCTATGATTATGTTTGTTGGTGTTACTGCATCCTTTTCAGGCAGGCGCATCTCTAATGACTTCAATTTTTTGAGTGATTAACTCGCGAGAGTGATGATTAATTTATTACTATCTGAACCCCCGCTTCCTTAATGGTTTTTATCGGTGGACTAGACATTACACAAGGGGAAGAAAAAAAATGGGTGCAAATTATACCCAAGTCTCTCTTAATTTGGCGTTCTGCCCCTTTCTTGAACGAATACAAAAGGCACAGATGCAACAGGCGATACCAAGGGCTTTGATCTGTTGGCAGCTCTTTTAGTTTCGGGACATAATTGACTGTCGCACAACCAGAAAAGAAAAAGATGCGTTCTTTTGACTCTTTTTGATGGTCATCATAACATCTAAACTGAGACTAGGGCAAGAAAGAAATCAACACTGCCCAGCAAAGGAAGTTTGATTTTGTTCTTCGTGCCGTTAAATTGTACTCCTGTTTGATCTAACCAATCTTGTTTGGATTGCATTTTTTCTGATTTTTTTTTTTTAAAAATTACTGCAACAATTTGATATATATAAAGTTAAAAATTAATTAAAAAATATATTTACAAAAAACTTAACAATTTTTCAAATTTTTTCTTTAAAAAATTGCAATCCAAACACACAAGAGTCTTCGGCCTTTACCGACTTGGTTCTCGTACAAGTTAACTTCAATGGCACCAACTATTCAGACAACCCAGATGGCAAATTAATATCTGCGTAGAAAATATTAGAGGAATTTATGGCATTCATGAATCTGAGGGATGGATGACTATTCCTATTCCTCTTGCTAATTCAAAGTCATCTTCTTTGGGGGCCGTATAAAGACAAATAGGCATTGCTCCCAAGAAAGAAGACTTGCTTTGAGGACTCGCATGATGCGTAGTTAATGGACTTGGTCCGACAAGGAATTCAACGGACCGGGTCAATGGAGCCCTCGTTTAATAGGTGGATCATTGGTTGAATTGATACGTTGCAAAAGTAATACGTACTATCTATAAGTACACAAAATACTAATTTTACTATACGTAAAATATTTAATGAAATGTATTTAGATACTAATTATTGTATTTAAAAAGATATATAACGGAAATATAAATAGTCATAGAAGACTTAATTTCATTTTATTGTACTTTTACACAAATAAATTATATAGTCAAATATAAAACAAGATTATATCACTTATTTTCAAGGATATAGTATAGTTTTTATTGTTTTATTTTTTTTTTGTTTAAAGAATAATTTTCTAACTACTCAAATATTATAATATGATGATAACGTTTTTAGTTTGAAAGTTAAAAAGGATTAATTATATAATAAAAAGTGAAAACAAGTTTTTTAAAAAATAACTAGTTATCAAATAAAAACTAATACAAGTGAAAAAATCTTTCACACATTTAAATGAAAATTCAATGTTCAAATCTTGTCATATACATATGTTTAATAGGCACACACATTAACACACTTAAATCTCATCCAACCTGTCAATTATATATACATAGTAATAATTACTATTCTCCTTTACATATATATATATAAATTAATTTTATCTTTTCGAAGATCTTAACACCGTGCATCTTAGTGAGTGCCCCCCGTTAGGCACTTGTTAGATAGATCCATATTAAAAATCGGATAAATTCTTACTTAAATCAACGAGTGAAATGGGTTTGACCAAATCACGCTTATTCAAACCAGAACTAGAGGCCTAACTTGTTCATTAGGCGGAACGGTTCAACTCTTTACTCTGGATTAGACCAAGTTTAATCTCTATGGTTTGACAACTATGCTCGCATGCAGGTTAGAAATTCAAACCACCTCGCATGGACCAAAAAATATATGATTGCGCCAGTTTATAATAGTAGTTGTTAAGTTCCACTATCAAAAAAGGAGCCAGAGAAAGAAAAAGAACATTTTCTGGCAGTCCCACTGAGCATCATTTTTGTTTTGGAAGGCAGACCATCATCAATTTGATGCGGATGCGGAGATTATATTTTCATAAACGGACAAATCCCTAGTGATCATACACACGATAAAAAGTTAATCCCTGTATCATCCAAAGTACTGGGGCCTAGACTTCCTCGTCAGCACGTTCTAAAAAACACTTGGATAACATTATTATTATGCTGATGCGCGTTAATTGGGATGAGGATGCACTTGAGAACGCCACCATCATAGAAAAATTTCTTCCTTCTCCTGTCTGGATTCTTAGACAGAGACCTAAACGAGAAATTCCAGTCGGAAGAAGACATGCCCAAAAAGCTTATATATCCTCTGATATCTCAAGCCCACAATGCAGGAAGACCAAAGTTTGTCTCAACGTGCTAAGCTTGATCAACAGTGCTTTAGATTAACTAATTTACTGTTTCCAACATGAAAAAAATTGCTGCAAAAGAAAAAATAAAGTGGGTGGTTGGCTTGTAATATGAAAATTCTAGTTTGCCAAGTCGAAGATTTGTCTACCGCAAAAATTGGACCATATCTGATATCTCAAGCCCATATAATGCAGGAACGAAACAAAGCCTTTCTTTTTGTCAAAGCATTCGGCTGCAGAGTTTCGGCGATCTTAACCAAAAAAAAAAAAACGATGCAGCCTATGATGAAGAGGTCGACCTTGCCATGCCTCTCAGGCGAGTGCTAAAAATATGATAAGACCACAGAACTAAGTACTCCTCAATGCCTCGGTAGATTGAGACTTGGAATATCCTTGTTACAGTTGTACTGCGTTGAGAAGCTGAGACTTTTTCTCTTATGATGATTGGTATGGGGCAGCAGGCCCAAGGGAAAGAATTTAAAGTTTAGATTTCCTCATGTGGTACCTTTAACTTGCTCCCCATCGTAACTCCCAGCCGGATGAAGTTAGAGCCGATAATATCCGCAACTCCTTGCTTTGCAGCCCCGGTTTCTAGTACTTGGGATCCTTCTTTCAAGAAAACAATCAGATTGCTAGCTTTTCAGCTCTCTAGGACCAACAGAAGTACGCGAACAAGCACTAGAAGTTAACTATTAGTCATCATGATTCATCAGTCTCTTAACTATTAGTGTCGGAAACAGAGCAGGATTCAGGCAGGTAACAAGATTTAATACATCGTTCTTAGACAAAGCATAACGCTTCAAGTAATTGGGCCTACTTCCAACCTCCAGGTAGCCAATATTTATTTGTCATGTGGCACTCTGATTTTATTAGGTGAAAAGAGTGAGGGACACTCCCTGGTGCTTCAAAGTTTTGAAGCAGCATCCTTGTCCAAAAACCAGGTGAGAAGTCCCTGGGGGGAAACTTCAGCGGCAGGCAAATTCGAGTTGGGATTCCCCAGCACATCTTTCACTGCAGTGGCTAACTCGGCGCCAGTTACCACCATTGCAATCTCTGACGAAGAGTTGATCACAGGAAAGGTGTACGTGATTCTTGGTGGAGGTGGTTTTGGCGAGTTTGTAATAAAGGTCACCCAACGCTCCTCCTCATTTCGCTGAGGATGGTTAGGGAATAAAGAAGCCACATGCCCATCTGGTCCCATGCCGAGAAGCATGAGATCGAATTTGGGGAAACCAGTAGCATCTGACAAAGGTAGGATCTTTCTCTCGACCAAATCCCGGTGAAGGGCCTCGTAATCTTCAGCTGCACCCTCAGGTGACTTTTTGTCATTGATGGGAAAAATTTGACCACCTGGAATTGATACCTGAAACAAAGAAAGCACTTGATTGATGCCTTCCGATATGGCAAGGCCAACAACCCAGCTGTGAAGAGGCAGCAGATACAAGCACAACAGAGAAACAATAATGGCTTCTTGTTTGAGACTTCACATTCGATCCTTCAAATTAGTGGGAAGTCCATTACATCAGATTCTACAGTGTTCGTTTCAAGGCGTGGGTTCAAAATTATATGATTTTGGCCATTTTCTCATTTCAGATACATTTTTATAACGGTTGACGTACGTTCCCAGTTCCTCTTTGGTATTTCCAGCTCAATAAAAAGGATTATAGAAAAAGATCAGTCATCTTATTCTGGGTTAAGCATCGTGAACAGAATTCACAAAGTAACGGCCGTATAAACTTTTCAACTTTCGGAATTCACTCAGCTGTGAAAAGTCAATTTCAAATCGAGATTCTAGAGTATAGATTTTGGCATATAAAGTAGTAATAAAGAACAGACAACTAGCGTCAATACCACCAGAGGCCGCAGATGTATCTGCTCCATCAATCTAGCTAGCTATGGCTACAAAGTCAAGCCCCTTCCGTTGGGAAAATGTTCACCCGATGCTGGTGCAAGTAAAATAGCTACAGACCTCCCCAAACACGTCTTATTAAATAGTAATAAGAAGACTGGTAGACCCTCAGGCCGTTCGTCTTGGCATCTCTTTTTGCTGAGAGTTCTTTGTTTTCATCCCAATATTTGTAGATAGCTACATTAGAATCCGAGACTGTGCCGTGCCATATAGCTAAATTGAAAATTTAGAACTCACTCCACTTGCAAATTAGACGCACGCTCGAAAACATAATACACCATTGTGCCTGAGTAAGAAATTAAATTAGAAATGACAGCAGAAATAACAAAGAAGTCACCTTTGAAAGAAATCCATCGTAGGCAAGTTTGTAATTGCTATCCTTGTGATCCAGGGGAACCACCCTCTCATCCAACCAAAATATGCTCCATTTTGACCAATCCACTGATTCCTTGTGAGGGGCCTGAGTTAGATACCTGAAATATGGATGGATATTAACGTTAATCATGGGATCAATATGTGAGGTTGAATCATAGTAATCTGCTCCATTAAACCCAAATCGATTTTGGAGCATTAACTTTTTCCTTGCACGCTTTGTTGAATTTTATTAAATGATGTTTTTTATTTAAAAAATAAAGCTAAAAAAACAAAAGAAAAGAAAAGGAGAACATCGTACTGTTGATTATATAGTAGTACCTCATAGTGTCGATTAGGGTACCTCCCGAGAGGACGACGTTGAAAGAACCTTTCTCTTGGATAAATCTTTGGGAGAGATCGGCGGTGTATTTGGCCAGAGCCACCGCGACATCATCCTCGGTGTCGAATTTCAGGATGGTCTTCTTCGCTTTTTCGCTAGCCATCCTCCTCCTCCGGTTTGATTCGAGATTTTTTGTCGTTTGGCCTTCTGAAAAATTCGGATGAAGATTGCAACTTGCTGCTCAATTTCCCTCTGAGCGGGGCACCACCATACTTATATCTAGAGGTGTCAAATAAAACCATTTAATTAATTTTACTCATACCCGTCCATTAATAATTGGATATGGGTACATTAAATTTTTATTTATGGATATAAATGGGTTACCCAATTAAACCCATTTAATAAATGGGTTTAATTGGGTAACCCATCTAACCCATTTAACCCATTTAAGGATACCTTTTTCTTCATTCACGTTCTTTTTCTTCATTCACCAGTGAGCTAGAGGAGTTTTATCATTTATGCTATGCAGTTGTACGAAGCTTGAGAAGCTGAATGCTTGTTATTCGTATTTATTGAAAATTTGTCTTTATTTGTATGCTAAATGAAGTGATTGCTAGTCTTCATCAGGATTTTTAACTATTTTTGTTTTATTTATTATATTTATTTGTTGGTTTTATCTTATCACTTTATTTCCTTGTAATTTATTAATTTGATCATTTTTTAGCATCATCAATTTATGACAAATTTTAGCTTTCTTTCTTACCTTTTCAAATGAAATTTTAAATTTATAAACGAAAAAATACTAGGGGTTCAAAGTTTTGGATTAAATTTTTTTGTTAACTTTCATATTATTTAGTCCAAATTTTTAGATTCTCATTGTTCAATTATTAAATAATATGTAATTTTGCGACATGGCACGCGGATGGAAAAAAAAATTGATAATTAGACTTATTTGGCATAATAAGTAAATATTTAAAATTAATGATGGGTGTAAAATGGTATAAATTGATAATTTAATTTACAAAATGAATTTATATGAGCTTGTAAAAAATTAGAATAAATGGGTTATAAATGGATAATTGGGTTACCCAACTCATTTTTTGACTTACCCATTTATACCCATCTAATTAAATGGATATAAATGGGTTGACTCACTTATACCCATTACCCATTTTATCCAACCCAAACCCGCCCAAATCACCCATTTTGCCACCTCTACTTATATCCAGTGCGAAAATATTCTTCTGTAGTGGGCAGTCCAGTCAGTCCAGTCGGGCCTCGGATTCGTATAAGATTCGTCGTACAGTTTCCACTCGCGAAAAGAGATGGCTCTGCAATTGAACCGCGATTGATGTGACTTTTAATTAAATCTGGGCTGCTAATTACCAAATCTAAAGTTTTTAAGCAAAACCAATTCTTTGCGATTCAAATTATATGGAGACAACAACTCTCTTAAGGTCAAATAATACTGATGCGTATGGACAAAGTGAAGGAACCTTTCTCTGTGATTGATGATGAATCACTGGAACTGCGACACATAAGCAAGCAATAATGTGCAAAACTTGGGCAGATGGGAGAGCCCCAAATATGAAGAGGGTCTTGGTTGCTGGTTGCTTTTGTCACTAGTCGAGTGGTCTGACTTTACTTGAACTTGCCAGATTAACTACAGAACTGGATTAGCTTTGCGATTAAGTGCAGTCTTCTTGGTTTGAGAACTCATCAGTGAAACATGTTTACCAAGAAAAACAAAGAAGATTCTGGCATACACAGTGAGGCTACCTTAGATCGACTTCTTCGTAGTCTTGCCAAAATGAGAGGGAGGCATTCCACAGCTGAAAACACATCATGATTTCGATACGTGGAAATCCGTGTTGGCACCAATTTCGCTATGCAATGGTAGGAGTGGTGCCTCTGTTTATTTGATACTTTCAGAATTAGCACTCAAAACTCAACTTATCCTTCTCTTTTCTAATTTTTTTTCTTACCATTTTGGTGCCAAAAGTTTGAATCCATGATCTGCAGCCAATCTGGTGGCCAGTTCACCTAATACAAGTTGGTTAAAAAGGCTCACAACTTTTTTCTATCTGCAACAACACGAGGACGTAAATTGAGCAGGCCTCGCCAGCCCTGGTGCAACGGAAGGGGCTCATGCCCCATCCAACGGAAGGGGGAACAGCACGCAAGTTAAAATAAATACTAGTTTTTGAGGACACCAAAAGTAGTTACCCTATGATTAAACATAAACCCTGGGCTGTCTTCAATTGTTAGATAATACAAGGACTTGACATCACAAAAAGAAGACAGACGCCCAAGTATCCTTACTCCCCAGCACTGAAACCCAAAATTTCCATGAATCCTTACCACAGATAATTTGAAAGGAAAAAAATCACCATAAGGCATTCAAGCATCGGGAATATTCAATTCTTGCCTGCTGCTAATCTGAGGAAACAGAAACACCAGTACCTTACATAATAATGATAATCTTACAAAACCATCAAGCACATCCACAAGGTAAGACATAAAGACCAAGGGATATTTACCGAGCAAGATCAACTGATATTATTATAGGCAAGTGTGCACCCTACAGCTTTGAAGCCGCACCCTTGTCCAAGAACCAATTCAACTTGCCGTCAGGTGAAACCATTTGCACGGGAAGCAAATCGGTGTCCTGATCACTACCCAGTGTTGAACGAACAGCATCGGCTTTACCAGCTCCTACTACAATAAGTGCAATATGTGCGGAAGCATTTATTACAGGGAATGTCAACGTTATCCTCTCCGGAGGAGGTTTTGGCGAGTCCTTGATGAAAGTAACCCACTTCTTGTTCTCTTTCACAAGTGGATGCCCATGAAAAAGAGAGGCAACATGCCCATCTGGGCCCATTCCCAAAAGCATGAGATCAAATTTTGGAAAACCATTGATCTCTGATACCTCTATCGTCCTGTTCTTAACCAAGTGCTTGAGACAGGTCTCATAGTCATCTGCAGCACCTTCAGCAGACAATGCATCATTTATGGCATACACGTTGCCAGCAGGAATTGGAATCTGGCAGACAAAGGAATAACAAATTACACAAGTTCAGAAACTTTCAGGTAATTCATTCATGGAGGGGAATAGGATGGCTACAAAACAAATTTGGTTCATCTAATCTGCAAGTAAAAACAAGTATCACAGCCACAAGGTAACACAAAACAACAGTGCAGGAGACAAGAAGATAAACTGCAATAAACAAATATAGACTACCAAGCACATGTATAAATCTCCTACAACAAGATAGTTAACGAATCATGCCATACTTTGTTTTTGGACTATCATTAAGTTCACACATAATAGAAAATCTACTTCCCTTGCCTCGCAAGTAACTTCAAATACAAGAGCAACATTCCTTATTAAGCTCAATTAATAACAACTCTATTGTTTGAAACAACATTCAGTGGCTTTCATCAAATGACAACTATTCCACCAACGCATGGGAACTTTTAAGGCCTCTGGCAAAGCCATAAATGCAGAACAAGAAGTAACTGAATGAAAGAACATATGGGATAAATGTGAGGCAAAAAACGAAGCACAATGGGAAAATGATGCCAAATAAAGGAGAATTATTGCTAACCTATCACGTTCAAGTTGTTCATAAATAAAATATGTTTTCTTTATGCAGAAGTATTGCACTAGCACTTTAGTCAGCACTTCTGCTCATTACGAAGAGATCAATGATTTAAACTTGAAAACTAACTTGCCCATGACTGATGACAAACCAAGGAATTTTGTTTCATGATAGTGAAGGTTACAACAATATGGATGAAAGAGGCAAAGTCTAAATTTCTCCAACATTAATCCCCGGGGACAAAACTCTATTTTTCATAGGGATTTTTTAGAAAATCTAAGTTTTATTATGGGAAGAGCTTTAATTTATTAGATATCAGGGGATCCCAGAACCATCAACACCAATTACTCTTTGAGTAGTACATCAGAATGCTGTCAACATCAAGCACAGGGCGATCTATGAATGTAGAAATTGCTAGAAAAAGCCTATACTTTCAAATGACAATCTGAGCTTCATGTATTAACACCATGTCAAGCGCTTGTTCAGATGACCGATTTCCATTAACTCATCCACCATAGGGAGGAACACAGCTGTTAGTGAGGTCATCTGTTCCTTGTGCTCTTATTTTAGCCCAAACTCATCACATTTTCTATTACACCATCTTCAAGCTTCCACGAGTATGTAGACACAAAAGTTTTAGTGTGAAACAGAGAGAGAGAGAGAGAGAGGGGGGGGGGGGGGGGGGGGGAAGAAACCTGAATCACTAGCGAAAACAACAAATCTTTCTTTTGCCATCTAGTGTAAATGTACAAAATGCGGCATGCACGAGGCATAATTATATAGGTCAAATTAACATTCCACTGAAAAACTTGACCGCAATGTTGAAGGAACTAAGCTTAACTAATAAGCTCAAAATCCCAGATCATATGTTTACAAGCTATAACCAAGTATCCATCCACGAATTGGATTAAAGATGCAACAGATTAGCAGAATGCGATCCAATGATAAGCAAGAATTAGAAGGATAAGCTCATATCACTCGTGGGGTAGTATTTTAAATCCCAAGATAAAAAGAGAATTTATAAAGCCAATGGTCATGCTTCTTCTTAACCTTGGATAGAAAGCCGTTATAGGCCAGAAAATAATTGCTATCGGGATGATCCTTTGGAACAACTCTTTCATCCGCCCAGAAAACGTGCCATTTGGACCAATCCACCAAATCAATGTAGGGAGGCTCTACTAATTTCCTGCGATCCCCAGCATCCCAAATCAATAGAACGGAGAGATAGATATTAGAAAGAAGGAGGATATCGCATATCACTGACCTGAGAGACTTGACAAGAGAACCCCCGGATAAAACAACGGTGAAGGCACCCCTTGTTTTGGCGAATTGATCAGATAGATGGGCGACATACTCAGCCAAGTCCACAGCCAGGTCTTCCTCCGACTCAAATACTTGTTTATTTTTCTCGGTTGATGAGGCCCCTGCCATTGACGTCTTTGGAGTCTTAAAAGAATTGGAATTGGTGGGATTGAACAACAATGAGAGTTGCCGTTTGAACCTGAGGGAGCAGAAAACGGAATCGGGCGATCAGGATCGAAAAGCCAAGGGAATGGAGTGGCGTGACAGGAGTGGTTGAAGTAGTAGAAGTAGCAAGGGAGTTCGGGTTGGGGAGGAGAGTCGGGAAAGAAGTACAAGAAGTAGAAGAAAGAACAGGGGAGCAAGGGGCCCTATGTAGAATCAAGAATGGAGCAGAGCAGGTGTCGACGTTTCATATTTTAAAATTTTTTTTTTAAAAAAAAAAAAACTGGTACCTGTTGGCAAATGGAGATTGGAGACTGAGTGAAGAGAGGACAAGGAGGTAGTAGTAGAAGGGCAGAAGAGTATGGGCCACCGGCACCTGTAAGGACAAGGAAGGGTGAATGAAGCGGATTATGGCGGTTGCTTGGACGGTGGTGGCGTGGCGGCTACGAAGGGAAGGTGGAAATAGAATTGAGGGATAATTTCAGAAACCTCCCCTGAGGTTTCTGACAGTCCCAAGGACCTCCCCTGAAGTTCCGAAAATCCCTTATACCTCCCCTAAAACTAAGTAGATAGTTTCAGGTCCAACCCAATTGAGGTGGACAATGAATATAAAATGTGTTTCAGGAGAGAGAAAATAATCAAATTCCACCTCTGCCCTCAAGATTGTCATTAGTGAGGATGTTTATGTTGAAAATTTCAATGGAATCTAGTTCCTTTGAAATTGCGGGGGGTGTATGTGAAACTGATGGAAAAAGGTAAGGCTGTATTGCAAGAAATTGTCTTCTAGTTCATGCCAACGGCTCTCAAAGTAGTTCTTTGTAACGGTAATAAGAAACAGTAGTGTTGCTTTGGAGCTCTATATAATTGCCTACTGAAGTTGCAAGAGAAACCAGTGAATGTTGTTGGGTTGTAACTGAGGTTTCTGCAAAAGTGCTCATACAAGTAGCAAAATTCTAATCAAAATCTATTTTTTGATCACAACAAGAAGTGTCACCTATAACAGGAGCGGGCAGTTTAGAAATTTATTTATCGGATAAAATAAATTTAAACCCATTGTTGAATAAAAGACCAGCTCTTTATGGCTTTCGTGCATTATACTTACAGAGTACCCATTTTCCTTAAATACTAATTTATTTGTCGGATAACATAAAATAAACCCCACTCGCTGTGCCATAAAAATCGAATTAGTTAAGTAAGCTTAAACTTAATATAATAAAAAAAGAATCGAAAACCTTTACATTTTTATTTCTGTCTATTTTCGTCATTCTAAGGCGAATTTCCATATAATTATAATAAAATACCCCACCAAAAGATTTAAGATAAGAATAAAAACTTTGCTTTTGCTTAATGAAAGAAAAAATTTCATCTCCTTTTCTATTAATTATATAACTGATCAAACTCGGGTACTTTTTCCCTTTCATATAATTTTATATAATTTGAACAATTATAACTTCTTGATTTGAATATTTTAAGGATTTAGCAAAAATTCAGAAGAATAAGTAAAGTAAAAAAACAAAAGATTCTAAAATTCTATTTAAGTTAGTTTAACTTAAAGTCCATATCTTGACTTTTATTGATCCCTTTCAAAGAGGTAAGATCCGGTGAATCGGAAACAATTAATTAATAAATTAAGAATTAAAAAATGTTTTTATGCAACAGACATATCAATACGGGTGGATCATCCCTTTCATTCCACTTCCAATTCCTATATTAATAGGGGTCGGACTTCTTCTTTTTCCGACCGCAACAAAAAATCTTCGTCGTATGTGGTCTTTTCAGAGTGTTTTATTGTTAACTATAGTCATGATTTTTTCAATCAATCTGTCTATTCAGCAAATAAATAGCAATTCGATCTATCAATATGTATGGTCTTGGATCATTAATAATGATTTTTCTTTAGAATTCGGCTATTTGATCGATCCGCTTACTTCTATTATGTCAATATTAATAACTACCGTTGGAATTATGGTTCTTATCTATAGTGATAATTATATGGCTCATGATCAAGCATATTTGAGATTTTTTGCTTATATGGGTTTTTTCAGTACTTCCATGTTAGGATTAGTTACTAGTTCGAATTTGATACAAATTTATATTTTTTGGGAATTGGTTGGAATGTGTTCTTATTTATTAATAGGGTTTTGGTTTACACGACCTCTTGCTGCAAATGCTTGCCAAAAAGCTTTTGTGACTAATCGTATAGGGGATTTTGGCTTATTATTAGGAATTTTAGGTTTTTACTGGATAACGGGTAGTTTTGAATTTCGTGATTTATTCGAAATATTCAATAACTTGATTTATGATAATGAAGTCAATTCTTTGTTTGTTACTTTGTGTGCTGGTCTAGTATTTGCCGGTGCCGTTGCTAAATCGGCACAATTTCCCCTTCATGTGTGGTTACCTGATGAATAAAAGAGCCCCACTTTTCAAAGCTTTCATTCATTATAAGAACAGAGTACCCATTTTTCTTAAACAAAAATTTAGTTATTAGATATAATAAAAATTAACTCGTTGTTGAATAAAAAACCAGCTCTTTATGGCTTTTCTCCATAAAGGTCTATTCCTCAAGAAGGTCTATTCCTCACCAAAATTAACGTTCAGTCAGCTACCATTGTCACATCAACAACCAAATGGGCGCCCATTTTTGGCGCCTTTTCTCTTAGCCCAAATTAGCAATTCATTTTATTATCAAATTCCAGTTAAGTTACTTAATCCTTTCTATTACTCATTTCACTAATTAATTCATGTTATTATCAGAATATATTACTTCAACAGCAGGGATATTTGTGTCAATTCAACGTTTTTCAAGTCATTTTGGGACCCAACAATCTGACAGGGGAGGTATAAGGGATTTTCGAAACTTCAGGGGAGGTCCTTGAGACTGTCAGAAACCTCAGGGGAGGTTTCTGAAATTATCCCTAGAATTGATATTTAACATGGGATAATTTCAAAAACCTCCCTCGAGGGTTTTGCCAATCTCATTTAATATCTCTAAAATTTTAAAAATTACACTTATCTCCCTTATCCACTTGAAAAAAACAATACTAACGTTAACATTCTATTGAAACTCTCTTGTTTGCCATGCTCATACAAAGGATGGGTTTTATAATCATTTTCCCTTCTTATTCATTTCTCTTATATTTTTATCACACAATATGAAAAACTATCAATATTGTCCTCAACCTCTATGTTGATCAAATGTCAAACTAGTAACTTTTTTTTTATAACATTTGATACCATCCAATTTTTTCTGCTCCTTTTTTTTTTTTAAATTTTTGTATCAAAATCAAGAATAAATCGATAATAACAATGCCCAAAATTACTACCAAACTATGATAGTTCCATCATTGAACTAGTCCAAAAAGTTTTTAAAAAATTAAAATGACACTTTCTTCTCTATCTTAAAATTGATACGTACTTTCACTAAAGCACTAAAAAAAGGCTATTATAGCTATAGATTTATTGTTATAATTAATTATCAAACAATATAAAAAACTTGATGCTCATTCCTTTTATAATTACGCAAAATTACTCTATAATTATTTAGAATAATAAATAAAACTTTATGAGATAAGGGTATTTTAGAGAATTCATTGAATTTTTAACCCTTTTTTAAGGTTTGGTTACCAAAAATGTCACATTAATGATGGTAAGTGCAATTTTTAAAACTTCAAAAGAGTTAAGAGAAATAGCAGGAAATCTCAAGGAAAATTTTTGAAATTATCCACAACCGTTTGGGTTGGGTAGCAGGACTACGACACGACGGGACACGAATCACACCTGGGCTTCTGTCATTTGTACTCACGTAACTCATACCAGGCACAGGTGGAAGGAGCCAAAAATCCAAACGGCAGATATTAACATCCTCATCTTTAGTTTCACTGATTAATAATTCCCGTGAAGATTTTGAATAATCCTCACAAAATGTAACAATAATAATAATAATGGAAAATTTGAAAGACAAAGCGGATGGAATTCTCTACGTACTGATTTAGGGTCTGTTTGTTTGAAAAGAAAATATTTTCCAGAAAACGTTTTCCCGATTTTCTATTGTTTGGTTGGGTTATTGCTTTGGGAAAATTTTTTCCTACTGAAAATATTTTACATCAGATGATGTAAAATGACTTCCCATATAAATGAACTGAAGTTATTTTCCATATCCGTCTCGTAAATCGTAAGACTATCCATACTTGCTCCCCCACCAGCCTTAAGATTCAGAACAAAACCTACCACTTGTGCAATACCCCACTAAAGATTTGTAGTCTTCATCTCCTCCCAAACATTGGAAAAAACATGTAGAAATTAACTATTTTCCTAGATAAAATTTTCTATAGAAGACATTTTCCGTTGAAAATATTTTACATTGAATCAAACG
Source organism: Coffea arabica (assembly GCF_036785885.1). Lineage (NCBI taxonomy): Eukaryota > Viridiplantae > Streptophyta > Magnoliopsida > Gentianales > Rubiaceae > Coffea > Coffea arabica. The sequence continues at coordinate 847,887 of NC_092313.1, read as the reverse complement.
AAGCCTTAGTGTACTGATTTTTTCCGGTCATTCACCCCACAATTATACATTTCAAATAACAAATGGGATATTCTACAGCAACGTACTTGTATTACACTGGACGGCAACTGAAGATTTAGCATACAAAGCCCAATTTGCTTATCACTAGCCGTCGAGGGATCGGTACTGGATTCTTAGAAAGAGTGTCCCTGCTTTCAGAACTCAAAATGTTCACCCCCTTGCAAGGAAGCAAATGAGAGGTCGAAAGGCAAAAATAAAAATAAAAATAAACAGCCCAAGGAAACAGAATACGGAAAAACACGATCAGGAGGGAAAGATCGGGCCAATGGGGACTCGAGGCACATAACAAGAGTAGCAAGATCGTAGCCTGAAATTCGACATATCGCATAATCATTCGCGACAGTTACTTAGCTGGTCTGAAAAATGTTTTGAATCATTTTGCTGGGAGATTCAAGGGCACCATATTCTAATTGAGATAACTCGTCTGCAGAGAGTTGCCAACCAAGGGCACCTAAATTCTCCTCGGCCTGTTTGACTGACTTGACTCCCGGAATTGGAATTGTTCCTTTGCAGATGCACCAGTTTATAGCAACCTATGTGGACAACAATGCAATAAAAGTCCTAACATAAAAAGTTACTACTATCCTAGCACAAGTGTCATTACTTGCCTAACTTTTTTGCTTTGTTCACATTCCTCAGCCTTTCCCCATTTGAATTTTCAATACTGCTCGGATCTATTTAAATTCACTAGAACATAGGAGATTAGGAGGTAAGAACGCTCCAAAGCTTGACAGTTAGGTGGTCTCAGAATAGTGATTATCTACTGTTTAAGTCCTAACATTCTAACGTGTGACGAGCACTCTATATGATGCACAATGCAACTTCAAAGTCAAGGGATGGATACCTGTGACATAGTTTTCCGTCTTTTCTTGGCAATTTCTTTTAATGAACCTAGTAAGGGCTCCAATCCGGGCAGGATTTGTCTAAATAGTAGGCCCCTACATGAGTTACAGCAAAATACCATGAGGCAAAGCATGATAGAGCTGCCCGGTATGTAATATTTGGAGATCAAGGCACATGCAGCTTTTAACAAGTGGAAGAATGTGAAAGTTCATTTACCTAGGTCCCTGAGGAAGATTAGAAGGGCTGTATTTCCCGGTTAGCATCCCAAGCCCCAAAGGACTATACGAAATCAATCTAATACCCAAAGAATCACATAACTTCTTGATCTCCATTTGGTCCCTTCCCATGCTAAGCAGTGAAAACTGAACCTGAACATTGGCAAACCCTGAACACAAAATTATCAATCACAACAAAAACAGAAAGCTATTGAAATGCTAAATAAAAAGGTGTTATTGTCAGCATCCTGAAACTGCCAAATGACTTCTGGGCTCCTAAATGATCAATGCAAAATATTTAAACCCCTGCCACTCGACACATCTTGCAACCAACACATGTTGTAGGCCTCAAAATCTGATTAAGGACTCAGTAAAGGTCACCATCATGTATGCTCCACAGACATTCCAACAGATCTACTTGTATGTATCCTTTTCACTCGACTTATAAAGCATGTCTGTGTACTATGATTTAAGACGGGATGCAACAAACTCAAAAAAAAAAAAATTAAAAAGTGGAAGTGTAATTATTTTTATCTATTATTGCCAGGCATTCAACTATGATTTCACAAAAACAGGTTAATATTCAGACTAGTATTGATTTCACTCAGAAGCCACAAAGAGAATAGCACCTGTGCAGAGCATAAAGGAACTCCCCTGGCTTTAAGGTAATCATGTATTTTCAGAAGTTGTTTTGGCCCATAATTGCTCACACCAACTGCCCGAACTAAACCCTGCATTCCAAGATTTCCATAATGTAGTCACAAATCTTTGTAATGAACTAAAACAAAACTAAGGACATTGTGCTATTAATTATCCAGGTATCATGTCAATTTGTATAAAAGCCAAATGATAACAATCATCATGAGCATGGAACCAAGTAATGGCTGCGATTATTGAATAAATGCCTACAAGATTACACCTTCTCATGCATTGCAACCAAACCATCCCAAAGAGCTCGCTCTTGAAGAGGAGCATAATTGGCAGTTGACCAGTGCAGCTGTCCAATTCCTATTTGTTCAATTTGCATCCGATGCAGAGAAGACCTTGGAAAAAATTGTGCATGATCATTTATCCAATCAAGAAAACTAGAAAAAACTGACATTAGGCTCTCAAAGATATCCTGTCCTGGCTCCTTGTGGAATCTCATTTACTTGGAATGGATTATTATCTCAATGTCCCTCACTTTTAATTGGAAGAGAGCTCAGATCTTGTTTCACTTAGAACTCAAAAAACACTAAACATCAATTAAAATAAAGAATTAGTAGCACACTTGCAAGCGTTGACAAATTGTCCAGGTGTTAGACGCCATGGATATGCAGCAAACTTTGTTGCAATGACAATATCATCTTGGAATGCCTTTCTTCCTGACCAAAAAAAAAAAGGCTGGTCTATTAGCGGTCTTGACAAAAACCAGACTTGTAAAAGACCAAAAGATATTAGTCTCTATAAGCTTTAGTAGAAAGAAAAAAAACTGAGATGCAGAAGTGAAAGGCAAAGCGGACAGGACTTCATCCATTGCCAATGACACTTAAGACAGCATCATACACTCCGACAAGAAACACGCCAAAACAAACAGCAAAAGACATATGGAGAACCAGTTGATTCCTAACGCATTCCTTTACTGACTAGCAAACTTAAGTACTAAAATTCCTTTTTAAAAAAAAAATAGTATATCAGTAACTTTTTGCAAGCATTGCAAAAAGGCAATTAGGTAAGATAAGAGCTCAAATACCCTGCTACGTATGTCATAAATGGTCACTGAACATCCATAAATGGAGGTTAGGCCATAGGTGACAAGATAAAAATAGCAGTGGTAGACTATTGCAATCCCAAACCAAGAAATCAATCATCCATCCACCAAACTTCTGACGGAATCAGTTTCCTCAAGAATATTACCACAAAAAAAAAGTAATAGCAGTGGCAGCAGCAGTAGCAGATGATAATATCACCAAAAAAGGTGAAACAAAAGAAGCGGACCTTGAAACTCGCGGATGAATTTGCCAAGAAGTCTCTCGCTTTGTCCATTCAACTTCCCAGTTCCATAAGAATCAGCAGTATCAAAGAAATTAATCCCATTCTCCAGGGCAAGATTGAAAGTGTCCTGAAGCTGAGAGTCCATTGATTCCTGATAACCCCACAGAAGCTGGTTCCCCCATGCCCAAGTCCCAAACCCCATGGGTGACACTGTCAGAGGACCAATCTTTACCTGCCAATATTCCCAAGAAATGAAAATCCCGATCTATCAAATACTACTGGTACACAGCATATTAGTTTATTTACTTCATAATGTATGTACTGGCAGTGTATAACACAATTTCACTTGGTACCTATCTGTTCCTTGATGGGATTCATCAATTAAAGACTTACTAGCTAGTACTTAAATAATACCTTTTGCCAAGGCCAGAAACGAGGGAATTTGAGGGTCTTCAGGGAATTTAAGAGTGATGATGGGATAATGGAGTCTGCTGTTGAAGCTTTAGCTCCGCTGCATTTAACATACCACGTGGGTGGTGCTGAGATTGATATTGATGCGGGCATCCAGACTGAGAGAGCCATTGCTCTCACCTCCCTATATTGTTGAAGCTTTAGCTCCGCTTTGCTGACTGTTTTCTGTGGAGGACAGACAACGCGTATATACATGTGTGCGGTAAAAATTAAAAAAATGAACGCTGAAAACCATTTGAAGTTTATTTTGATACACAGAATTGAACCAGATACATACAGTAGTACTCTTTAATTCAGTGGCATTCGATTATGAAATCACGAAGCGAAAGCGGGAAGGAGCGGCTCTATCTAAAATTAGCAAAACAAATCCATAACTGGCAACAAAAATTTCAGCCATTTATTCAATTCGAAGGCTAAATGGGGGAAAGAAAAGAACAGTAGCAAGTAGCAACCGCTGTTGAAGAATGAGTAAAAAGAATGTTTGTTCTAGGGATAATTCCAAAAACCTCCCTTGAGGTTTTTCACAATTTCATTTAGCTCCTGGAGGTTTTTAAAATTACACATGCCTCCCTTATCATTTAAAATGACAACACTACTCTAAAATATTTTAATGAAATTCCCTCGTTTAATATCTATTATGACTTTTAAAATTATTTTTTCATTTTTTCCTTCGTATTCCTTTTTAGTTTAATTTTTTGCTAATAAAACTGTAAAACTACCACTATTACCTTTAGTTTCTACTATAACCAAATGTCGAACTAGTGATTTTTTTTATGAGTTAACTTTATTTGTAATCAAATATTTTTTGCTAATATTTTTTGCTATTTTTTGGTATTAAAATTAACAATAAATCAAAAAGAAATGGCCCAAAACCATTACTAAATTATGATAATCTCACTACTCAAAAAATTCATAAACTCTAAATTAATTATTTCAACATTTTCTTTTCTACCTTATAAATCTAAATCCATAATAAAATACCATCAAAAGTATTCTATCATAGTGATAAATTTATTATTATAGTTGTTTATCAAATAGTATGTATGGGCATAAAAATTTTGGCACATTTTTCCTTATAATGACACTACATAATCTTATATTTGTATAGAGAAATAAATTAAAACTCATTACACAAGGGCATTTTTTATATTTATTTAAAAATATGACCAAGTCAATATTATTTTAAGATCTTATTATTTGTATAGAGGTAAATGTAATTTTTCAAATCTCATGAGAGCTCAGTGAAATTGTTAGAGAGATTTTTGAAATTAACACATTTGTTCTATGGAATAATTTCAAAAACCTCCCTTAAATTTTTTGACATTTTCACCCCAGTTTTAAAAATGTTTTTGACAATTTCACACATGTTTAAAAATTATATATACCTATCTTGAATTTATCATTTTGGTAACAATAATCATTCAATGTTCAAAATTTTTGAATAAATAACCCAAAATGCCCTCGTGAAATTGTGAAGTACATTTTATCTTTTTATAAAATTCTTTAAAAAATATATAGAACATGCATAAAATCTAAAGTCTACTTTCAACCATCATCTTTACTATGTTAAATCTTTCATATTCCAATATTTCAAATTAGTACAATTATCACCATGATCATCACACCATCAATCCCTAATTTCTGAAATCTTAATCTAAATTAAAAAAGCAACAATTAGTATTATTTAAACTTAAAAAATTTCACCAACTGCATTAGTATAACATCTCATCCCCTAAATGTTGGAGTAAAAACACAAGTCCCATCAATTTTAAACCACCTTACATTTTCTTCTATTCATTTTCAAATCCTCCAATCAAAACTAAAATTAATTTGTAATACATTAAAATTATGTTTAGGACATAATTGGTTATTTCACGTAGGGTTGCAAACGAACCGAGCGGCTCGAGTCAAGCTCGACTCGAGCTCGATCAATATCAAGCTCGAGCTCGAGCTGGCTCAAGTCGAAATCGAGTTCGAACTTGAGTTCAAGATATTAAGCTCGTTAGTTCGCGAGCTCGAGTATATATATATATATTTTTATTTTAAGTATATATATATATTTTTAAATTTTAAGTATATATATTCTTTATTTTAATAATAAAATTACATATATATCCTTAATATTTTATTATTTATTAAAAAAATATTATTTTATTTATTTTTTAAAAAATAAAAATAATTATTTTTTATTTTTTTTTTCAAGTTCGAGTTCACTAAAATTATTCAAAGTTCGGCTCGATTAGGTCAAAACTTGAGCTAAAATTATTCAAAGTTCGGCTCGATTAGGTCAAAACTTGAGCTGGGCTCGTTTGTCGCCCTAATTTCACGGGTGAAATCTTATTTTTGTTTTCATTGAATGTTATTAAAAACGTCAAGATTACTAGGTAAAACAACCAAGAAGTTTATGACGGCTGTGGGATTTGAACCCACGCCCTTCCGGACCAGAGCCTAAATCTGGCGCCTTAGACCACTCGGCCAAACCGTCGTGATTGGTGTTAATGTAGTACAGCTTCCTCTTTTTTGAATTTGAACATCTTCTTGAATCAGTCCTAGTCACATACATGTCCAGTTCTTTTTCTCCTATTCTGAGTTGAATATGTTGATGATGGCATAAATAGTGATCTTCTTTGTTTTGTTTTGAGGTCTGCTTTCAGCAGGTCATTAAAAGTTGATTTTTTTTTTTAATTTTAATTTTTGGGGAATCCGTAATCCTCATCATAGTGTAGTAATTCGATTTTTCCAGTTGTCATGATCCGCGCATGTCTCCCTATTCCTCCTTTTCACTGACCGGTCGTACAATTCTTTCTCTGTTTTCATAAAAATTTTGTCCTCCTCCTTTTTCTCGCTTTTATTAAACCGGGGATGATCGAAGCTTTCGACTGAAAAGGAAGATGGATAGACTGGTTTGGTTGTTGGGAGCTATCGTTTAGCGGTATCCTGGCATTATATTCGGTCAGCAACAGTTACTAAATGCCTAGTAGTAGTTCTCTGATAAATCATGTCAAAATTACAGAGGGGAAGAAAAACAAAACAAAAAAGGAAAGGGAGATTCAATTTGGGTTTCCCTTATTCTGCATATGTACTGCTGGCTTGTTCTACACATGTACTGTTGAGCGTCGATCATTCATTCACATTGTTTTAAAGATTCAAGAAAACCTCGAGGAGGGGAGAAGATGGTAGAAATGGGTTTGGGTATCCGGGCTCATACTGATCTCGATAAACCGAATTGTCTCCAAGCCATTCCAGTACACTTTTTCTCCTTCCGGCTGTCTCTTTCTCATGGAATTCTACCAAACCAACTTTGAGGATGGATAGCGAGATACTGATCAGGCTAAGCCCCGAAAATTCTTTTCCATGGCAAGTGCCAGATACCTTAGGCTTTTAAAGTTCTGGAGGCATATGCACCGGATTTTCTGGTATCTCCATTCTGTCTTCTTTCATTATTAGCAAAGGCCATCTGAGAAATCCCACCAACTTGAAGGGCAACATGATTCATCCAAGAGCCCATCTGAGACAAGATTGCACCATGGCTTTCGTGATGCAGATGTACTCTCTCCTTGTTCAGTCAAGATATCAAAATTTGCTTGGTCTTCCTTTCCAAAGTGTTCATTTACGCCTACCCCATCAACATTCACCTTTGTTGTCCTCTCATCATCTTCTCTGCGCTCAGGATGCTCGTCTCTTTTTGGCGGAGCTGTATGCTCTGCATTTTCATTTGAATCCTTGCTACTGCTCTGCCTCTTATTGGAGTTTTCCAGCACACCATTTAGTGTGTGCAACTGTAAGAGAGCAGTTACAAGAAAGTAAAGGAACAAGAAATAGAATAGATAACATTGAAGTAACGACTCTTAAATTAAGGAGAACCGGTTGTAGATACTTAGATACCTGCTCAAGCAGAGACTCATTTTCTTTCTTCAAGGCTTCAAATTGGTGGCATAGAGCATCGAAATTCGCTTTTAGTACTCTATATTCTTGCTCTAGTTTCTTTGATTTCCATCTCGCCCTTTTGTTCTGAAACCAGATTGATACCTGGCGCGGCTGCAGGCCTAGATCTTTTGCCAGCTGCAGCTTGTTCCTTGGTTCAAGCTTTGCCTCCCGATTAAACATGGACTCAAGTGACTTCACTTGTTCATCACTGAACCTCTTAGCATTGTTGCGCCTCTTTCTCTTCGGAACTGGGAAAGGGCTGTGCTTGTTGGAAGGCTTCCAGCGCTCTTGTTCAAAATAGCCTGTTTGTTCCATCGCGTTGTTGATTTCTGAGTCTAAACTCCTTTATTTAACTCCTTTTGTCGGCTTGAGGGGCAATAGACTACCCTCTATGTTCTAGCCTACGCCTACTGCTCTTCCGAAGCTGTTGCAGATGTGGGCTTTTGATATATAATCCTGCATGTAGAAAAGCCGGAATGAGGTGCGTAGGATAGAGGTGTGATGCAATTGACTGAAGTTTTTTTTTTTTTTCGTTCTAGTAGGAGACGGGTGAAATTTAAAAAGCGAAAATGACATCAAAAATTTTTTTTTGAATTCAAACCCTCTAATTTTTAGAATTCCAATCTGCTGATTGCGATTGTTGTATTTCTTCAAGATTTAGGGTGCTCTTATCTACGCCATTGTTTCCATAGATTAAGTTAGTGTACCTTTGTGCTCGAATAAAATTCATGTGTGCAACGTTTGTAATTGCAAAATAATCATGTAAGAAATACAACCACAGTAAAACTGCATGAAAACCCCCTAAACATGCTTAACCCGTGTCTTGAGAAACGCCTAGACCTACCGTGGTTGCTTTCAAAGTCATCGGCTTGATGGATGAGTTCATGTATGTGATTTTATCCTTTCACAGTCTCCACATCTCTATATTGGCTTTATAATTTTGCCTTGTTTGGCTATTATTTGTTTCTAATAATTTGGTGGCCATGTTTTGGTGAGATAAGGGGAGAAAGGTTTTTCTGTCCGAATTTGACCGCTCATCTTCATGAATGCGTGGATGTAGCAATTTTGATTTAAACTTGTGCTAGTGTGAGGCTCTTGATTACCAAAGTGCTCGTCAGTTGTTTGTTACTAATCAGGTACAGAATTTTGCGAAAGGGGGGGTTGTTGGTGATTACTTGTACTAATTCGTAGCTCTTGTTTGATGCTTTGCCTTCTTCTTCTTCTTCTTCTTTTTTTCTTGTTTTTTACTTCTGATTTTCATTTTCCTGACAGCAAATTTCTCCCCGGAAATAACTTAGGCGCTAAAAGACAGATGTCTGCTACCCCTTGTATGCCTCATGTTTCTTTCATGCCATCTTTTTCTTTGTATTTTCCTGTTCTCTTGTTTTTAAGTAGAGTTAGCCATCATTTAAAGTAGGCTGTTGTAGTCTTCAGCATAGTCAATAGCGGCAAGAATTTGTCCTGAATGGCTGCGTCTCAAGCTGATAAACTCTTCATCTTATGTGAATGTGAATGTTGCTGACTTATTTAGACTCACAAAGCCAGGCGGAGGTGTAGAGTGCTCTGTTATGCATTTCTGTACAAGTGCCGGAATATTGTACTAGCAGTACTAGGTAATTTTGCTCTGCTTCTCGAGTATTGCTGCTACTATTGCATTGTAATTCATGGTCACCTGAGAGAGAGGGCGATGGTCTTATCAGGAGAAAGACTGTGGAGTGTCGCTGCCTGATAAGGGCCCAAAAAAAAAAAAAAAAAAAAAAGTTGAGGCTGTATATAAATCATGCGTGAGAAGAAGAAAATAGACCCTTGAACAAATCAAATTATTTCAGTTTTGTCTGAAGATTAAACCCTTTTGATTTTGCGTACAGATAGGTGTGTCGTGTTTCACAATCAAACCTTGTCAAACAGAACTTTTCTTCTTGACGTTTAAGTCGGAGGAAGTGCCGTTTGGAATACTGGGCATGTCCTGTCCACGGTAGGCGGTATGGAATTCAAGGGCCTATTGCATTCTTCACAGGTGTCATCACCTCCCTTGGGAGTCCTTTGGAGTTTGTTTAATATCTCCAAGGCAAATATGACCCACCTAATGGTTCAAAGTCATTCCATACAAGGAGGTGGAAGTACCCCAGTGGCTTATCCAAAAGTATGTTACGCATCGACTGAGGGTGAAGGTTAATCTAATCAATCTTAAAGTTTCTCTAAAATAAAGAATGGTTTTGGACCACTCAGACTAGTTTTTTTTTTTTTTTTTTTAACTTGGGAACTTGCTGATCTGGTCTTTGGTATTCAAGCATTTTTTTTTTTCTCCCAAAACCCATAAAATAAAGAAACACGAGGATCTCCCACCCAAAAAAAAAAAAAAAAATATCACTTATCTCCCCTCCATCATATATATGACATATCCTCAGAGATTCGGTGTGGTGCTGGTTTCTTCTATTCTTTCGTAGCATTTTGTTTTTTTCTGAACCCTTCTCACTAGATCTTTTGTTTGTCCCGTAAGTGAATCCTCATCTTAAACTTGCAAAAAATAATTTTCAAAGCCCTATCAGACTCAACGTCAAAAGGTGCATCTTAGATTTTTGTTCAATTTCTTTTTGCACCCTGCAACGCTGGAGTGAGTGAACTCTCAACTTTCCCTCCCTCCCCTCCCTGGCAAAAGAAAATATCACGGGCGTTGTCAAAAGGTGTCTAATGAAAAATGAGTAGCCGCAAGTTTCTGGAGTTGGTAACATTTATTTATGCTTGGTTGAAGGATGAACAATGACACGTCCACATCAGGGCCCAACTTTGCGAAGAAATTGCGATCTATTCCTCTCTCACTGACTAACACCTTCGTGAAAATGACCCGAGAGAGCCCCAAAAATAGCCAGATGTGGAGGGATGATGATTGCTGAGAGTTTGCATGGACGACCCGCATTGGGCGAAGAATGGGTGGGAAGAGATGCGTATTGGAGCCGTCGGATCTCTGATGATGCATGGGACAGGTGTTCAGAGCGGACTGGTGCCACAAATCAATGCGTCTGGATGATGGAAGATACATAAATTCTGTGTTCGCTTTCACAGGCTAGAGGGGGCAGCCGATGGTGTTTCGTTTCGTGTACAGAATTGTTAGCTAGTTTTTTGTGGGTGGGGGGATGGATTTGGAAATTGATGATTCCATCATCGGTCATCATTATGGAGATGATGTACAATAATTAATATGCACCATGGACACTGTATTGGATGAGATTGGTATTTTGCTAATATGTCAAAGGTTGATTGCCACTTGCATCTACAGATACTGGACAAGATGTTTGGAAGTTGTACTAGTGAACTATCTTCTTCGTTTTTTTGGATAAATGTCCGTGTATCTCAACTCTGAAGATCGGTGGGTATTTTGTGCTAGTGAGATGATTGGATTACTATTTTTAGAAATTCTGTGGAAAGATATTCTGTACGTACGCTGTAGTGATTTGATATATATAAAATAAAAATATGATTAAAAAGATGTGTTTAAGAAAAAAATATAAATTCTTGCGGAGTATTACTTGTTGATTAGGGCTTTGCTTCTTCATATATGTATTGGATTAAAATTGCTGCTGGTATCCCTTTGTACTTTATCAAGATTAGAGGCGTTACTACTTACTAGTGTAGTGGCGCCCATTCTCCTGCTCCTCTCCTCGTTGTCTGAATTTAATTTCTTCTAAAAGAATACGAGTATCTTGAAATGTGAAAGGTGATTAGGATTTTTATTTTTGTAAAATATAATCTTTCATAGTTTCTTCGTCTCATTTTGATAGTTTCGATACTTTTTTTTTTTTGCACATGGTTTAAGAAAATTAGCTATCTTTATTGAAAAAGTAAATCTAAGCCACTATTTTTCTAAAATATCTTTACATTAATATTAGTAGTATAATTAATCATTATATTTTTACATTAATTGCAACAACAATACTGATGAAAAGTGACACTATTTAAGGCATGAATCAAAGCAATCGATAAATAGAGTAGGTTATATTCATTGATGACGTTTTACATTAAACAAGGGCATTTTAGAAAAAGTTAAAAATTAACTATATATTCTATTATTAGAAAGTAGACTATAATTTGAGATAACTAGAAAAAAGAAAAATAAGACTATTAAAATGGGACAAAGGGGGTATAATTAAAACTCTCTCTACTCTTCTCGTTGTTGTTATTATTATGATTATTATTTCCTTTCTTTTTCCTCACTTTCCACCATATTTGTGTACTCCATGCCATAAAATGAAAAACTACTTCTTAGTCACTTTTGTGTTTCTTGTTTTTGGGTTGATAAGTACCTTTTACTCTTTTAGAGGTCAATGGTAAACACCTTCCGGACTTTGGAGTTTGTGAGTTCAGATTTGTGTGCTCCGGCTCGGTCCAACCGTGCTGTAATTGCGTCGAAAGTGACTAAGGGAGTTGGACTTTGTTTGAAAGCTGACTGGACTCGGGCTATTCTGATGTCAGTTTAGTACATGTTTGGGCTAGACGAACTTAAGAAGCCCAATTTGCAATGCAGAAATTGCCAATAGCAGCTGTTGTATATTTTTGACTCATGAGCAGGACGTGCAATACCTTAGCAGAGTTGTGGTACGTATTTTTGTAGATGCTGTATTACCCGTAATTTTCTGTAAATTAAGTGTCAAAATATTACCCGTCAATTTTTTTTTATATAAATATACCTAAAGGCACTACGCGTAATGAATCTGGGTATCGTGGACTATGCTAAAGGACCGATTGAAATTTCTCTGGGGCCCATTTAAGGTCAACAGCTGGACTCTGGGCCATTATGCTGGTTCTGAACTAGGCCCATCCCGTTATTGCGCGTGTTTTCAGAGGATCAAATGTAAGAATAGTATACTATTTCTTTCTAGTACAGTCCAAATCCGTGACTGCCTGACTTACCGCTATTATCTGCAGATTACATATTCCTTAAATGATTTTTCTTTAAAAAAAAAAAAAAAAAAAAGTGGAGTGGAACTGTGGAGTTATAACGTTCGCTTTAAGAAAAGGTCAGACCAAACACGGTCGGTTTCTGCGTTAAGTTTGCTATTAGCCACGTGGGCAGAAGTTGCACCCCGTCTACGGAAAGAGTCGAAACAACACCGTGGATGCGTTTCACTTTCCTTGCCCCTCCGGCCTCCGCTACATGACTTTCCGTTGCATTAGAAACAATTTCTCCCCATCACACTTCAATAAAATTTATTTTTAAAAATCAACACAATTTATAATATATTTCACTATTTGTGTTATTTATATATATAATTTTTTATGAAATTAATTAAGTTTTGCCGTTTGATTAATCATTGCAAATTTTATCAACATGATTTTGACCTATTTTTTCACCTTTATTTTTTACGTTCCCTCCTCCGAACCACTTAATCCATTATTCTCTCAACTTTTCATCATTTAAATATTTTTTTTTGTAAATTAAGTGCCAAGATTTTTTAAAAATATCATTTTTCAATATGTTGATCTAAAGATCGGACGAAAAATAATGACAAAACTGCATAAATCAATAACATTATATAAATTTAGATATAAATAAATAGAGAAACCAACCGGGGGGGGGGAATCCAATAATGCCTCGGGTCTTCAGGCAAATTCAACCAATTTATTTAAGGCAAAGAAGAAGACAATAACGCTGTTGTTTTTTCTTCCTTTCTTATTCTTCTTTTAATAAGAAACTGGTGAAATTTAAGAAATAAGGAGGGCGAAGGAAATTTTGAATTCAAAATCAATCATGCTGTTTTATGTGTAAATCCAATTTGATCGATGAATTTGTCATCAGCATTTGGGCAAAATTAATTTCAAATGCACGTGCTTTTCGTTCACCTCTCTCATAATTAAGAAACCAATATATATGTGTGTGTAGTGTGTACTTTTTTTTTTTTCCTGCAACGATAGATGTTCTATAACCTAATCTAGGCTAATCTAGGGGAAGGGATAAAGGGAGATGGTCAACTAAGACCAGCCACACACATATACGTGTGTGTAGTGTGTACTTGCTAGTTGTGGCTTGCAAATGGCGGCAAATTTCAGTTACATTACAGCTATTGATTGGGCTCAAGTCCAAGCAGCCAACCCACGGGCCACACACTGCACGGCCTTTGGTTGATTTGCTTTTGGACTTCGCAGTTTAATTGCAATGCATTGTTGTTATTTCGTGGTCGATAGACATTCTCTTTGTTACCGCCAAAAAACTAAAAGGAAGGACAGATGTGTCGTCCACTGATCCCTTCGCAGGTAACTTTAAACATAGAAAGAGTTAATATATAAAAAGCAAGTGAAAATCGCCGTATATCTAAACGATAAAAAACAAATATAAAAATTCTTAAAATCAAAATGAGGGGATCATTGTTCAGTTTGTCTCTGTCATGAGTCGTATATTGTTTAGAATAGGATTTTTCTTAAACATTCTTTGTTTAGGGTAGTGTTGCTTTTGCTAAAAAAAATATATATATTTTTAGAAGACAAAAGTACTTTTAATGTATTTAATGAGCATCATTTCTTGAATTTAGGGGTTGAGTTTTTGACCAATAAGTCATTTTTTGGCATCTGTTTAAAATTGGTGCTTTTAGAGTATTTTTGTATTTCAAAAAGTAAAAAATAACTTTAACAATTTTATTATAAATTTTAAACTAAATAAAGAGATAAGTATTGTTTTAGGAATTTAAAATTGCACATTATCAAATAGAAAAGGTACTTATACTAGTATACATCCAAACAAAATGATTAACCACTTAATAAGTACTTCAATAAAAAAAAACTCTACTAATTAAGTGTCTTTTAATAAGTTATCGCAACCCTAAATAGGCCTTTATACCTCAGCCTTGGCACAAGTTATCGCATATAGATTGTATATAGTCTCTAGTTTGCCAATATTTAATGTTTCTTATTTTTTTATTTTTTACAGCAATAAATTTAAATGCATGACACAAAATATGGAATTAATTTTAAAAATCTCTTTTTACACATATGATATGCATCTAAACCTTTAAACTTTAAAAAGGGAAAATAAAAGAAAAACTTTATAATGATAGTACAAGTAACATCAATACTCTTCCTAAATGATATGATACGCAAGTAATTTCCCCTTCCTTTGTAGGCAATAACTTACTTCTATGTATGCATCAGTGGGTCTTAAAAGTTATAAATTATTTCATCTAATAGATTATTTATTTGTTTTTTTTTTTAGAAGAAAAGCTGAAGATAGAAATCCATGAAGTTAATCAAGGAGGTGAGATTCGCAAGAAAAATTAGCAATGTTTTGGATAATACAATTGACAGCATTTTTTTTTTCTATTCAAGCGCGCTAAAACATATTGGATGTGTTGTATTGTGGTATTTATTTATTTTTATTACTCTTTCGTCTCTTTTCTAATTGTCAGGTATAAGATTCAAATTTTAAATTTAGTAGCAAGAAAAATCATTGAACCAACCTTAGTGATTTGGTATCTACTTAATACCATAGAATTGAGTTTAAGTGTGCATAATAGATAAGCCAAGGCCTTACTCAATTATGAATCTATCCCTAAAATCTACAATTACAAGTAGCTTAGAACAATCGGGTGCAAATCGATAGTTGCTCAAACATTAGGCTTCATGTTTATTTTTTGCATTTCTTTCTTTGAAAGCTTATTTTCTTATTATGACTAAACTATTCAATTTGATTTTGTTACATTTCTTGCATAATTGCGATTTTCTCCTGAGGAGGTGATTTGAAAGAGAGAGAGATATATAATTATTGAAGTTGGGCTAAGTCCCGATTTTGGTGATTGGCCAATCAATTTGCAGTCGTACCCCTCCTTTATCCCAAAACAAGGAATTTTTAATTTTTTTTTTTAAAGATTTGAAATGGAAACACCAATTTAAAAAATTCGGTATTGAAATTTTTGTTAACCTTCTAATTCCAATTATTAAAATTGTTCTTCCAACTAAATTAAACACTTTTTTTTTTTTGTAATTTCAGGTACTTAAACTCGCTTATAGAAGGAGAAAAATGTTCACATCTAGATTAAAAAACACAAGCCAAAAAATAAAGTTATAACGATGAAAGGAAAAGGAACATATTACTATTACGAAATTTTACCAAACTTATCTATACTTGCTAGTAACGCAGTTGTGTTGCGCAACCGGAGCTGTTGACCGGTTGAATCTTTACGGTGTCTTACTTCTTTTGTTTCATGTAAATGTCATACTTTTCATTTTAAAATATTTCAAAGCATTTGTTACGTTGAAAAAATTAAAATACATTTTAATATTTTTTTTCAATATAACTCTTCTTTTTAATCATATGCATGTTATTATTTAAATTAAAATTTTGAATTTATAGAGATAAATGTAGAAAAAAGAATATAAATATCACAGTCAAATCACTATTTTTTTTTTAAAATTGAATTCTTTAAACATGACTAAATAGTTGAGACGAAGGGAATAATATTTAAGAAAAGCAGAAGAAGAATATTAGCAAAAAGACATGAGGTGTAGAAATGATGGTCACAAATGAATGGCCGGGGACATGGTTCTTGGTGACGCAGGAAGCGAAATGATCACGCTATGTTTCCTTTTCCTTTTCCTAAAGGAAGAAAAGAAAAAGATGCGGAGCAAAATTCGGTGGGAACCGGGCCCTGTGGAGCGTGATTGCTTGCGGCCCCAATTCCCGTGTATTTTTAATTTTACGGAATCGTACTATGTTGGCATGCAACCCAAACCTAATCATCGTTCTCGGCCTTTTAAAACTTTTTTTTTTTTAAAAAAAAAAAAGAGTTTTGACAGACATTTGAAGGGAAAATGGAGCATCAGCTGGAGGTCACGTGACGCATCCTTTTTAGCGAGCGTGGGAATTTGTGACGTCATCATGACACGTACCAGACGAGATTTGGTAATGGCTGTTGCTGTACATTTGCCACCGTGTGCCGACTACTTGACATCCCTACTCCTATGACTTTTATTTTGTTTTTACTTTCTCAAATTAGGATTTGGGGCAGGGACGGTCATCAGTATGACCGTCCCTGCACGGTTCATGGTCCAGATTGGACCTCAAAAAAATGTGCGGCTCAGATAACAAGTGGTAACTCGATTTTCGCGTCAAGTGTGGGGCCCACCACTATCTGTTGTGAAAATATAACCTGTGGAAAAAAAGTTACACGGTGAACAAAAGAAGTTACGCGCTGTTGATGAAGAGGTGCAACCGTCCCTGCCTCGAGTCCCTCAAATTATATGAATCGCAAAACCCCCTAGTCCTAGGACTTTGTCGGCCGGTAGGCTAATTGCCCGTGGACCCCATTTTCGCCGGAGTGGCTCATCCAGGGTCACTCGTTAGCCTGGCCACTAAGGTGCCGTGTAACCTAATCTGCGAAGCAACACCTAAACAACATCCAGACTACAATAATAAACTCTATAAATAATTTTAAAAATAACTTCACAAATTCTAAAAATGCCCCCAAAAAAAATCTTTCAAAAACATCTACCACAAAATATCCCCCAAAACACTCCAAAATATAACTACTACAAAAGTTTTCATATGTACAGTTACATACATAGTCTGTCTTGTTTGGATTGTAATTTTCTACAAAAAAAATAATTACGTTTTTTATAAATACATTTTTTAATCACTTATTTACTTTATATATATCAAATCGTTACAGTACATTTTCTTACAAAAAAACCTAAAAATAGCAATCCCAATAGGAAGTTTTTGAAAAACACTACTATTTGAAAACAATTAATCCAAAAAAAGTAAAAATAGAAACTTCAAAGAAGAATACTTTTGAGATGAAGGAATAATTGGCTTATTTTGTAGACTATGAAAATTATGCACTCAAGTAACAGGAAATACTTAAAGTGCCTTATTAACATGATTTAGAGTGCAATACAGTTGTTGACAATACTATATACTACATATATTTATAGTGTTGCTAGCTACTTAAATAACGTGTACCTGTTAGTTATCCTATTACAAATTCAATAAACTATGGGTTGACCTACACTGCATTTTGAAGAGCATAATATTTTAGAGTAATATAATACGTATTATAGGTGTATCGGTCCCTATGCGGATGGTTACATAAGAAATATCATAGGTTAATATATTTTCTCAAAATTAAAATGCTGTATTTTTCTTTTAGTTTTAGAAAATTTGACTTTTCTTATGCACATAATTACGTTTCTTTCTTGCACATATACTCCCACGCTTTTCTCCACAGTACCCCACTTTCTATACATCCCAATGTCATATGTCTATCCAGTTTTGCAAGTCATGGCATAATGTTGATTTGATCTTGTGTAGAAAGCAAACAGAATACGTTAACCATATGAAATATTCCAAATTAGATAGGTTCCTCACGAGTTCACTTCTTTTCGCATTTTTTGTGTTTTTCAAAAGCAATTCTTTAAAAAAAATCCCAGTAGAAAAATGATGGGATTTAAGAAATGGGGAAGGGAGACTACAATCAAAGACCAAATCACGTTAGATAACAAATCTTTTCCTTTTTTTTTTTTAAAAAAAAATTATTAAAGAAATGGTGGGATTTAAAGAACTAGAAACCCAAGAGCTCTAAGTTCTGGAACATCAATTTTAAATATTAAATTAAGACATGATCGGCAAGTTAAATAACAAGTTATTAATTTAAAAAGTCTATAATTTGTCAAACTAAATTAAGGTTTAGTAAAAAGTACTTAAGGTAAGGTTGAAAAGAATAATTGGCCATCCTACAGAGTCTCGTTTGTATTGTGATTTACTGTAGAAATTTTTTTATATTTTTTCATGAATATATTTTTAAATCATATTTTTTTTATATGTATCAAATTGATACACTATATTTTATATAAAAATTTCTAAAAATAGCAATTTAAACGAACCTAAGTCTCATCAAAACAAATTTTATTTAATATAAAACTTGTCACATCATGAGTACATCATGAGTCCATCAAGATGGGAAAAGGAAATTAATTTCCACATTACCGGTCCATAGAAAGCGATCCACTGGTGATGGAAAATCGGCGATATATATCATTTTTTAAAAATATTTTATTTATGATATCATTGCAATGATGGATAAGTAATAAAGATATCTTGTTTGTTTGAACTAAGATATGCAAAAGAGTGTGGTTTTGGTTGGAGAGTTCGTAGGGAAATCCCCACAGAATAAATGCCAGACACGTGAGTAAAACCCCAAAAAACCCACCCCAGCCAGGACCGTTTCAGCTTTTCCGTTCCGTTCCGTCTTCTCTGGAATGTACGCTTGCGCCTTGACTATTCAGGCCAGTTATCTCTGTTTGTGTATAAATGAAGAAATCCCCACCTCCCCCAAGTAACCTCTTCCCTTCCTTCCTCGCCTTAGCAATTAGCATACGCCAGCCAGCAGTAGTATATAAATACGATCCCAATCTTCACATCTCAAAAACCCTCTTCTCATCTTAAATAGGAAAAAGAAAAGAAAGGAAGGTCTCGTATGCTTATCTTTGGCACAAGGAATACTGATTAATATATCATGAGCAACGTTCCAAGGTCTTTAACAGACTGTTCGTTAACCCTTTTCAAACTCGCCATTTCGGCCTCCGATCCTTGGCCTTTTTCTCTTGTTTTCTTGTAACGTTTGGTATATACTGCTTCAGCAAAAGCCAAGAAAAGCGAAGAAAACTACAGCAGGAAAAGCTCGCCGGGCCGGTGAAGTTGATCGCCTTGGTTGGTTTATTGCAAGTATGGTTGGTGGAGATAAGAATCATCCGCATCTGAATTTTCATATTCATGTGCCACACATCCATTTTCACCACCACGGGAGGAAAGATCTGAGAGACATACCGAAGGGGTGCTTAGCAATTTTGGTGGGCCACGAAGGAGAGGAGCAGCAGAGGTTCATCATACCGGTGATCTACATCAACCACCCGCTCTTCATGCAGTTGTTGAAAGAAGCCGAGGAAGAGTACGGTTTTGACCACAAAGGCCCTCTCAATATTCCTTGTCATGTTGAGGAATTCCGTCATGTTCAGGGTATTATCGACAAGGAAAGCTCCCACCACCACCACCACCACCACCACCACCACCACCACAACCAGCACTGGTGCTTCAAGGCCTGAATTATGGATCTTTGCTGCGCATTTTGTTTTATTTATTTACTAGGTTCTCCGAACAAAAGAGTAAAAGAATGTTGACTTGTCGGTGTAAATTTCTGGTTTTGAATTTTGTTTGTCATTTTTTTCTTAAAAAAATTTGGTCCTGCTTTTATTTGTTTGTCATTTGCCATTTTTCCCATCCACAACAGTGTAGATGATGGAGGACAAAAATCGGATGATATAGCAGAGTTGTTGTGTAAATTCAAACTGCTCACAATTTTTCTTGCATCGTAGAAGAAGTAGTAATAGCTGTTGTTTATTGAGTCCTGGCGGTTTAACAGGTGGTTAAATCAAATGTATCATTTGTGGGTAGCTTTGTTAGGTAACTTGTAACAGGGAACAACGCTCCTAAATTAGGCAAGTAGTTGGAGGTTGGAACATGGACTTCGATTAATTTAGCTCGTTTCTGGTGTGAATCGTCAAGGAAATTGCGTAAACAAAACCCTGGTCAGGTAACGATAACAAATCCTATCCTTTCTTTAATCTTCAACCATATCAAAATATATATATATGTCGTTGACCTTAAAAAACAAAGAGATAATATGTTGCTCTAATACAAAATATATACAAGTAGTGATAATATATTATTATTATAAGTGTTGGGTTCAAATCTCCTCTCATCTTTTTCACTTCTCAAGTCTTACCCTTGTCTTTTTCTATTTTTTTGTCAAATACCCTCGTCTTGTAGGCACATCAGTAGTACATGTATGTGTGTGAACTGGTGGAGCAAGCCTTTGTTTGGAGGGTGCTAAAATAAATGTTTGTGGACTTACTTTTTTTTTCGTCAGCTAAGAGATGTTACTAATTCGATATAGAAGCTTGCAGAGAAGTTGGAAAACTTGTATTCACCACTTAGGAACTTCACATCTTCCATGGTTTACTATCCATAGTTTTTGCGAGGTATGGGATTGGAGTTTTTCTGAGCACACATCACGGCGGTGCATGACAGGGTTGGACACCTGTGGACTGTGTCGCTAGGATGGGATAGAGATAAACGAGACGGAGCAGCTGCTGCTTGTCTGGTGAATGGTGATTGTTATGGGAAAATGTCAAACTACTACATACTAACTGCAACCTACGTTGCTCATCAACCCATTTGAAACCCCAACAAAAAAAAAAAGAAAAAAACTGCAACCTATGTTAGTTGAGCGATTGGTTACTTATCATCGATCATTGCTTGATCCAGTTTAAAGATGGGCGGCTAGTTCTGCAACTTGCACATTCAGTCTTGGGGACTCTCTTAAGGGTTTGGGGTTTATTCAATCGAAAATTTGGGACCACCGGCAGAGCTAAAGTTTGGGATTTTTTGGGGGCTTTTTGGGGTGTTTTTAAAAAAAGTTTACGTATGCATAAGGGGCAATCAAGATTTATAAATATCACTGCCCCAAACCAATTGATTGATCAAGGCAGCGTACGCATTTGACCTATCCATTTCAGTCATAGCTCTTGTTACTTTCTGGAATTCTATACACTTTGCTGGTACCCGAATCATTACGAAATATATGACAAATTGTAGATCAACTTGGCTAATTGATGACCTGACGTGAGAATGGAGAAGAGACGAGACAAATTGACCGTTAAAGATGCAATAATTTAAGCTTTACAAACCCACCCTATGTATCCTGTCTTCCTCAGACGGTTAAATCATAAGCGGCATTCAAGGAATTCTATGGATTAGGTTTGAGGGAGATTGGACCCCGCCCGGGAGGGGAGGCGGGGGCGGGGGTGGTCCATGTGTTGTTAATTAATGTGAAAATGTCTTGAAACTTGACTTAGATTTTCGTTCATATGATATTACCGTATAGGAAGAGGAGACAGTCGTCAGACAACGCAGCGGAATAGAAAAATATATATCCTGAACGAGCCCAGATCGTCATGACAAGTAGCAAACTTTTCCAATCTGAATTCAACGATCAGATGAACTGTAAACAACTAATGCCATTCCATTGAAGCAGCATGTATTGCTGCTGCGCTATCAACATCTATCTTTCTGCGTGTTTGTTAAGATCGGAGAAATTGGGAGTGAGCATATTATTTATTATGGGGTGCGGCTTTCCATTCTCTTATGGGGTATGGCATGCATCCGAGAAAGCTGGAGACTTTTTTTTTTATGGGGTGGATAAGCTTCCTTACCGTTTTTTGGCTCTACATATTTTTAAGTGATGGGGAGTTGTTTTAATCTTTTACTAGCTAGTAGTATTAATTAGAGGAAGAACAAGAAAATCAAAAGGAAAATTAAAGGCTCCAGTCCAGCATGTGGGGTCTCATTGTCTTCTCCTCGCCTCACATGCATGCAAATTGCTTCTTGTTCTAATCATATGGTTCACCATTCTAAGTTTCTGCTATGCCGTTTCACGTTGCAAAACGTTCAATATAAACACTCAACGCTAAAGGTCGAAATTACATTTGATTATTAGTGATACTACGAGCCTAGGGATGGTAACTGTTTTACAGGCATGAGGGGGTTACCAGCACTGTGCCCTCGTCTGCAGTTGAGTTGTATGATAGAAACATTGCGATGACAAGTAGATTTTTTGAAACCCCTAGTACATCATTCAATGTACGCTGACATTAACGTCGCACAGACTGAACGTGTATCACAATATGAACCTCAAAATGAGGGACACCATAATTAATTTCGGGTTTGTTTGGACAGCATATTACAATATAACTTTCCAATACAAATTATTTGGTCAAATATATTTGCTGACATCACCATTACAATTTCCAATACAACTTTTTATCTTCCCAATTACCTTTTTATCTCACATACATCACATCACAAAAAGTGTTACAGTAATTATTCCAAATAATACCCTATCCAAACAAACCCGAAGAAGGGAGTTATTATTATTATTGTAACTATATTCATCGTTAATCCCGAACATAATATTGTTACACTCAATCTGTCTGGTGAAATGTATTCTCAAGGATGAAAGTTTGGGGTGCAACGACTCTTCTGTCACAATTTCAGCTGTGGCACTTTTTATTATATTATTATTTTTTCCTTCATAAACATCATATTTTCATAAAAAATCTAATTTTTTAAGTATTTTGATTTTTCAAGTTTGTTAAATTTTGTGCATAACTCAATTAATAGTTATTGGATTTTAAAAAAAATAAAAAAAACTAAAATATGATGTTTATAAAGTAAAAATAGTAATACAACAAAAAAGTCGGACGTACAGTGGCGTAGCACAGAAAATGAGACAAAAGATTTGTTTCGAGTTTGGAGATTCCAATTCCAAACAGATTATTATGTTTTTTCGAAGAAGATTACGTGCAGATTTAATATACATGTTCATAAACTATAAATTATGGTGCTGTTGTCTGTTTTGAGTACCACGCCAATGATCTCAATTGCATCTCCGAGACTGCAGAATTTTTCTAGAGTTTATTCCTTAAAGTAAATGTTTCTCGTCCGTCTTCGTATATTTTAAAAACTCCACAAAAAACCGAACGTGACTGCCACTTCCCGCACCCCTTTTTATTACGATAATCTTCCCACCGATGGTGAGGCCCAATAATGAATAATCTGTCACCAAACGCTGCAAGTAACTTATTCGAAATGACTTTGGAATGTGAATTTTCGCAACAGAACGCAGCTATTAAATGATTACAAGTGGGTGGGCGATGCGAATACTTCCTCTTTTTTTTTTTTTTTTTTTTTAAATTCTGTGCTGAAGCAAAGGAGAAATTCAAATTATATAGCTCGCATCAAGAGTGAGTCAGATAGCTAGTTGGACGCTTTGGATCGGATTAAGGGTTCGATTGTGCAATTTTACTCTTCTTTATTTTCATCAGATACTTAAGTCATGATTACGTCGTTAACATTAAATTGACTGCAGTTCCTCCAAACATGTCAATTTGAGAAGAAACGGGAAATTTCCAAAGCAATTGTCAATTTGTTTTAATAATTAAAAACTATATAGTAAATAAAAAGAGGCTCCAAGTCTGAGCCTCGATGCCCGCGGTCGGCTGCTCTCAAGTTGGCTCGACTTGCCATTTTCTTTTGTAGTATTAATTATGAAGAGCAAATTATCTGAAAAGTCACTAAATTTTTTGAATAATAGAGCCTTGACTACTAAATTTTTAAGAGCATGTATTTATCCACTAAACCATTATAAGTTAAGTGTAAATTTTTGGCCTTCCGTTTATTTTTACTGTTAAATCTAACAGATTTAAGAGTCGCACGACTGACGAAACACAACCAAATTTGGCAAACAGAAAGAAGAAAATAGATGGAATGATTCCAAAATTTACATTTTTAATAGTTTAACGAGTAAACACGTTCTTTTAAAAGTTGGGTGCCCAAAACTCTAGTATTCAAAAAATTAGTAGTGACTACCAGGGTAATAATTTGCTCTATTATTAATTCATCCACTATTGCTTAGTGCTTGTTCAACGGTCCCTAGTATAGGTCTTGTAGTGATCGTAAGCGGCTTTCTCTTCTTAATCCGCAGAGCGAAGAGAGCACCTAGTATAGGTTTTGGATTGCCGGTTTCCGTAAAAAAATTACATCGTTTCCGTAATCACATTTCTCTATTACCTTTTTCCCGTCGAAAAATTACGTCGTTTCCGTAATCACATTTCTCTATTACCTTTTTCCCTCACATACATCAAATCGCTACAGTAATTTTTCCATAAAAAATCACGAAAAATACAATCCAAACACAACCAAAATGTTCTCGTTTCCTTCCGCCTTCATTTCTTACCTGGTTGATCCATTTCCACCCTCATTTCTTTTCTGTATTTTTTTTTTCCGTTTGTAATTGAGTTTCTGTTTACATAAATTTGCAACTCATACTTTTAGCTACAATTTTCCACCGTCCTTCCCCAGAAAAAGAAAATAAAATAGTACAAAACAGAATTTACATACCGCGTTCAGGTATAAAATTCCTTGCTATATTATATAGGCCTCGTGATTTACCAATTGTGTTCTTAAACATAACTCAGATAGGAGTCAGTTAACTCGGCTATATACATATATGTATGTCTATCAAATGAGTTTGAGTTCTGATGCATGTCGTCTAACAAGTAGTCAAATAGGTTTTACATCATCTTTTGCCTGTAATTAGAGACAGAAGAAGTAAACAAACATTTGGTAGACCGGTATTTGTCCGTGTACAGGCAAAAATAAGCAATCACATCCATTCTTTTTCTTTTTCTGAAGAAACCCAAGAGTTGTAAAACTGGATTACAACCTTCTTTCTTTTCCTACTCCAAACAAGAAATGCTATTTGCACCCGACTCCTACACTTACTGCACCTCCATGCTCCAACATGCAAAGCCTGATATTAGTACATAACCAAGCACACTTTCTGATCCTTTCTACATCAGTTCTGCAAATCTTTAACTGGGAGATGGGGGGAAAAGAACAAAGAATTAACATAGGTATCTAACAGTTCTACAAGTATTTTTCACCTGCAAACAACATGCATCCTGTAACGGGTTCACTATTGGTGATGTCTTAGGTTCGAATTGCGTAGGGTAACACCATGCAAAAACTTTGTATAACCAAGAAAACTGAGTTTTCCATCCGACTCTCTTATCCAGTCCTTAAGCAAGGAGTGAGCTGCGGGGCCCACATTCATTTCCTGCATCAAATACCGTCCTTCAGTGCAAGGTTAGAGATTTCAAGACTAACAAATTTTAGAGGACTTGAATGCCTCATTTACCTTAGCTATTTCCTCCGCTGAAGTTACACGATTGCCTTCAAGTTCAAATTTCTCAAAGGCTGTACTGGCAATATGCTCCCATTTTTCAAGAGCCTCCAGCTGATATACGCTAATTGCAGCGGCACAAAACTCTTCAAACTCTAGGCTTTTGTGGGATAAGGGTTCCAACTACGATTTAGAACACTAGCTGTTAGCTCCAGAAATCACAGAACAAACAGAACAATGCTAATTTTGACATTGACTAAAAAAGACAGTTAAATTAATATGACAAACATGGACTATTAGAACCCTTGAAACTCTAGGTGCACAAAAAAAAAAAAAAAAAAAAAGGAAAAAGGACTAAGAGAACAAATGCTTTTTCTCAGAAGTCCAGCACTTAGAACTGATAGCTGGCACTAATTTGCACAAGTCATGGCATCACAAAAAAGCTACTTTTCTTTCACTCATGAGTCTAGTTAAAACTTGCTTTCTTTGACTCGTCACAGTATTGAAAAAAACAAAGGGAAATAAGGCTACTTCGAGTGTTCTTTATTTGTTGTTAAATTTATTGTTTTCATGGAGGTCATTTTAAACCACCGCAGGTGAAGTTTCTATTTGTTAGGGACTTTGCATTGTTAAATTTATTGTTCATGGAGGTCATTTTAGACCGCAGTAGGTGAAGTTTCTCTACTCTGTCATTCTTTTCACTCCACCTGGAAGGAAGAAAACTGACTAGCAGTGATCCTAAATCTTTCCATTTCTCCTCTTTGTTATCCACTCAAAACATGCCATCCATGCCTTGCGCACTCAATAAAAGTTCAAAGTAACAGAACAAAGTATTCAGACATTCACTGTCTGTCAGACAATCCAAGAACTGTAGTAAAGAGAAGGGGCGGGAAACAACTGAAACAATTATTCTGATTATCAAAATTTAACATCAACAAAGAAAATGTCTTACCAAATTCAAAATTTCAGGAACCCTTGATTCTATCATGGCATCGGATGCATTTTTCATAAGAGCCTGCATGGTCATTTCAGAAATTAGGTAAGAAGGAACAACATAAGAATCATTTATTAGACCACTTCAAGTACTATTCTCACTATTCTCCTGTATGCAGAATGAGTAAAGTTACAGAGTCAAAGTGAGAGCAACAATTAACTGTTCTAAAATTTTGAAGGGATACAAAACCATCTTGAGGTTCTAGAAGTTTAAACTGAGCCCTTAAGTAGATCAGCTCGTCCTCCGTTAAAGCTTTAGAAAGAGCCTGCAACATTGTAGAACCAAAAGCACATCATGATTTGACTTCCAGATGTATAAAACTTTAGAAGCCATTCAAAGAAATTCAAAATAGTCAGAGAGCAAGTACCTTAAGTGCCGCACGCTTTAAAGGTGTGGCTCGAACATATGACTTGACTAGCTTGTAGATCAATACATCAAGTGTCACAGCACAATCTTGGTCCCTTAACCATGGGTGAGCTGGAAACACAAAGCAGTTTATACATTCCACAGGGTAAAAGAGAATAAACCAAGATAACACAATCAGACAAAAGAAATACAGAATCCGATCCTCGCCTGTTTAAGAAAGTCTCTGACTATGAAAGTTTCAACTTACTCAGTGCTTGGGCAGCAGTCATTCTTTTCCTGTGATCCTTGTTCAAAAGCCTTTTCACAAAATCTTTAGCTTCTGCTGACACTGTAGGCCAAGGTGAGTCATCAAAGTTAGGATCAGCTCGAAGCACAGAACGAAAAATTCCCGATTCAGTACGAGCCCAGAAAGGTCTGCTTCCACATAATAAGATATATGTTATCACACCAACGCTCCATATATCTCCCTCAACACTGTAAGATCGATGAAGTACTTCTGGAGCAACATAATAAGCACTGCCAACAATGTCATTGAGGCGCTGGTCTACATTATATAAAGAATATAAAGTTATTAATCAGGATTGAGAATGAAATGCAGAAAGAATCCAGGATCTATATACAGCTAGTAATGAAGACAGGAGACACATAAATGAAAACTTCTCAACCGTGATAACAAGCAACTTCATAAAACATCTCCTATGATGCCTTGTGCCTGATCCTATTTGATCAGATAAAATGTTGTCAACTTAAGTGAATCCTGTGAAATGCCAGAACAAATTTGACCAGCATTTTTGTTGTTATTGAAAAAAATGCTTGTCAACCTATCACTTCCCCCTCTATTTTGTTAATCTATTCTTCAGAAAATTCATATGACGGATTAATGCATCATTTCTTTAACAACCTTTTGGTACTTCCAGTTCCTAGCAAATCACAAGAATGCATGACAGGACCCATTGAAACTACTTGAACCAGTTGATCCATCATCAAACTCATTCACCCATACAGGTTTGAAGTTTTTGCTTCAACAAAGACATGGTCACGTTAGCAGCTCATGAAGAAATTGCAAGATCAATTCCAGGGTGCAGTTGAAACTTCAATTAAGCATAGTCTATATGTTATCTATTACAAAAAACATAATGATTTAACCATGGAAAAAATGATCAACTTTCTGATCATGTACAGTAAACTTGCCAAAAGTGCACAAGAAGATAGATTTAATGACTGCAAATGCAGATGCAAATACAGACACTACATTGGAAATTGATTTCCATATACTCTTTGGACCTTCTTTAGCATCTTCAGACAGACACAATTTACAAGGATTTCAGCTAGAACCAAGTATCATCTTCATAATTTGCAATTTAAAATACTAGAAAATGACGAAGAGGAGATTTGACTCAACCAAACAACTGCACCTTAGAATTAAGGACTATCATGTACTTCCGGATCATCTGGTGACACCTATTTAGTGATGACCATATCCAACTTAAGATTTAAGCCATAGATCTCCATTTAAAAATTCCAAAAATGTCAAAGCAGCATTTTAAACTTGCTGCAACATATGAATCAAATCCAAGTTCAAAAATGAAATTTCAAACCACATTCAGGATATTAATTTCTAGATGCCCATAAACATAAACATCAGCAAGCTTTACTTCATCAGAATAAAGCAGAAATTGATTGAAATATAGGTACATGAACTGAATCTTGACATGGAAAATTTATTCACTTCAGAAAAGCATGACAGCGAGATAATTTAAGATATGCAAACATTACCAGGCCTAATAAAGTCAGACAGACCAAAATCTATAATCTTCAATGAAGCATCCTCATCCCGCGTGGAAAAAAGAAAATTCTGCAAGACAATCAAATAATTAATCATTTTACTTTCGGGTCCATAAGCCTCCTTGAACTAGTGCACTTATCATATACATGGCACTTAGTAGAAATCTATATGAGAAATGAATTAGTTGCATAGCCTCCATGCCATATCAATAGCATAATTAAACTAACAAAAAAAAATTAATAATCAAGTATAAAGACCTAATAAATTAACAGAAAGCACTATGTCGATTGATAGTACATGCTTGAAAGCATGCGTATGGAACAAGTGCAGATAAACATGCATCATGTGCCT
Organism: Coffea arabica; assembly: GCF_036785885.1. Lineage (NCBI taxonomy): Eukaryota > Viridiplantae > Streptophyta > Magnoliopsida > Gentianales > Rubiaceae > Coffea > Coffea arabica. Next base: position 819,117 of record NC_092313.1, on the reverse strand, counting down.
AGCCGCTTAAGTTTGCTCTTGAAATACCTCTGGCTTAAGATCACGATGCACAACACCTTGAAGGTGGCAAAAGGCAACAATGCTCAATATCTGTACAATGATACTCTTAGCATCCCTTTCTGTATATCTTCCGCCTCTGTAACATGAAACTCGTAAGGCATGACTTCAAGCAAAAACAAAATTATCAGAATAGATTGCACAGTCATGTAATAATACCTTGACAAAATTCTGTCAAGAAGTTCACCACCTTCACACAATCTGTAAGGAACACCAATGATTTTTAAATATATTTGAGTGACATTTCATTATTTTCACTTAACTAAGAAGAAAGCTTGAAAAAATTGATATTTTGTCCAATCACTGATAAACTGAAAAATAATAACAATTCTGAACAAGGAGATCATTGTAGAATATATTATGAGATGCGAGGCTTTAGCAAAATGCTTTTTTGTGATAATATTCAATCACGATTAAACACTTGACAAAAGTTAATACAAACAACAAGGAACAAACCTTTTGTAGGTACAATAAAATGAATTACAACTTCTATGAATTGGAAGCATGAAAATACTAGTATATTAGGGTATACATACTCCATAACTATGTAGACGTTCTGGGCATCCTCAAATGCTTCATGAAATTGGACCAGATTCTTATGTCCAGACAAGGCTTTCAATATCTTTACCTCCCTACGGACATCTTCAATCGATATTGCGGTAGTCATCTGCCAGATAGCATTTTCTGTTAACAGCTCTGCAGTAAAACTTAGCACCCACTTTCTGATAAATCAAATACACCTAAGCACGAGAGGAACTTCAAGCTTCTCGGTGCCAATAAAATTTACCAATCAGTTACAGAGAGACGGAGATTAATATTAATACTAAGGAACAAAACCATAATTTTGAACTGGGTAGTTGATAAAATCTTGAGGTTTCAACTCCCAAAATCAGACTTGGGGGTTAATCAATGTCCACAACTCCACTCGGTAGACTTAATATTTTCAAACACTGTGAGGGAAGAGCCTTCTAAACCCAGACAAAAAATAGTCAGCCTAGGTGAGGACTGAGGACTTCAGCCAGGAATACATTAACTGCAAAGTTGAAGATTCTAACAACAGATTTTTCCCCGTATCCGAGGAACAGAGCCCATAGTCCGCATTATGGAAATAAAGAAAATAAAGAAGCAAAACCGAAAAATCAGCACATATGTAAAAGGGAGGAGTTTTGAAGTGGTACAAACTGTAAAGACATACCACACACCTTAGCTTTGGCAATGATCTTCACAGCTACTGCCTGATTCTTGAGCTCTCCCTTTTTCCCTTTGGCCCAACATGTATGTCCAAAATGTCCACGCCCCACTTCTTTTCCCAGTTCATACTTGGCACCGAAATTCTTGGGATACCCAAAGCTCTTGTCCAGTGGCCTCTCACCTTCATTGTCTGCTGCTCCGCCGCCGTCATGCTCAGGTATCGGCCCCTCATTCGGCTTCGCCGGCGCCCCTTGTCGCTTTAGAATCGCGGACATGATGGGCTTCGCCGGCGAAGGAGGGGGGAAGGGCCACCTGAACTTCCTCCCGGGAGTTCTCGCCGGCGACGGCGAAGGCCGAACTCCTGCCGGGTAAGGACTCTGCCATGGGCTGGCGGCAAAGGAATGAGCTGGAGTGCTCTTATTGGAGTGACCGTTGGCCGATGGTGGGCCCGGAGATACTGCTGGCCTGGGCTTCCGGCGGCGGTCTGCTGCAGCCGAGTCACCGGCGGAAGTGGCAGTGGCGGAGGGATCACCGTCGAAGGAGGCGACGGGATCGTCGACCTTGTGGACTGAGACTGAAACACTTTTGGTGCAGCAATGCCCCATTAACGGCTACAATTCCGACGACGATCGGTTCAAAGTCCACCCATCCACCGGTCAACTGAAAATGTTAGATGCTGACGCCGGCCAAAAATAACGTGGAGAAATTTATGCGCGTTAGAGCATTTTATATTGGAGCATGAAAATTTCACAGGCAGTTGGACTGCTGGAGAGAGGAAAAATAAAATACTACTACTACTACTACCCCAGCTGTGCCAGTTCTTTTTTTTTTTAAACCATTTCAAATACTGCACAGAAATTTACGAGGAGTTTTGAAATTGTCCGACAACAAATTCAAAGTTTGAAAAGACAAAATGGTTAACGTCAGATTTTACGTAAATATTTGTTGTCAAGATTGAATACTTTATTACTGCGCTAATTGCAGACTGTAAACTATGAAGACAAATTCAACGACGACGCTAAATGGTATTATACTGCTCTGCTGATCCCCTTAATCTTAATTAGAGGTATCAAAATGGGTGGCTTGGACGGGTTTGGATTGGGTAAAATGGGTAATGGGTATAAGTGAGTCAACCCATTTATGAACAGGGAAAAAAAATGAATTGAGTAACCCAATTACCCATTTATAACCCATTTATTTTAATTTTTTGTAAACTCATTTAAATTTATTTTTTCAAACTAAGTTATCAATTTATACCGCTCTTTGTACCCACCATTAATTTTAAATATTTACTTATAATGTTCAATAAGTCTAATTACCAATTTTTTTCCATTTATACTCTATGTCGCAAAATTACATATTATTTAATAATTGAATAATAAGAATAAAAAAAATTGAACTAAGTACTATAAAAGTTAATATAAAAACTTAATCCAAAAATTTTGAACCCCTAACATTTTTTTCATATATAAATTTAAAATTTCATTTTAGAAAGATAAGAAAAGATGCTAAAACTTATCATAAATTGGTAATGCTAAAAAGTGAGCAAGTTAACAAATTAAGAGAAAATAAAATAATAAGATAAAACCAACAAATAATAATAATAGTGAAACAAAAGTAGTTAACATCATGACAAAATGAAATATTTGAAAAAAAAATGGTAGGGGAAGAGAAGAGACTTAGGGGAAGAGAATTCTAAATGAGTTAATTGGGTTTGATGGGTTATCTGGGTAACCCATTCATATCCATATACAAAAATTTAAGATACCCATACCCACCTATTCATGTACGAGTATGGATAAATTTAGTTAAGTGGGTTGGTTTGCCACCTATAATCTTAATGATGGAAGGTTTCTCATTGATTTAAGAAACGAGACTGAATTTGTGAAACAAAAAAAAGAGCGTAACGTCCCATTTAAATTTTTATTTTTAAAAATTTTTATTTAAAAAATATATTATAATAATTTGATATATATAAAATAAAAGAAATAATTTTAAAAATATGTCCATAAAAAATATAAAAAATTTTTTAAAGAAAAATAACTTTTCAAACAAAACTTAAATATGCCAGATTAACAACTAAGATGACGGCTGAACAAGGGGAATTTGTGGAGGCAACTACTAGTATTAAGTATTAAGCGTATTACGCATGGTGTTCGAAAGAACCAGGCTATTTTTTCTCCAAATTTTTTTTTTTTTTTTAGAAGGGAAGAAGAAGAAGAAGAAGAAGAAGAAGAGGAGGGCTAGGAGCCTAGGACAAGCAGTTGGCATTGGACTTGAGACGTCGCAATTACGACTAAGGAGATCAAATGTGTACCCTATTAACGTTTCCTTTCATCGATAACATCGATGCTTGCCTTTTTTCTTTTTTTTTTCCACAAATTAATTTGGTTAAAGAGTAGATGGTGGTTCCATACTAAAAGCGTAAGGAAGGAGGGGTGGAAGGAAGTGTATTTCTCTGTGCTAATAGAGAAGCACAAGGCCTTGTTTCGCAGATAAGTTTTTTGTCAAGTTTGTCTGCTATAAGTTTTTTAAAAATTTTAACTTTATTAATCTCAAAAAAAATTTTCAAAAATTTTAAACTATATATTTCAAAATATTCAAAAAAAACACACTTCAAACATTTTTTTAAAAACTTCTACAGTGAGTTATAGTAAAGTTTTAGACAAACACCCAAAAAAATTACTTACCAAACGGGGCCAAGAAGTTTTTTTTCTTTTCAAATTAATTTGCGGCAGCACAGAATCTACAGAGTTTGAGAGCAATTAGCAACCAGCGTTTTTTTTTTCTTTTTTATGCCTATGGCCTATGGGGATCTATGGGGTATATTCCCGGATGCGAAATGGGCTGGTTTGGATTGGTCATCTTTTTAAATATAATGCTATCGTAATAAACAATAAACAATAGTTCAAAAAAATCTCATCCATACAATATACAAATACTTCAAAAAAATTTTATAGTAAAAATTTAAAATTTTTCATATACATTACTACAGTAAAATTTTTTAAAAATATTCCCAAAAATAGCTAATCCAAACGGACAAATGACAGAATTGAAAGGAGAATCACCTTCCTAGGTACGTAGCTATGAACCTTCTTAATTTATGGAAACAAGGAAGTTTCATCGTTCATGCATAGCTATTAGTACTATCAGAGTATTAGACCAGTAGTATAATAGTTTTGTACACTTTAAATAATAGTTGCTTCAAGGTACTGTGCCTGTATTTAAAAAGGCCATCTCATCATCTACTTACTACTACCTATAGAAGATGATGACATGATAGCTCAATTGCACGAATGCAAGGCAGCATGGCACCACTTGGGGTTCCCTCTCTCTGGCAGATTGCAACTTCCAAATGCCCACAAACGGCGCATGTTTAAGAAGCTCAACTACCGGCTAAGGTTTGGGGTAGAAGATTGATTACCCTCCCTACCAAACAGACTAAAATCCTACCCTAAGGCAGATAGACGGAAGAAAGAGGTCAGGTCATCACAGGATTATTTCCCATCCCGGGGAGCAAGCAGCTGTAATTCCCCGTTTTCCAGTTCAGTAGTTCACTAGTGCTACTAAACACATCTTCAAAATTCACGGCTTGCGTACCTAAAAAACAAAACGCAAGGCACCTTTCTTACCAATCTCAACTTAATAACGTTTTTCCACCTGGCTGGAAGACCAGCAGCGATTTTACTGGTCAGCTTAGCACAATCTGGCCCAATTCACAATAAGTAGGAAATAAGATGTCATCAGTCCTAACTACTGAATAATACCTTACCATGGGCTGGGGTGAGGTGAGGGTTGAGACGTTTTAATGATGCAGTAACATACATCCACCAAACGAGCAAGCAAACATATTGATTGACACTCTCAAATGAACAGGGAAGTAGTTGCTTGGGCCAAAACATAGAATGCCTGAGAACATTTCGTCATTCCGTAACGTATTGATAATAATATGTCTTTCAAACCGTTTGTTCACTCGGGGGCATGAAAACGGCATCATCACCACCTCTCTCAGCATAACCACACCAGTGGGTATAAAATGGAGTACAAGCACCCTCACAGATTTGTGCATTTGTAAAGTTATGAGCAAAAGAATAGGCATGCCTAATTATTGCAGCAAGATCCTAGTTCCTACCAAAGCGATAGGGGTTCATCTGTGATCTTGACATCCAACTAGCTGACATGCTTCCCCACGAAATAGAAGAAGACCAGCCATGCATGAAGAAAAGAGGAAATTGGGATACAAATACTCTTATCCCCTAAGAAAATAGTTATTATTAACAGAAGAGACAGCTGCCAAGAACAGCATCCAACATGATTACAAGTCAAGATCATTCAAATGACCCCATTCTTATTTCTGGTTAACAGTCAAAAACGTATCTTCAACGTCCTTGGCTCTCAACATCTTGTATTTGTGTTGCTCCAATCATCTGGGAATTAACTTGTCTGTCAACAACCATTGTTCCTAAACCAAAACAAAGCACCACCATAATTTAGTTAAATTTTTTTTTTTTAAGATACAAGATCATATGCCAAAGAAGTGACGCTCGTTCACAAAGCGAACTAGAGAGAAGACAAATAATAATGCGAAATCAACATGCTGTCCATTCAGACCCAACATTTAGCTTCAAACCAGATCTGATTCCATTACAATTCTGTGCATGTACATATGATACCAAAAAAGAAAAAGCATCCCTTACTAGACAGCAACAAAAATCTTCCAAATTGGAGGGAACTCAGGAGCTCTTAATGTTAAACAGACAACCTCTACCTCTCTACAAAGTTCACAGCCACTGTGAGGGATTTATACAGCAGTTCCATTTCTTATCAATAAGGTGCTTAAACGAGATAGGAGATATGATGTTCCGTCCTCCAGTTGCTACACCTGCTTTTATATCGCGCAATAGCCCTTTTCGTGTTTTATACGAGGAAGCTTACTATTTTCCAAAGAAATAGTGAAAATTGGAGAAAACCGTGATAAAACCAAAGTAAGAAAGTTCAGGTTGCATGATTGAGGTGCCTCCAAAGATACAAAAGACATTGTTCCAAGGGTGCACCAGAAAAGGAAATAAAAACATTAGCCTAATAGGATAAAAAATAACATGCAGCAAAGGTGAAACGGAAGGGGAAACTGATAATACTATTGACATGGATGCTATCTAGTCATGTAGCTTTTGGATGCAGTTACAGTATGCTTTCTAGTAATGGAGGGGAAAATCTCGGCAGCAAAGGAACAGCCAAGAACTTTGGTTCATGATTTAAATTATGGAAGGCCTTTGTGGCATAGAGTTTGTCACTGTAAGGAGTTGGACCCAAGGGTAACCATTAGTCACAATCTTGTATCTCACCAGAGTTGGAAAAAATGAGTAGGACAGCCAACGGGTTACAGACAATATCTGGAGCAGATGGTTCCGAGAATTCAGATGCCATGTCAGGCATACAACATGAATACAGTAAGACAACACGAACACCACATAGGAGCAACTTGTTAGAAGAATGACCATCACTGCCGCACAATGAAGCAGTATATGCCTACATGCAATTTCACAGGTAAGAAATTGGTTGAGACTTCAGAATTTTGATTCATGATTGTAGCAACATGCAATGCCCAGGAAATCTTGACATACAGGCACGAAGCTGCTCGTGCACTTGCAAATTTAAATAATCAGATGCTCGTTTGACTGTCTACCAGAGTAGATTCCAGTTTCAACATTTCATTTGATAATTAGCGAATCAAACATTACATAATGAACTTGTAGAATTCCTTATCAACGATCACTATCAGTAAAGCACGAAATACATTATTCCAACAAACATGACTAGTAAGTAAATAGCAACCATTACTTAATTGAAATGATGTTATGACACAACCCAAAAAAAAAAAATCGAAAGGGTTGACAAATATACTAGTGCTAACTCAATGTCTAAAGCAGAGTGGTATATGATAGCTTATTGCTCCACTATTGAAGCACAGATGCATATCCAGCTTCTTCACCCTCCTAACCCTGTGTCTAAGCCAGGCCAAACAAAACAATGATGGACCCTCGATGGAAAACAGTGAGCGTGTTTGGATAGGAGATTATTTGGGATTTTTTTTTAAAAAAATATCGTAACACTTTTTTTACGTGATTACGTGTGAGATTGGAAAATATATTGATGATACAAGTAAGTAAGTTAAAGTGTGTAAACAAGGTGGTATAAATCCTGAATAACTCGTTGGAAAAAGAAAAACAAAAAGACAAAAAAAAAAATCAACAACAAGATATTGAACGGATAGCGAACATGGGCGACTAGCTTAAACAGAGTATCATCCTTCAGGAAATTCACATGGAGGGACAATCCTTATAAAAGAAAAAAGAAAAACCAACTGGCAGAAAAATTAAGCACATTAAACAAAAAAAAAATTTGTGGCCTCCAACTCACCGATGACCGCTCCAGTGGATGATTAAAAAAAAAAGTTCTACCAAGAAGCTTTCTTAATGCCCATTAAAGCACCCCGCGATGCCAATTCTCGGAAACATATGCGAGACGTCCGAAAAAGCTGATAAACGGCACGTGGGCGACCCGTGAGAATACATCGGTTTCTAATCCGGGCAAAGGCACTGTTTCATGCCAACTTGGCCAGCTTGTAGCGATGCTTCTCCTTGAGCTCGTTTGGAAGTTCAGGATCTCTAACGAGGGCTTTGTAAAGCTTTCGCTTGTCTTCGAATTTAGCAGCCATCAGTCGGCGGTTGTGATCTTTCATACACCGCTTCTCCTCTGCCAAAACACTGAAATTCCTCGCCATTGCCATCTGTCGTCGGAGAAACGAAAAATAAGATGCAGCAGCGCCCACCCGCACGGTCATTTTCCGTCTATCCATCTCTTGGCAGAATGCCGCTCCGATCAACGTTTTCCCCGCCTCCCAGGCCCCGGCGGGCCAACAAAAATACCTTCTTTGTTTTAGAAGTCGTCTATCAGTTCTGGATTTAGGAGTAGGCCAACAAAACGTCTTTTTAACTACCCGTATTACACTTCTCTTATGTTGGGCCGAAGGTTGTTCGGCCCTTGTAATCAAAGTCCAATCCAAATTTACCCCAGTCAAACCCCAAAAACTTCTCGGGGCCCATTTTATATGATGCTCCCAATAGACGAAGCACTTCCGCTTTTAACCGTCCACCAAGTTTTCATCCCATCATTCGTTTTCGATGGTTACACTTAGGGGTGTGCATCGAATTCGAAATCGATAATTCGAAGGTTTGAATTCGAAATTTTTTGAAATTTTGGTATTTGATAATTAAATTTCGAATTCATCAATTCTGAATTCGAATTTGTACCGAATTAGTAAATTCTGATTTCACCGAATTCGGAAAAATTTATATATTATTATATAATATAAAATTTATAATATAATATAATATTTATATAAATTTTATATTACATGTATAAAAAATATATTTATATATTAAAAACGAGTTTGAAATCAAAATCGGAATTCGAATTCCGATTTGAAAAAGTCCATTACCGAATTCGATTCCGATTTTCGATTTACCGATTTCGAAAATTTGGAATTCAATTCGAATTCGGTCGGTAAATCGAAATTTTTCGATTTTGCACACCGCTAACTGTTCTTTCTTTCATCCCATCAATCTTTGTGCTTGCATTAGTTGTGCGTTGTACACCATATCATTAGAAGCAAAGGAGATTATTGTTTTGTGCATTTATTAATTTACTTCACTACCCTCCTTAGATCCTTTCTTTTGGTCTGGAATCGATTTATTACGGGGTATTCAGGCATTTTCCCTGGATTCGATTGGAATTTAATTACTCTTTTGCGCAAGTAGATGCCTTTTTTGTATGCATAGGTACATGATAATCCTAAATGTTTTGGTCATTTTGCATGAAATTATGCACCAGCTAGCTCTTGGGAACCGTAATTTGCCAGCAATCGCAGCAGAACTTCTCTGCTGGCTTAACACTTTATAGTTTTGCATGCATTATCTCTATTATTCAGATCGTCGTTTTCATCGTTTCTTTTTGCTTTCCTGCTCTTTGGAAGCTTCCGTTGTTGTTATGCTTCATCTTTTTCCTTCCTTTGCTTAGGATATTATGATGTCTTGCATTCAATATTGTAATATATTCTTTTAACTCTGTTGCTTTTTGGCTGTCTTCTTAGTTTTCCTCTTTTTTCTTTATTCCTGAGTTGCATTATTTCATATGCTTTTTGTATTTTGTAAGCTTTTATGTTATTTATACTTAATTTTTTTATATCTTTATTTTATGGCAATTTAAGCATTGTCATGTTTTGGTTCTGTATAACCTTAGTAAGTTCAGCATCAATTTATTTTTCCCCCTTTTTGCATGTTTATTTTTGCATGTACCCTTTATGCTTTGATACATTTAATGTTATCAAGTGTAGGTTTGCACACTCAAAGATTGTCCTCTGTGTCTTTAACTTGTTGCCTGATTCCATTATTTGGATTCGTCTTTGTGGTGTGATATACTATTCTTGTTCGTTTTTATTGTGGTTCCATCTTTTGTAATTATTGTAACCACGAGCTTGTCTAAGCTCACTATTAGTGAAGATCTGGCAAAAAAAAGTTGCAAGGAGAACTAGACGAAATGAACAAGCAAGAAATAGACATGCCATACTCTCTGTTGAAGAAAAAGAAATTCAACACACAAAACAAAGAGAGGCTTACTAGAGGAGAAAGGAGAAGAAATTCCTTTCTATGTCTCATTCTCGGCAAGTACAAGAAGCCTCAGATTGTTTTCTCCAGCGTCCATTTGTTACTCGTCAGCCTAATGAAGAATTGCACCAATGTATTTTTATTTCGTCTCTATCAGTTTAGGTTAATATATATCGTTCCTAAGCAATAATTTTGTCAGTACACGTTTAGCTGCATGTCCATGGCTCGCACAAATATTTGCTTCACTTCACGCGTATCTGTTCCCACACGTTTGATGCATAGAACATCCCAAAGAAAAGGATTCGTACAGGCACCGGCGCAGTGGCGGAGCTAGGAATTAACTTTGGGGGGGCGAGTCTATAACAATGAAAGTAAAATATATTTACAAAAAAAAATAATGTGAACATATATACCACAAGATTAGAAACAACCTTATATAGAATGAAAATTACTTATACGCTTCACATATACAAAAATATCATCATATTTACAAATCTATTTGACTGTGTGAGACATATGAAATTGTGCACGACGACTTTTAATTTTATCAAAGTCATCAATGATTGAATTTACATCAAAAGTTCTAGCAATTTCTTTCTCAATATACATTATCATAGAATTGGCAAGAAAGTCTTCCTCCATCCTAGAACGCAAACAAGTCTTGATGATTTTCATAGCAGAAAATGCACGCTCTGTTGTAGCTGTTGAAACAGGAAGAGTCAAAATAAGACGAATCAATCTATCAATAAGAGTATAGCACATTGACTTTCTTGTCTTCGCTAATACTTGGCACAACTCCTGAAGTGATGACAAATTTTGAAGTTGAGAATTACAGGAAAACTCAATCTGGAAAAGCTCTAATTGAGTTCTTAAGTGTAACTTCTCTTGATCTGTGAAGTCAGCTGAATAAAACTTGTTTGCAAGTTGACAAATTTGTTCAATATTGAAAGCCTGAAAATTATCTTTGGGGTGCAATGCTGAACTAAGAATAAGCAACTCTATTACATCTTCCTTAAACCTATTCTTCATTTCAAGTATTTGAGAATCAACCGTTGCCAAAAACACATCAATCCTGTAGTGATGCTCCATGGTAATTGGATCATTTTGTTTTCGAATTCTTCCTCGACCTGCTTTATAAATGACATTCATATCAGGCATCTCTATATTTCGTGCATCACAAAATGTCTTTACATTGGTGAACAATTCATTCCATCCATTATCTCTGTAACTTTGAAGTCGATCCTTTGTTACTGAAACCAATTTAAGGGCATTCAAAATATCTTGAGATTTGCATTGTAAAGCTTGAGAAAGTACTTGTGCAAATCCTAAAATGTCCCTCATCATATGCATAACAAGAACAAAATCAAAGGATGTCATGAAATCATAAACTCTGTCAGCTTCACTTCTTTGAGTTGATGTATTTCCATAATTGATAACATCAATTAGGACAGAGCAAATGTCTTCATATTCTGTGAATAAGCTACAGATAGAACTAAAATGAGACCCCCATCTTGTAGTCCCTGGCCGTTTTAAGGTACCCATCTGATTCTGACCCCTACCAGTCTCAAGTTCATCAATAGCAATCAATTCAGCAATTCTAGCAGCTCTAGCAACTCTAAGTTGGTCCACCCGTTGGCAAGAAGATGAAACTAAATTTATAAGAAGAGATAAGTTTGTAAAGAATTGTTCCACAGGAATTACCTCTTGAGATGTTGCTATCAATGTTAATTGCAGTCGATGAGCAAAACAGTTAATATAATATGCATAGGGGCACTCCTGAATAAATAATGCTTGCGGTCCATTCCATTCTCCACGCATGTTACTAGCTCCATCATATCCTTGGCCACGAATGTTTTGCACACTAAGATTATGGCGAGAAAGGACATCACATATCTCCTTCTTCAAAGTCAAGGAATTGGTTTCGTGCACATGAACAATGTCAAAAAATCTCTCTCGAATATAGCCTTGCTTGTCCACAAATCTAAGAACAATAGCCATTTGCTCTATTTTTGATCTATCTTGAGCCTCATCAACAAGTATAGAAAATTTTGAATCACTAATCTCCTCTCGAATATGCTTTTGTATCTTGATCGACCAAATGGACAATATCTCCTTTTGGATCGTAGGAGAAGTATAAGATGCATTTCGAGGAGCATTATCAAGAACCACAGCAGCCACTTTTTCATTATAAGAAGACACATGCTTGATCAACTCAATAAAATTACCTCGATTGTTAGAATCTAAACTTTCATCATGACCCCTAAAAGCCACCGCTTGAAATGCACACCATTTTGCAGCATCTATGGAAACTTGAAGTTGCAACCGATTTTTTGCAACCTGCTCAGAATTTTGCTTCTCAATAATTTTGTCAAGATGTTGCAATGAGTTTCCCAAATCATGATAGCATTGCATTGCCACTTTGTGTGATGAGTTAGGATCTTTTCCAATGTGATTTAAAAAAGCACAATTTTTTCCATCATTTACCTTCTTCTATGATCTAAATCCACTAGTTGTGAAGGCCATTGATCCAAAACGGTCCGTTGGCTTGGAAAAAAGTGAGCAAGGAAGACAAAAGGCAGCATTCTTTGTTGGAGAAAATTCCAACCAATCTGGAAACAATTTATACCAAGAGAAAAGGAAACGTCGGCCCTTCTTGTCAACAACCATTGATTCAATCGGAAGCTCAGGTTGGTATGGCCCAAACTTAATATATGCTCTCCGTACCTCATCCCTTTGATGCTCTAGATATTCCCAAATGGATTTTCTCTTTCCAGGATCACGTTCTATGGATGAAATATCAAACTCTAATGATTCAGCTCTACAAAATTTCTTTGTTTGATGCTTAGGAGAAAAATCACGAAGAGGACAAGGAATTTCACCACTTCCACTTGGTTCTAGACGTCTTTTCTTGAAAAAAGAATCAATTGTCCTGTTGGCCATTACCACTATATTTGCAACAAACAACAACCTGTAATCGAAATAAAATTGATTGAGAAATGCTGATTATGGCCTATAGAGATGGAATAAAAGCAGCAAGAACATTTGCAACTTAAGTAGACATAAGTGACATGCACAAAGTATTATTCAATAATAAAATGCAAACAAATGATAAAAGATCTCCATTAGAGCAGAACAAGTTCTCATTTCAAACATATCTCAAGGAAGTTTTCATAGCTTGTTATTAAATCGGCTGAACTTGAACAACTAACACCTACTTGAACTCATCAACTATTGTAATCCGAAAAATAATCAATAACTATCCATGCCAGTAAAAGTTTCTATAGTCTAAACAAGCATTACTATAAAGTATAAACGGAAACCGACCATAATAAATATGTACAATTTAAACTCCTTAAATTGCATAGCAAATTCTCAGCACAATGTCGAGAAACAAAGATAGACAATTCTAGAGGAACAAATATTCAGGAGGTCTTACTGCCTGCTGTCTAGAAAACCATGATAAATAAAGCAATGATAAAATAAAATCAGTAAAATGACAAGCAGGAAACTAAAACTCAATGCGACAAGTTATTTGCCCAATAAAACTCAATGCTACAAGTACAAAAAATAATACAAGTCCCTCTCGATCAATTCATCAAACAATTAACGGGCGAACTTTTTTACACCCACATTTCACTAAATAAATTTCTAAGTAAAAAAAAAATTTTACCCCCCTCCAATTGTTAAAAAAAAATTACCTAGACGGCTAGACCATGCAAAATGCAATGGTACAAATGTACAATCCTTAGCCAGCGGGGAAGGTCTTCACAGGAGAAAGTTTCTTCAAGCCTTCACAGGAGAAAGTTCTTCAAGGCTCAAGCCTTTGACGTTTCTATTTTCTACTTTGACGTTTCTACTTAGGAAGAAGAATTGTGGCAGTCAATTGCCAAGTTAACTAACTGGCGTCTAGCTATCTTTTCTTTGCACTCCATACGTTAAGAAAATAATTCTGTGTTATTTGGACTTTCAAATATTATTATTTGGGCCTTGAGGGGGCAAAGTAAATTTTTTGATTAATTTTTTGGGGGGGGCAAAACATAATAATAAAATTTTTTTTACTCAGAAATTTTTTTCTTTTAACAATTGGAGGGGGGGCGGTTGCCCCCCTGGCCCCCCCTTCCCTCCGCCCCTGCACCGGCGCCTGCCCATTGCATGCATGGCAGAACCAACACCCCCAACCCCCCTCCCCAAAAAAAAAAGTATGCTTCACAATAACCCAACACGCATCATGAACGGGTATGGATTCTATGGAAATATGAATGGTGATGGTTCGTTTAAATTAAAACTCAACAATTGAAGCTGTGAGATTCCTTTAAAAAAAAAAAGTGCCACATTTTATTGTATTCGTAACTTGAATCACGATCGACTTCCATCAGTTACTTTTTCACCATACTATAATTATAGATTGTCATCCAGTGGACCCCATGACTCAAAACTCAAGAACCAATGTCATGCAGTTTCAAATTTAGGCCATGTTTGATAACTCAATTCAACACTTAAAATCAATAGATTCAAATTTTATTCAATTGCATTTGATAACAAAAAATAGAACATTTAAATTAATTAAATGGCACTGAATTTTCTAATCAAAATTTGGTCTAAAAATAAGTAATAAGCTACTCACTTATTATTTAATATAATATACATTCAAATGTATCAAATTAAGGCTCCATTTGAAATTGTAGTGAAGTACTTATCAATAAAGGCTTTATTAGTAAAGTATAATTTTCAATAAACTACCGCAAACCCAAACAGGTTCTTAATACTTAATTATTCAATAACTTAAATGACTCAAATTTCAGATTTCAGATTTCAATTTTTATCAAATGCACCCTTAATCCAAGAAAGAAAAAAGAAAGGCATAGGTACGTATGGAGATTGACAGAAAGACCAAAATAGATAAAATAATTAGAATGGCCAATTTGTCTTATGTGATTTATAAGTTTTAGCCTTATTATTAGCTTATATAAAAGCCTTGTTCTCGATTATTTTAGATTTTACAAAATTTAATTATAAAAATTAATTATCTGATTCAGCAAAAGCTATTTTTTGAATGATTATAGATTTCAACTTTTTTGTTATTAAAAAATCTACAATCATAATACAAATAGAACCAAGAACATCACAAAATGTAACTACTTAAAATTAGAATCCATAATTAATTAAAATAATTAACTGAGAACAAGTCCACAAATGGAGTGTTCTTGAGACTCATTTGCTAATAATTTGATAAAGAAGGTTCATTTAAAATAAAATTAGTTGTCTTTTAAATTTATTTTGACAATAGAGGATAGTTTTGAAATCTTAAACGTGGTTATAATCTAAAAAAAATGAACAATATGGGTAAAATTCTAATCACTGATAATTCATTAATTTTTTTCAATTAGGAATTAGAGAGAAATTCTCGGATTAGTTTGATTGCAAGTAATAGCTGATGGTATGATCATTTTGATTTCAAATTAGATACATGAGTTGATTGTGATACACAATTTTTAAAAAGTATCAAAATTTGTTGTATTTTTACAAATTATTATGTTGTGATCTTTATTTATTGCGTTTATACTTATATTATGCTCTATAATTAGGACTAGCAGCTGTATAACTTCAAGATTATGTATCGTGGAGCTAGATCTAGTTTCATCAATTACTTTTACCATAATCATACTTAATTACCTATTTGGCAGACGAGTTGTTTACCAAATTTTCTCCTACAAATTTTTAACAACTTTAACTTGTGTAATATCGAAAAACTTCTCAAAAATTTTAAAATACATATATTAAAATACCCAAAAAACACACAAAAAATTTTTCTTATTTCTTTTCTTATTCTTCCTCTCCCCATCTCATCAACCCACCACCATTTTTGTCATTGGCCAGTACCACCGATCTCTTTATTTTTTGTTTCTTTCTCTTCTCCCTCTCATTCTCCTCCTTTCTTATCCCCTTGTCATTCCTCCCTCCCTTCTTCCTCCTTCCTCTCCCCTCACCTTCTCCACTTCCCTTCTCCCTCCTTTTGGCACCCTCCTCCTTCCCCTAGTACGATCTGGTCACGCGATCAAATCACACTAGAAACAGGAGAAGGGTGACGAGGGAGAAAAAAAGGGGAGGTGGTAGGGGGAAAGATAAAGAGGAAATGAGAGAGAGAGAGAGAGAGAAGCAAAAAATGATTTTTTGTTGGAGCCAATTTGCCTACGGGGGTACCGACACCAACGGCCGCCTATAGCGAGGAAATAAGGAGGAAGATCAGTGATGGAAATGGAGAAGAAGAAAAGTATATGAAATAAAAGGAAAACGAAATAAAGGAATATTAAGAAAAAAATGAGAAAGAAAGACGAAGAAAAAGAAAAAAAAAAGTTTTACACATCCTAAAAAGGTTTTCTACAAATTATACAATAAGTTACAATTAAAATTTAGATAAACACCCAAAAAATTCACTTGTCAATGGGCACTTATGAACGATAAAGTTAATGGGTCGCAGAACTTAAAACTCAAGAATGATAGACATAACTAATTACCCAACCTCATCGCTTTTGCAACTGCCAACCAGAAACATACCTCATATTACATTTTCATGGAAAAATTTTGGGTAGATTCGGTTTACAACCTCTCATGTAGATTGAGTGACAAAAATGTTCCACATCAACTTCTCGGTTATTCACTTTTTTCTAAATTTACAGCCACCGGATCCTCAATATCCTCGATCCCTTTGCTCTGCCATTGCTGCTTTGCTTAACGCTCTAGTTATTACCACCACCATTATAGACATTACCCTTTACCTCTTTCCTCCAACCTAAGGCCCTGTTTGGCAAATGGATTTTTTGCCTTTTTTTTTTTACAAATTTTTTTACAATTTTAATTATAGTAATCTTGAAAAACTATCCAAAATTTAAAAAATACCTACATTATAATACCAAAAAACACATAAAAAAATTCCCTTCTCTCTATTCTTCTGATCATTATTAGCTTGCATTGTCCGTACAATTCCACCAGGATCTGGAGGTAGAATCAGGATCACCACAACGGTTAGTTGATCTCAATTTTTCCTTCCTTTTCAGAGTGAAGTTTTTGTCAATGCAAGATTGTTTTTTTACATTGTAAGTTGTTTATGATGTATGCCTTAATTTTGTGCAGCTTCCAAATAGACTTGGTAAAATGATTGCCCATCTACATTGGCATGATTACAAGAAGAAGTACGGGAAGCTTGATGAGTTTGTCTCCAGCCATCCTGAAGTATGCATTTTCTTCCTAAGTTAAATTTCTGCATTGCTCAATAATAAGTTTAAGTAGCCTATTTTCTCTTTCCAGTTATTTGTAATTGATGGAGACTACATACAACTTCGAGAAGGTGCACAAGAAATCATAGCAGCTACAGCAGCTATTGCCAAGGTTGCTGCTGCTGCTGCCGCTGCCGCTGTAACATCGTCTTACTCATCATTGGTGCCTTCTGTTGCTGTGACTCCGATGGCTCAGTCTCACCGGTTGAAGAAAGCTCCATCAACGGAGTCCACATCTGGAAAGTCTGACAGGAGCATTTTTAAGGAGTATGCAGTGTCCAGGCCTTCAAATGCCATCGATAATTCATCTCAGCTATCTGCAATGAAGAACCAGCATCCAAATGGTGTTTCCCTTAGCAACAGTGAAGGTGTGTCAAATGTAAAAATCTTGAGTAAACCTACGGATCACACGGGAATGAATAGCTCTGAGAGCACGCATGGGCAATCTATGCTATTGACATATGGAAATGGAACAAATTCTGAGAAGAATGATTTTGGCAGCTCCCAAAACAAGGGTTCAACTCAATGGAAGACCAGTGGGAGTGTAGTTGGAAATCAGCAGGGCAGGTACTCAAAAGAATATTGAATGAATTTTTTTCTTTCTTTTTTTTTTTTTTTTTGGTTTTGCAGATGCAATTTGGTACCTGTATAATATTTTCAATTTCTGCTGTTGTCAGGGTGGTTGGTGCTGCTGCAAGTCCTAGGAGATAGTAAGTAAAGACACATGCTCTTTTGAAATTATATATATATATATTTATATATGTACATGCATGCATAAATGCTTTATATATGTGTCTTTTGCATCTGAAAGAAGAGCTGAATTTTTGAGATAGTTTAACCGAGTGTGTTTGACCTTAGTCTTTACTTTGACTCGTTTCATGGAAAATCATGCCAGTCTCTTTTGAGTCTTCTTTCATAGTAATCATGTTTGACTGTCAAGGCCTAAGGGTTTTCTTGACTGTCAAACGTGTTTTATCAGCAAATGGTTAAATGCATAGGCAACTTCCTTCAAGTTTATGCACTGTAGCAATGAGCCAAGGTGTTCATAGACACGTCTGTAGTGCTTGATGATGATGTCACTTGAATAGAGAATATGGAATATGACATTGTTTACTGGACAACATAGTAGTATTATATCAAATGATCATTTGGTACCTTGAATGGTACATGAGATATTGGTAGTTTCTTTGTCGTGTGTATTGCTTAATGTTGGCTTATAGCTTACTGATTAGTTTTTGGCTTTCTCGTGAACTTATTCGGCAGGATTGGATGATGTCATTACCTAACAATGCTCGGAATTTTACATTGCTTGCAATGACATGATGTGTTTTGTTATGCTGAGTACTAAACATTGCTTGCGATGATGGTCACTATCTGACCCCTCACTTACTTTTGCTTTCTTTATTACTATTTGCGTCGCGTCAGGACTGAAAATCAGATGCCAAAAGTACCCTGCCTGCTTTGTTAAAAATGAGTTCCGAGCATCTTACGGAACTTGTTACAGGAGAACTGATAGGGGTAATATGAAACAGACCCTTCACTTGGATCTTTTTATTCAATGGCAGTGCATAGCGCGATATATTGAATTTTTAAGTCAATTGTCATATTAATCGCAGCTTTTTCATTTGCTTTGTGAAGAATTGAACCTTGTTCCCGGTGCTTCACTCTCTTCCGGTTGTCATATTAAAAGTACCCTGAAGGATCTGAGGGCGGCAAAACTCAAGATCTCTTTTATTGCTTCCTTTTGTTTTGGACTACAATAAGATAAGATTGAAAACCAAAAAGACCAAAAGTCATATTGAAAATTCTTGCTGGGCAATCATAACTGGATGAGAACCTTGACGCAGTCAGGTTCCTTCAGTAGATCAAAGGCTCGGTTTATGTCCTTGAGTTGAATTTCATGAGTTAAAAGCTGATCTAGTTTCTGTATCTCCTGCAAGATAGATGGGAAATTTCAGCTAATTTCTGTGGTCAACGTAGAAAGTTTTCGTTTCTGATCTCTCCTCTGTTGGATGGTGGAGAATTGAATTATTTCAGTTAAGGTTTGTACTTTTGAATAGGAAAGTATCCGAAATTTTTGAAGAAAAAGCTATGCTAAAGATAAATGGAATTTCAGTGCATTTTTCTTGAAGATTATTCTACCTTATTGATGCATTTGTCAATCACAACTGGAAGGTCAGACTGGACTTTAACCCCACCAAAAATAGAGTATTTGAATGTTCTGCATCCAAGCAGGGAAATGAAGTCGATTTCCATGCTCTTTTGAGTCCCTGCTCCAAGCATTATCGTTTTCCCTACTCCCTGATAGCAAATTACCAAGAAAAAGATAACTTGGAATTAGTAGCTGTTTCAAATACTATGCTCCATGGTTGTGTTATGGGACAGTTAATTACCATTTTGGTGGTTTCCAAAGCTTCGTTAACCAAATCAGGAACCCCCGTGCATTCAAAGCTATAGTCCACTCCTCGTCCATTAGTTAGCTCTTTCACCATTTCTGAGATGGATATATCACCAATGGCTTTGGGGTTTATATAATGCGTCATTCCAAAAGCTTCCCCCTTTTCGCGCTTGTCTTTGTTGATGTCAATGCCTACAATTTGTGCTGCTCCGCGCACTCGAGCACCCTCAACTGCCTGCATTGCATTTGAAAGTTAGGTCCTATGAGAAGAACGGGACAGATTGAGGAAGGATTCATTGGGATAGATACGATTGTATTTCGTGCAATTATATGAGGTTGTTGTATTTCTTCATATATTGGTGTACCTAGTTGTATTTACACATTGAGTTGATGTGCATGAAAAAAGTGTACGAATACACCAAGGTTATATGGTGGTACACCAAATTATGTAAGAAGAATGACAACCGTTAGAACTGCACGAAATCCTAACCGCATCGTCCCTCGTCCTAACATTTGGCATGTTGATGTTGCACTTACTCCCAATCCAACAGCGCCAAGGCCAAAAATAGCAACGGTAGAACCTTTTTCAACCTTGGCTTCTTTCCAAGTTGCTCCAAACCCAGTGGTGAAACCGCAGGACAGGAAGCTAGCGTGTGGTAGAGCTAGCCGTGAATCCATCTTCACGACGTAGTTAGCGTCTACAATGGTATACTGGGACCATGTGGAGCAACTAAGAAATTGGTACAGCATTTGGCGGCGACCTGAAGTTATAATGGACATTCTTGATGAACCATCTGGCATTAATCCGGTGAAAGCTTGCAAGGGGTAGGTCTCGCATAGGTTGGTCTTTCCGGAAATACAGTTGTTGCATTTTTTACACTCCCCCAAGTACGTAGGAATGACCATGTCTCCCACTTTGAGGTGAAAGACTTCTTCACCGACACTCTCTATCTGGCTGGAGAGAAGATGAAAGGGATTACTATTCAGCTCTATTTGGTCATTCTATAAAATTGATAGTTGAAGTCTGAAATTTAAAAGTTGAAACTGAATTACTGAAGCAAAATGCAAGAACAAAAGAGAGATTGGAAGAGAAATCGATTACCCAACACCTTCATGTCCCAGAACTCGAGGAAATAGAGGCTGGAATGAGGATTACCAAAACAAGTGAGAAAGAAAGAGAGTTGAGTTAAAAATCGGAAAACAGGATTACCAAAAAAAAAAAAAAAGGTATATGAGGAGTAAAGAGAGAGTAGTAACCGTTGGAAAGCCATTGCAGCATAAGACATCAGTGTGACAAAGGCTGGCAAATAACATCTTTACCCTAACTTCACCTGATCTCGGAGGTTCCACCTCTATCTCTTCTACCTTGGGTGCCTCGCCTTTTCCCCAGCAAACAACGCCTATTTTTATTTTTATTTTTATTTTTGAAGGAGGGGGGAGGGTGTAGCATCATCAATTAAACCTTAAATGGAGTATTGTGATATCTGGAGATACAAAGAGAAAAATAGCACAAGAGAACTAACAAGTAATGAGTAGGCAATTCCTTGTATTGCCCAAAAATAGAAAGAACGGACTTAAGGGAGCAGCAATAACGAGAAATCCACCGATCCACACGTAAAGTGTGAAACAACGACAATTGTACACAGATTGCATTATTGTAGCTAGGAGCCAATCAATTAGTAGTGGGTTCAGTACCTTTGCAAGCTATGATGTTGGAGCTATTGCGGGTCGACATTATCACCACACTTGATGATTGGGAGGGGAACTTGAATTGGCTTTTCTTGTGTGGGAGAGACGACGTTTTCAACTGCTTGAAACTTAATCTATATCGTTGTAGTATTGTAATCTGATCAGAGCAGAGCAGAGGAAAAGACAGTAATATGCTTTTTTAGGGCAGTAGGAATAATGTTGGAGTCTGAAGGACTATGACTGGTTTAGATTTATTAGTATGGTAGACCACATTTCCACTATATAATACGTATGCTAGTTGTACAGTATATGGCTTTTAGGCACGCGATGCATTCATTTGTCGGTTTACAATTATTGGGTGCCATGCAACTCGCATGCGCCACTTTTTTTTTTTTTTTATTATAAAAAAAATAGAGCTTTGCCATGCAACTCGCATGCGCCACTATTGATATTTTGTCCAATCACTGATCAATCACTGATAAACTGAAAAATAATAACAATTGTAGAATATATTATGAGATGCGAGGCTTTAGCAAAATGCTTTTTTGTGATAATATTCAATCACGATTGGAAGTTAATACAGTGGAAACAAACCTTTTTGTGGGTACAATAAAATGAATTACAACTTCTATGAATTGGAAGCATGAAAATACTGGTGTATTAGGGCATACATGCTCCATAACTATGTAGACGTTCTGGGCATCCTCAAATGCTCCATAACTATGTAGACGTTCTGGGCATCCTCAAATGCTTCATGAAATTGGACCAGATTCTTATGTCCAGACAAGGCTCTCAATATCTTTACCTCCCTACGGACATCTTCAATCGATATTGCGGTAGTCATCTGCCAGAAAGCATTTTCTGTTAACAGCTCTGCAGTAAAACTTAGCACCCACTTTCTGATAAATCAAATACACCTAAGCACGAGAGGATCTTCAAGCTTCTCGGACTCGGTGCCAATAAAATTTACCAATCAGTTACAGAGAGACGGAGATTAATAATAATACTAAGGAGCAAAACCATAATTTTGAACTCCCAAAATCAGACTTGGGGGTTAATCAATGTCCACTTGGTAGACTTAAGAGCCTTCTAAACCCAGACAAAAAATAGTCAGCCTAGGTGAGGACTGAGGACTTCAGCCAGGAATAGATTATGCTGACGCCGGCCAAATTTATGCGCGTTTAGAGCATTTTATATTGGAGCATTTTCCACCTGGCTGGAAGACCAGCAGCTATTTTACTGGTCAGCTTAGCACAAACTGGCCCGATTCACAATAAGTAGGAAATAAGATGTCATCAGTATTCAGTCCTAACTACTGAATAATACCTTGCCATGGGCTGGGGTGAGGTGAGGGGTGAGACGTTTTAATGATGCAGTAACATACATCCACCAAACGAGCAAGGAAACATTGACTGACACTCTCAAATGAACAGGCAAGTAGTTGCTTGGGCCAAAACGTAGAATGCCTGAGAACATTTCATCAGTCCGTAATGATATAAGTCTTTCAAACCGTTTGTTCAGTCGGGGGCATGAAAACGGCATCATTCTCTCAGCATAACCAAACCAGTGGGTATAAAATGGAGTACAAGCATCCTCACAGATTTGTGCATTTGTAAAGTTATGAGCAAAAGAATATGCATGCCTGATCATATGCCAAAGAAGTGACGCTCGTTCACAAAGTGAGAAGACTAATAATAATGCAAAATCAACATGCTGTCCATTCAGACCCAACATTTAGCTTCAAACCAGATCTGATTCCATTACAATTCTGTGCATGTACATATGATACCAAAAAAGAAAAAGCATCCCTTACTAGACAGCAACAAAAATCTTCCAAATTGGAGGGAACTCAGGAGCTCTTAATGTTAAACAGACAACCTCTACCTCTCTACAAAGTTCACAGCCACTGTGAGGGATTTATACGGCAGTTCCATTTCTTATCAATAAGGTGCTTAAACGAGATAGGAGATATGATGTTCCGTCCTCCAGTTGCTACACCTGCTTTTATCTCGCGCAATAGCCCTTTTTGTGTTTTATATGAGGGAGCTTACTATTTTCCAAAGAAATAGTGAAAATAGGAGAAAACCGTGATAAAACCAAAGTAAGAAAGTTCAGGTTGAATGATTGAGGTGCCTCCAAGGGTGCACCAGAAAAGGAAATAAAAACATTAGCCTAACAGGATAAAAAATATTTTGGATTTCAAATTTTAATTTTCAGATTTCAATTTTTATGAAATGCACCCTTAATCCAAGAAAGAAAAAAGAAAGGCATAGGTTCTTATGGAAATTGAGAGAAAGACCAGACATAGATAAAATAATTAGAATGACCAATTTGTCTTATGTGCTTTATAAATTTTAGCCTTATTGTTAGCTTATATAAAAGCCTTGTTCTCGGTTATTTTAGATTTTACAAAATTTAATTATAAAAATTAATTATCAGATTCAGCAAAAGCCATTTTTTGAATGATTGTAGATTTCAACTTTCTTGTTATTAAAAAATCTACAATCATAACACAAATACGACTAAGAACATCACAAAGCTAATTAATTCAAATTAGAACCCATAATTAATTAAAATAACTAACTAAGAACAAGTCCACAAATGGAGCGTTCTTGAGACTCATTTGTTAATAATTTGATAAAGATGGTTCATTTAAAATAAAATTAATTGTCTTTTAAATTTGTTTTGACAATAGAGGATAGTTTCGAAATCTTAAACGTGGTTATAATCTAAAAAAAATAAACAATATGGGTAAAATTCTAATGACTGATGACTCATTAATTTTTTTTCAATTAGGAATTAGAGAGAAGTTCTCGGATTAGTTCCATTGCAAGGAATAGCCGATGGTATGATCATTTTGATTTCAAATTAGACACATGAGTTGATTGTGATACACAATTTTTATAGAGTATCAAAATTTGTTGTATTTTTACATATTATTACATTGTGATCTTTATTTATTGCGTTTATACTTATATTATGCTCTATAATTAGGACCAGCAACTGTATAACTTCCGGATTATGTATCATGGAGCTAGACCTAGTTTCATCAATTACTTTTACCATAATCATACTTACAGTTTTTTGTCAAAATAACACTCTTTCTAAAAAATATTTTCAATATGATTCACTTTCAAATTTTATTCCCAAATCGATGTTATTGTTGCCACCTAATTACCCTGATTGCTATGTAGGATAACAAAAAATGAAAACTTTAATCTAATCTATAGTTTCCAACAAAAACTAAAAATTTAAACTATTTTATTATAGAGGCACAAAAGGATTGCTTAACTTTAATAAATTCCTTATAATTATTTAAAATAAATTCTACCACTATTGACCTTGCTATTATTGCTCTCAGCAATATTTTTTTAATGTATCAAACTT
Source organism: Coffea arabica (assembly GCF_036785885.1). Taxonomy (NCBI): domain Eukaryota; kingdom Viridiplantae; phylum Streptophyta; class Magnoliopsida; order Gentianales; family Rubiaceae; genus Coffea; species Coffea arabica. The sequence continues at coordinate 794,455 of NC_092313.1, read as the reverse complement.
ATTGCATATATTTTTCAAAAATGAATTTGCAAAATACAAAAATTGCAATGAAAATTGTAAGCAATAACAAGAAAAAGTTACAAAACTTCAAGACTATCATATTTGTTTATGTTATACTTCCTACTCCTTGAAAAGAACTTTTACAAAAAGTAATCAAACTATTGCAATTAAGATGATGCTAAAGTTTCTTGAAAGTAACAAAAGCCATTAATTGATGTTGAATAAATGTGCAAAAATACTTCAAGTATACAAGATTATTTGATCATGTGATAGAGAGGCACTACAAATGAACATACTTATATATGTGGCGGCAATCAAACATATTGAATATGAATCTATGTTGTTACGTAGTTTTCTTCTTAACATTTTATCAAACACGGTGTGAGAAATCATTTGTTAAAACAATTAGTATTCAAATTTTTTTGAAGGTTATAGGAATGTTCCAAAAACTGCACAATAGAAAAGATAATAGAATAATTTTCATTTACCTTAAGATTATCAATTTGAGGAGAATATTTTCATCCATAGATACAATATCAGGAATGATAATGAAATTTTAGATGTTGTTAATGTAAATATTGGCTTCTCATAATTACATTTGACAAGGAAAAATAATGAAAGAAAAAAGACAGCGAAAGGAAAAAAAAGGATAATTTCAGATACCTCCCCTGAGGTTTCTGACAGTCTCACTCTCCTCCCCTGTGGTTTCAAAAATATCACAAACCTCTCCTGTTAGAATTTTAGGTCTCATTTCTTATATCATCATCGCCAAAAAGACTTAAATACTCTCACAAGTTAGCTAATATTTCGTGATTATCAGGACAAATTTGGCGAAGTTAGTTATAAACACAATTAATGTAATTAACGATAAATTAGAATCCTTTAACCAATATAGAAACAGGCAAGTAACTAACATCTAATATAATATACATGTTTGTAAATTGATTGTACCTCATAGATCACCCCGTGTAAGGTATTTATAGGCAAATTAGTATTAGTCATATAGATAAAATTACATACCCACTGAAACTTGCAAGAAGATGCACAAGTGGGTCAAAGTACCAATAACCATTCCAAATGTATGCATACCATTGCACTATGCATATTGCTGCGATGACTAATTACAATATGCATGTGAACAAATAACTGCATGTTCAACAATTTCTATGCATCGTACTTGGTCAATAACACGGTGTACATTATTTCAACCAGATTGTACATTCACTAAGTATTTATATACATGCTATTTATTGAAGAAAACTACCTCTCTAATATTTCGTGATTATCAGGACAAATTTATTGAAGTTAGTTATAAACACAATTAACGTAATTAACGATAAATTAGAATCCTTTAACCAATATAGAAACAGGCAAGTAACTAACATCTAACATAATGTACATGTTTGTAAACTGATTATACCTCATAGATCACCCCGTGTAAGGTGTTTATAGGTAAATTAGTATTAGTCATAAAGATAAAATCATTAATGCAAGATAATCAGGGCATTTGTGGTATATAGTTGTTTCTCTCTCCAACTCTCCATTTTTTATTGTTTGTATTTTTGAATTGGGTCTACTTTGAGACTGCCTATTTAGTTTTAGGGAAAGTTTGTGGTATTTTTGAAACCACAGGAAAGGGGAGTGAGACTGTCAGAAACTTCTGGGGAAGTATTTGAAATTATCCCAAAAAAAATGGAAAGGTTCAGAGAGAGAATCGGAGAAGATATTAGTTGGAAAAAAAAGTTGGAAAGATATTAGTTGGGAAAGAGAGATGGAATGTGCCTCTATATCTATCCTGCCACATATGCAACATATGTGGCAAAAAAAGAATTAGAAAGGTAATAAAATTTAAAATTAGGTTACTTTGGGTATATGTTTCAAAAGAAGAGTTAGTTTGGCAATAAACTCATCATACTTAATCACCTATTTGGCAGACGAGTTGTTTGCCAAGTTTTCTCCTATAATTTTTTAACAACTTTAAGTTGTGTAATATTAAAAAACTTTTCAAAAATTTTAAAATACCCAAAAAAACAAACAAATTTTTTTTCTTATTTCTTTTCTTTTCTTCCTCTCCCCATCTCATCAACCCATCACTATTTTCGTGGTTGACCAGTACCACTGATCTCTTTAGTTTTTGTTTCTTTCTCTCTTCCCTCTCATTCTCCTCCTTCCTTATCCCCTTTTTCTTTCCTCCCTTCCTCTCTTCCTCTTTTCTCTCCAGCTATCTCCTACTTTCTCTCCTGTCACCTCCTCCACTTCCCTTCTCCCTCATTTTGCCACCCTCCTCCTTTCCCTAGTATGATCTGGTCATGCGATCAAATTATGTTAGAAGTAGGAGAAGGGTGACGAGGAAGAAAAAAAAGGAGGCGATAAGGGGAAAGATGGAGAGAAGAGGAGGAAGAATGAGAGACAAAGACAAAGTGAGAGAGAAGCAAAAAATGATTTTTTGTGACACCAGCAGCCGCCTATAGCGAGAAAGCAGTGAGGAAGATCAAAGATGGGAATGGAGAAGAAGAAGAGTATATGAAATAAAAGGAAAACGAAATAAAGAAAGATTAAGAAAAAAATGAAAAAGAAAGACGAAGAAAAAGGAAAAAAAAAATTTACACACCCTAAAAAGGTTTTCTACAAATTATACAATAAGTTACAATTAAAATTTAGACAAACACCCAAAAAATTCACTTGTCAAATAAGCGTACTCATGAACGATAAAGTTAATGGGTCGTATAACTCAAAACTCAAGAATGATAGACGTAACTAATTACCCGACCTCATCCCTTTTGCAACTGCCAACCAGAAACGTACCTCATATCACATTTTCATGGAAAATTTTTGGGTAGATTCGGTTTACGACCTCTCATGTAGATTGATTGATAAAAATGTTCCACGTCATCTTCTCGGTTATACACTCCTCTTCTTCTAAATTTACAACCACCGAATCCTCAATATCATCTATCTTTTTGCTCTATCACTGCTGCTTTGCTTAATGCTCTAGTTATTACCACCACCATTATAGACATTACCCTTTACCTCTTTCCTCCAACCTAAGGTCCTATTTGGCAAATGGATTTGTTGCCAAATTTTTTTTTACAAATTTTTTTACAATTTTAACTACAATTTAAAAAATACCTACATTATAATACCAAAAAACACAAAAAAAAAATTCTCTTCTCTCTATTCTTCTTTTTCCTCATTCCATTTCAACCCATCACCACCAGAGCCACTGGCCAACGCCAGACGTCAACTCTTTTGGCGTTGACGCTGGCTACCGTTTTTTCTTTCTTTTTTTTTTTCTTTTCTTTCTCTCCGCTTTCTCGCTTCCTCTCATCTTCTCATCCCCTATCTCTCTTTCCCTACTTTCTCCCTCCACCTTTTCCCCCATCCCGTCACCCTTCCCTTCTCTTATATGAGATTTGGATGTATTCTACGTATTCTATCTAATATAACAAATACTTTGCAATGAGTAGACTAACGTCACCGCTGTGCGACCAAATCGCACATGAGAAAGGGGGAGGGTGACAGGGGAAGGGAGAGGGGGAAGAAGGTGGAGGGATAAAATGGGGAAAGGGGGAGAAGAGAGAGGAGAAGAGGGAAGGAAGAGAAGGAGGGAGGAGAATGAGAGGAAATGAGTGGATGGGAGAGAGAGAGCGAAAAAAGGGAAAAAAAAGAGAAGCTAGCCTCATTGATTGCCATAAGGAATGGAGAAAAAGAACAATGGGGTGGGGGTGAAGAAGAAGAGAAGGAAAAAAAAAGAAGAAAATGAAAGAGAAAGAAAATGAAAAAGAAAAGTTTCTTTGAAAAAAAAAAAGGAAATTTTTTACTCGCCTCAAAAAGTTTTTCTATAAATTCTACCATAAGTTACAGCAAAATTTTGAATAAATATCTAAAAACCTCATTTGAGAAATAGGACCTAATTTCACTACTCATTTCTCTTCCATCCTGCAATTTCTTACTACTCTGGTAACCTATAAACTTCTCACCTCCTCTGTTAAAAGATTTTTCTCCCTCTTCCTCTTTATTGGGATAATATTTACATCTCCAACTGTTTTGGCCTCTTATTCTCTATCATAAAAGTTCCATCACTTATCTTATAGTTTCTAATGTCCTCCAAAAATGCAAGACTTATAAATTTTTTAAGTAGATCTGAAAATCAAATGAAAGATATGACTAATAGATTTTCTTCCTCTCATTTTTCAAAATTTTCTATCCCAAGTTCTTTTTTATTTTTATACTTTTTTTGCCATTATGTCTCATTTCTCATATCATTTTAAGAATGAATTCCAACTTCGAATGACTTAACTTTGCATATGTAAACCTGATTCGTAAGGCAAAATTAGTTGATATTATAAAGACCAAAAAAAAAATGTGGTTGGACCTTTATATATTTAGTATACTGCTCAGTTGAGATGTTTACTGTCAAGAGTAAGAATGGAAGGCATAAAAGGAATAGCAAAAGCCTTGAGAGAAGAGCTTATTAATTCAGTCAATGTTGTTGTGGATCCAGATGATGAGTAGAGAGATGGAACAATTTTGGTTTTGAAGTGTTAAATTCGCATTGATAACGTGACAAATTCTGGATCATTTGATCTATGGGTGGGACCATAAATCGGGTCTACCCAAGTATTTGTCCATTTTTCATCACTCGAAAATATTAAGGTTACAAAAACATCCACGTTTTAATTGAAGGGTGCAATCGGATTCAATTAAAGTTTATAACTTATTGAACTTGAGCACGAGGATAAATTGAAACGTCAAGCTCGACTCAAATTTGATTGAGTCATATTAAGTGCTTACTCCTCACAAATTATCGACTAAGGAATCCTTAAACCTACTAGAGCTCCTGATCAAGTCTTGTGTAGACGAAATTTTTTCATGCCTTTGGATGCCTTTCCTACTTTTAATTGTCAAATACAGGATTCGAAGAGCTCCTGATTAGGTCTTATATAGATGAAGTTTTGTCGTGCCTTTTCTACCTCTAACTGTCATATACAAAATGTGAATCTAGTAGCTAAAAAGACATTAAGAACTTTACCCTATCCTAATCATTGGGTCGATTCTAGTGGCAGGAATACATGTTATAAAACCAATTTTTGTTAGGCCATGATCCAAATTAAGAACAGCACAAGTTAAGTTTGTTTTGGTGTCGGCATCTCAGTCACAATTGCATCATACCACATAGTGTAAAAACGGTTCATATGTTAAACCTATTTGAACTATTTGTACTAGAGTAGAGTAGTGCAAAATGGGTTGGCTCAAAGAAGCAACTCGGACGTAAAAGATTTTCTTCATCATGTATGAAAAAAGGCGGGAGTGTTGGGCATTTGCTTGGGCTTTGGGGTATCCATGCCCAACGCCCAATCATATCTCCTCACGCACCGCAAACTCTCTTCGTTTTCTCGTGTCGTCAAACGTTTCGACTCATTTTCACTTTTTTTAGCCTCCAACATCCAATTCCCTTTAAAGCCAATTAGTAAATTAAATAGTTAAAAATCCCCACCTTCTCCCCTAAAAATCTGTATATACGCCACCGTAGAGAGAGAAAGTAAGTGAGAGAGAGCTGGTCGGTAGTCTACAAATCCATTCCTTAACTCACTGACTGACTCTGAAGCATGGCAATTCTGTCTCATTCATTTGATTCAACCCTTCTTTGACCTCATTTTAGTCCTTTATTTCTCGCTTTACGGTGTCTTTATTTCTCTCTTGCTTGCCGATATACATTCTTTAGGGTTTTGGGGGAGATATTAGGGTTTTTTTAAAAAAAAAAAATTTTGTCAGCGAGAAATTGGAGGACTATTTGTAGTGGGGAGATTTGACCAATGGAGGCCGCGGCAGGTGTTGCAGCCGCACGCGGTGTTTCTCTGTCCGTGCCCTCGTCTCAACCTTCTCGCAAAGAATGGAGGGTTGTTTCCGAAACATCGGTTCGAAGTTCCAGCAACGAGGTATTCTTTACTTTCAAAGCCTACTTGCATTGCTTGTTTCTTACTACTTAGATTGAAAGGGCTTGTGAATTTTGTCGCTTTTAATTGAGATTACAATAATGGTGAACTGTAGGAATTGGAGCGTTCAAAGTTGGGGCAATCGGATGAGAGATTGATATACGAGGTAATAAATGTCTTCTTAAAAATGGGGTCTTATGGACTTTTTCTGTATTAATACTCTTTTGATTAGGGAATGTGAGTGAAAAGTGAAGGTTATTTTATGTGGTGTTAAGGTGCAACAGGGAAGAGAGCCGGCTGATGTGGATTTCTGTTCCATTACCATTGACGGAAGTTTGGACAATGATATTTTGCAGCAGAGGCTGCATAGCGTGGTGAAACAAAGAGAGGAGTTGCAGCAGATGGAGACCGAACTTCGCGCTCAACTTATAGCAAGGGGAGAAATTATGGAGATGCGGAGCACTTATGATGCTCATATCAAAGAGCATGAAAATGCCAAAATCAAGCTTCAGGTTTCATGTTTAGCTGATTAGCGTATATGCATTTTTAGAGTAACGAGTTTGTGGATCCTTTTTTTTTGGCACTTCTGGGTTGCTTATTGAATAGCCCTTTCACTGCCTGTGAAGGAGCAACTGCGAGAGAAGGAACAAAGGATACTCGAGTTGGAGAGAAAGATGGAAGACAAAGAAAGGGAGCTGCACGCTATCAGACTAGACAATGAAGCGGTTTGTTTTGCAACTTTTCACGTTATTGAAGGTAATCTTGTTTCAGCCCCTGGCGCGCTTGCTAACCTAAATTCATTCTTTGTTATAAACTTTAGCAGGCATGGGCTAAAGAGGATCTTCTTAGAGAGCAGAGCAAAGAGCTACAAACGTACAGGTATGAGCTCTAGAATATTCTGAGGTCAGAGCCCATTTTTTAGTGGAAATGAGGTGACTTTTTGGCTATAGTCCTCTCGTCTTTATGCCCATCATTTTCTTGGCAAGCTTTCGAAATTTCATTCAGATAAAGTCCTGGTTGCTTGACGAAGAGAGAGAAATTTTTTCCTGTTGTATGTTGTTGTGAGCGTTCAACATTTGTTCTTCTGCTTTGTTTTTGTAGGAGGGAGCGAGATAACACCGAGGCTGAAAGAGCCCAGCATATCAAACAAATCCATGAACTTCAGGAACATTTTCAAGAAAAGGACCGACAGCTGATGGAGTTGCAGGAACAGGTATTGCTTTTGAATCTGAAGTTAGCAATTTTCATCTACTTTAGCAAAGCTTTTTGACCATTTTAAAATGCGAATTGGAGGAATTTTTTTTGGGCCTTTTCGTTTATATCCTGCTAATTAATATGCTCCCCAAAGATCATACATGAATTTTAATTTGTTTCCCTTTGTAGAATTACCATGTCAGTTTTTCCAGCATTTTTTGAAAAAGTTGTTCAATCATATTTATTCAATACTGTGACTGGTTGGGAATCTTCATCATGCAGAATAGGATTGCTCAAGAGAACATCCTCTTCAAAGATGAACAGTTGAGAGAGGCCCAGGCTTGGATAACTCGTGTACAGGAGATGGATGCACTACAATCAACTACTAACCACTCTTTACAGGCTGAACTTCGAGAACGCACAGAGCAATATAATCAGCTTTGGCTTGGTTGTCAAAGACAGGTTGTTAAGGTTTAACCAAAATTGTACTTTCACATTTCCTTGCTGGTCTCCTGCTCTTGATTTCTTCTTCATCCTAATTCTTTACAAGTACTACATGATTTCCCTAGAAACAAAATGTATTGGTATGTGTATCAGTTAAAGCCAATGATATTTGTTGTTTTCTTAGTTTGGTGAGATGGAGCGTCTTCATCTCCATATACAACAGCTGCAGCATGAATTGGCTGATGCAAGAGAAAGAAGCAACACATACTCAGATGCCTCACATGTTTCTCAGACAAATCCAAGGGATGTTTCCCAGATTGGAAAGAGCAATAGTGGCCACCTGGATATGAGTGGAAGTGGTTCACCTGGTGAAAGCTCTAGCCTACCTAATGGAAATGCTGATAATGCTTCGTTTGTTTCAGTAGGCAATGCATCAGTGCAGGTAGAGTTTCCACTAAAATTATTGTCTGGATGTTTGTTTTGCAAATATTGCTGAAACAATTCCTTTTTAACGAATATATGGATGGGTGTCATTTGTGGGTGATACCTATCCTAAATTCACTCTTGCATTCTCATTCCAATACAGATTATTAAAATGAGGAGTTTGTGTAAATAATGAGGCGTTAGACAGAAGATTTCTTTTTGTTTTTGGAATTTTGTACTGCTTCTTTGAAAGGCATCAAATATGTTGTATAGCTCTTCAATACATTTACACCTTACTTTAGGGCGTTGCTACATTTTAATCCTTTATGTATCCCAAGGAAGTCCCAATTCTTCTTTTTTTTTTCAAACTGCAATCCATATCTCTGTTTACTTGTTGAATATATCTGAGGATCTCATAGTTGAAGATGCCTAAGTTGTTAGAATGTTTTGGATATTCAATTCTGCATCTATCAACTTCACAAGCATGCAAACAACTATTAGAAGTTGTCGGTTAATTCCATGAAGCTGTAATCTTTGTTGTCATCAGCTGAATGACAAGTTCTAGAAAGGTGGCACTGGTTGCCAGTCCTTACTGTATCTGCTGCGGATTGAAAAGTACCCTACAGTTTTCTGTATTATAAAGAAACTAATTTGAGATTGTTGGCATTGTAGAAGTATAAAGCTATTTGAATCTAGATCAACGTTGAGTTGGAGATGCTCCTGTCACCTTTTTAATTTTTTGTAAACTATTTTTTCCCTAGTTTTTTATTACTTTCAGCACATTTGTTCTTCCTCCATGTCATGTCCAACTCATGAATATAAAACACAAATATGATGGTTTTCTTTCACTTTATCTTTTCCACCTTATGTTGCTAGGCTGATCATGCCCATGGTGTTCCAATTGCTCCTTCATCCCTACTTGGGATGCCAACTTACCTTCCACATGGACAGATGACTGCCGTGCATCCCTTTGTGGTGCATCAGCAAGGGGTACCTCATTCTGTACCATCACATGTTGGACATTTTCACTCTGTGCCAGCAATGTCATCACTTCAGCAGTGGCAAAACCAACAGGTGCTCTATTAAAATTTTGGCTGGTTTATCTCGAGTGTTTACCTTCAGTGTGATGGTTTACCAGTGTCACTGTTGCTGTCTTAGGCTGTATCAGAGGGTGCAGCAACTCATGATCAACATTCTCTACAAACTGAACCTAACATGTTGAGGTCGGATTCCAATTACAACTATGAATCCTCTGTAAATGGTCAGGTTCTTCATTCGGGTTATATGAACGTTAACATCAGCCAAGGAATGGAACCTCATTCTGTGGTTTCATCCTCAAATGTGGAGGGACAGGTCGATGGCTTAAAACTATAATTGCTTAAACTTGTCTTTGTTGCTTCTTTTATGTGGATACTCATTCTCTTCAGCCACAAATCTATTGCAGCCAGTTGAATCCATAGATACAAGCTACCTTTCTGGAGCCCAACCTCAGCAGAGCTTGCAACAAATATCTTCCCAGTTTCATGATGCTTTGAGATTGGATTCTCTTGCACACGTTAACGACACAAAGGTAATGCAGTTGCTTAATTCAATGGGTCTCCAGGGTTAAGTTCACCTAATGGTCTGGTTGCTTGTGCTAGGCTCGCTGTCTATTTGTCAGTGGAGAATTTGTATTTCGATTCATTAAAATCTTCATCTGGAACAGGAGAAGAATGTCAACTCATTATCTAATTCTCCTATGGAGGTGCAAGGTTTAATGATGGAGAAAAGTGGCTCTGTCTCCAATGAATCATCTTCTGAAGAAGCAAATCATGCTGCAAATCTGAGCGAAAGTACAATGGATACTGCTGCAGAAGTCATTCTTTCTGAATCCTTCGCTGCTACGGGTCAGAAAAATACAGGTATAGGTGGAAAATTATCAGAGGCTAATCTACTTGATGAAAGATCATTATTAGCTTGCATCGTCCGTACAATTCCACCAGGATCTGGAGGTAGAATAAGGATCACCACAACGGTTAGTTGATCTCAATTTTTCCTTCCTTTTCAGAGTGAAGTTTTTGTCAGTGCAAGATTGTTTTTTTACATTGTAAGTTGTTTATGATGTATGCCTTAATTTTGTGCAGCTTCCAAATAGACTTGGTAAAATGATTGCCCCTCTACATTGGCATGATTACAAAAAGAAGTATGGGAAGCTTGATGAGTTTGTCTCCAGCCATCCTGAAGTATGCATTTTCTTCCTAAGTTAAATTTCTGCATTGCTCAATAATAAGTTTAAGTAACCTATTTTCTCTTTCCAGTTATTTGTAATTGATGGAGACTACATACAACTTCGAGAAGGCGCACAAGAAATCATAGCAGCCACAGCAGCTGTTGCTAAGGTTGCTGCTGCTGCTGCTGCCGCTGTAACATCATCTTACTCATCATTGGTGCCTTCTGTTGCTGTGACTCCGATGGCTCAGTCTCACCGGTTGAAGAAAGCTCCATCAATGGAGTCCACATCTGGAAAGTCTGACAGGAGCATTTTTAAGGAGTATGCAGTGTCCAGGCCTTCAAATGCCATCGATAACTCATCTCAGCTATCTGCAATGAAGAACCAGAATCCAAATGGTGTTTCCTTTAGCAACAGTGAAGGTGTGTCAAATGTAAAAATCTTGAGTAAACCTAAGGATCACACGGGAATGAATAGCTCTGAGAGCAGGCATGGGCAAACTACTCTATTGACATATGGAAATGGAACAAATTCTGAGAAGAATGATTTTGGCAGCTCCCAAAACAAGGGTTCAACTCAATGGAAGACCAGTGGGAGTGTAGTTGGAAATCAGCAGGGCAGGTACTCAAAAGAATATTGAATGAATTTTTTTCTTTCTTTTTTTTTTTTTTTGGTTTTGCAGATGCAATTTGGTACCTGTATAATATTTTCAATTTCTGCTGTTGTCAGGGTGGTTGGTGCTGCTGCAAGTCCTAGGAGATAGTAAGTAATGACACATGCTCTTTTGAAATTATATATATATATATATTTATATATGTACATGCATGCATAAATGCTTTATATATGTGCTATTTTGCATCTGAAAGAGGAGCTGAATTTTTGAGATGGTTTAACCGAGTGTGTTTGACCTTAGTCTTTACTTTGACTCATTTCATGGAAAATCATGCCAGTCTCTTTTGAGTCTTCTTTCATAGTAATCATGTTTGACTGTCAAGGCCTAAGGGTTTTCTTGACTGTCAAACGTGTTTTATCAGCAAATGGTTAAATGCATAGGCAACTTCCTTCAAGTTTATGCATTGTAGCAATGAGCCAAGGTGTTCATAGACACGTCTGTAGTGCTTGATGATGATGTCACTTGAATAGAGAATATGGAATATGACATTGTTTACTGGACAACGTAGTAGTATTATATCAAATGATCATTTGGTACCCTGAATGGTACATGAGATATTGGTAGTTTCTTTGTCGTGTGTATTGCTTAATGTTGGCTTATAGCTTACTGATTAGTTTTTGGCTTTCTCGTGAACTTATTCGGCAGGATTGGATGATGTCATTACCTAACAAATGTGCATTCAAAATTGCACTTTCGATGATTTTGGGGATGATGACAAGTGGGAGGTCTTATACTCTCTAGTTCGAATCTCCAGTTGCTGATTAATATCATTCACCGCACCCTTTTCTTGAACTTGGCTCATTTATCTGCGTGTTTTGTATGCTCGGAATTTTACATTGCTTGCAATGACATGATGTGTTTTGTTATGCTGAGTACTAAACATTGCTTGCGATGATGGTCACTAGCAACTTTCATCGTTTAATTTTAGTCGGCGAAAAAAATGATATCTGACCCCTCACTTACTTTTGCTTTCTTTATTACTATTTGCTTCGCGTCAGGACTGAAATCAGATGCCAAAAGTACCCTGCCTGGATTGTTAAAAATGAGTTCCGAGCATCTTAGGAACTTGTTACAGGGGAACTGATGGGGGTAAATATGAAACAAACCCTTCACTTGGACCTTTCTATTCAAATGGCAGTGCATAGCGGGATATATTGAATTTTTAAGTCAATTGTCATATTAATGGTAGCTTTTTCATTTGCTTTGTGAAGAATTGAACCCTGTTCCCGGTGTTCCACTCTCTTCCAGTTGCATAGTTATTTTTAAGATGTGATATGCTGGCTGATCCTGCGGCATGCTTGTGTCTGAGAGGTTTTACCATCTCATTGGAGAACCTTTTCAAGACAAAGTTGATTATGGTATGCAAACAGATATCCAATGTACCGAGCTACCATATGCCAATTTACTGAGCGAAGGAAACTTAGATACAACGGTATCAAACTTAAGGAACAGGCTGGCACCGGAGTTAACTTACTTGAGCCACCAGCTTCGCATAGAATGAACGGGTAAAATTAGACATGGTCGGGCTGTAAACAAAGCAAAGTAAAAAATAATCACAAAGTTATGTACGGGACAGAAACTAATGGAACAAGCAAATTCTCTGAAGATTGCTGGTGAAAGTCATAGGAATTGTTTGGGCAATTTCAGATGCAGATAAAATAACGTATAGCATTTAATTTTGGATGACCGTGAAGCATCACGACCTTCCAAATGAACGCATATCGGATGGAATTAGTATTAACGGGTAAATTTAGCATGGTAAAAAAAACCAGCCCCGAGTGGTGGTTCAACAGGCAATCAAGTGAATTGGCCATCTAACTAGGTTGGGTTGATAGTTAGATCGGATAGGTCATAAATTTCTTGATCAGTTAATGATTCGACGGTTCAATCGATAAAATTAAAAAAACTATTGATTGAACCACTATTTCAAAAAAATTGTTTGGATAGTGTATTATTTGGAATAATTACTGTAGCATTTTTTGTGATATGATGTACATGAGATAAAAAGGTGATTGGGAATATAAAAAGGTAGGTTGGGAAATGTGTTTGTGATGCAAGCGAAGTATTATTTGGAATAATTTTGGTATCCAAATACTCCCTATATTATTTCTATAATTTAGAATATAGTATTGCATTATTTAATATAGCTATTGGTTGAACCGATCAACTTGCAATTGAACTAGCAATCGAATGAACCGTTCACCTTTGCGGATTAAAGCTCAGGCCGGGTTTTGTACCTATGAAATTTAGCTATTGTTAAAAGGGAAGAAAGCAATTTGAACAATACAGTCACGAGCAGGATGGAGACTAATGAAACAAACAAATTTTGTCAAGAGTTGATGGTGAAAGTCATATGGATTACTTTGAGTTTGAACAATTCAGATGCAAATAGACTCACGTGTAGCGCTTCTGTTCTTTAATTTTGTTTTTCAATGGCAACAGTTATAATACTCAACTTCAACAGAAAGGAAGATCAACTAAATTGTGGCACAGACGGTCTTACCGGTCCGGAGTGACCGATACCCAGCGATAAAAAAAAAAAAAAAAGGAAGATCAACTAAATTGTACAAAGGTTAAAGGGGAAATAGCCCAGTTAAACCATAAAGGTGCAATGATGCACCCTCTAAATTATTTTAATTATTTTAGCTGCAGGATGCTGGATTTGAAGTCTCCATCTACAATAGCTCATAAAGAAATTTTAAATCTCTCTTGGTGATCCACTTATATTCTTTGATAAATATGAAGCATTGCTAACACTAATGCCAAAAAAATAATAATAATAAAACTTTTGAGTATCACTACCTTCTAAGAACCAACTCGCTTTAGAGGAGCTGGTCACCAGGTAAAGCATAAAATATAAATCTAACTGCAAGTCAAGAGTTTGAATCTTTACACACTCCCTCTAACTCCCCTTAACTCAATTGGACCCTTCCTGAAATATTGCACATCTCCTTTGCTCTGGAGGTAGGAACCACTCCCTCTAACTTCCCTTGACTTAGTTAGGCCCTCTCCTAAATAGGTTAGAGTAAGAGTTGACAATTGGCACAACAACAAAACAACAAATTTCTAAGGCCTTGCTCTCTATTATTTTATATTTCACAAAATTGTTTATGGAGAATAATTAGAAATCAGCTAAAGCTACTCTTTTATTGATTATGGATTTTCAACTTTTTTTGTTATTAAAAAAATCTATAATTTGAACACAAAAGTAAATAAAAATATTAGAAAAATTGATTATCCAAAATCAAAGATCATAATTAGCTAAAATAATCAATCGAAAACAAGCCATAAATTCATGCATCTTGGCTTACTATTCTTCATGAAGGAAATTTGGCAAGAATTAGGGCTATAAACTAACCAAACTGTTCGTAAGCAGTTCGGTTAAATGATCGACTTAACTTGACATTGACTAAATTTGAGTCGATCTCGAGTGCTCGATTAGTCAAACAAGTCGAATATCAAGCGTTGATATGTTAAGTTCGAAAGTTTGACGAACCTTATCAAGCATTACGTATTATAATATATATATATATATATAAACGCATAGTATAAATTACATATAATAGACTTGAGCTTACTCGATCCCAAACGAGTCGATCTCAAACGCCTCATAGGGCTTAGCAAATCAAACTTAATCATAGAAATTCATACTTGACCAAGTCGAGCTCGATCTCAAACATTATTGTTGTATCAAGTTGAGCTCGAAGTCAAGCATGACATTGCTTGGTATCAACTCAACTCGTTTGCCTACTCAGTAAAAATAGCTAGTTCTAGACTAATGTATCAAGTTGAGCTCGAAGTCAAGCATGACATTGCTTGGTATCAACTCAACTCGTTTGCCTACTCAGTAAAAATAGCTAGTTCTAGACTTCTGGCCAGCGTAGTCAGGGCCTAAGTAGAGGAGGGGCGTGCCGTAGGCATCTTGTCTTAGAACTTAGGGGGACCTACATGAGAATAACCATCTCATCTGTAAATCAAGGTCAGCCATCCCACCCTTCAAAGCATCTATAACAATAGTAGTAGGTAATACGACAACGTTTATCTGGGGTAAAGAGCAAACAAGGAGGAGTTGGTATTCTTTTCAAAGCAATTGTAAGATAACAAACTACCCTGCATGCCCATCCCACCTCCCCTCAAAAGTGAGAAAGAATGGAGGAAAAGCATAACTGAGCAAACAATGCAGAACCAATGGGAATTTTACTCATGAAGGAAATAGAAGAAGATCCAATATTCTCTGGTTAAATACAAACTAACATGAAATGGTCATTCTTTCGAAGCTCTCAACCCTAGCCCTATCAAGACTCGAATGTTCCAAAGCTCATTTTCCTTGGCCATCACCAGAATTTGCATCCAAGGAACTTTGCTTACTGCCTCGTCCCTCCATCAAACTGCCTGAATTAGAAAGCCCAGTTTGCATGATTTGATGCATGCCATGGTTGGAACCACCTTGACCTTGGAATTGTTGCTGTGCCTGGAAATGGAGCAATTGATGTTGCTGATCTTGAGATCGGAGAGCACTAAGCTGGAAGGGCAACTTCTGAACAGGAACTCCTTGATGCTGCTGCATTGTTGTGGCTTGAGCTTGTTGCACATAAATTCCTTGTTGAGCACCAGAACTTGAAGGAAGCTGTAACATATTCTTAGACGTTGGAAAGAAGTTATATCAACAATGAGACTAAATGACTTTAACCCACCTGTGGAGGCGTTGCTGATGGTTGTGGTTGAGCATCAGCAATGGCAGCTAAATACATCAAATTTCTCTGCAGGACTGCTTGATACCTTAATCATTCACAAAGTCACAATGATGTCAAGAACGCTCTGCTTGAATACAAGTACTGGCAAAGGAGGCTAAAAGCTTAGCACTTCAAATTCCTCTCAGATTCAAGCAGCTGACAAAATCAGAGGACATACACAGAACTTGTACAC
The DNA here is from genome assembly GCF_036785885.1 of Coffea arabica. Lineage (NCBI taxonomy): Eukaryota > Viridiplantae > Streptophyta > Magnoliopsida > Gentianales > Rubiaceae > Coffea > Coffea arabica. The sequence continues at coordinate 778,650 of NC_092313.1, read as the reverse complement.
AAATTCAGCAAATTAGAGAATAGCGTAGATCTTATTTCAAAGTGAAATTACTAAAGTTCGACATCTGAGGAAAAAATGGTTTAATGCCAATGAATCTGATATAATTCTTTGGTAACTTTAAACTAGCATAGCTGATATATAAAAAAGTTCAGCAAGTATATCAGCTGGATAAAACAACCCTTCATAGTTCAACTACTCATACAATTCTAAACTACTGATACCAATTTTTGCTTAGTGATATCATGCTGGCTGGAAAGTTTAACTATTAATGAAATTTAAGTCCCTGGTCTCAATGTATTATATTATTAATTTTTAAACAACCCCATCTTCAGCAAATCTTGATGCTAATATGAGTAGCAGTAAAGATGCCTATCCTTGGAGATCTTTTACTCAAGATACACATCAACAATTATACAACTGTTTGGCTCGTTCCACTATATTCTTATTTGTTTCTCCAACATTTATAAACAAGTAACAGGCACAGATGGAGACTGTAACATGAGGATTGATAGATGAACTCAAATTTAAACTACATTTTGTCAAACCTCGTTATCAAAAATGCACTTTTAACAATGGGACTGTTTTCATGTGAGAAAGCATCACAATAAAATGTTTCCATTTGTTTCTCCTTATTGAAATTCTAAACTTTGAAACAGTCCTATCCCTGGTAGAGAAAAAGAGAGGGGGGGGGGGGGTGGAATAGAAGAGGTACTTGGTGCCAGCAACTACTATAACTATCTTCATCACACATCATTTGGGTACGCCATAATTCAGCTACATTATTTTCCCGTGACAATTTTAGGGATCTAGTGGCATAGATTCAAGCTCTAAAGAGGACACTTCGAGTGAATACCATACGATTCATAACGTGAAAGATTTTATAGAGAAGAAACTAGAATGACAATTCAAGGACTCTAAATGCTCAAAGAAAACTTGATGACTAGTTCAGGGATTCATCAGCTGAAGGCCACAGGGCTTATCCCAAATGATAAATGTATCCCACAACAGAAAGCAAAGAATAAGAAAAGAAGCTTTACACCAGAGGGAGGCAATGTACGATCAATGCAAACAAATACGCTTTTTTCAAAAAAATAGTAACTTACTGGGCACACTCTGAAACTTTGCCAAGGTTTTGATTTTCCAGTATAGCCAAAATCAAATTTTTGTTGTCATCCAAGCACTGCATCAGTCATCAACACACACACTCAGTAGTCACGTAATTCAATACTAGTATTTATTAATCGCGAAAATAATAAAGATATTGGTACCAATTTATCCATCTATTTCTTGGGGGGTAAAAAACTTAATAGGGCATAATAAGACGTCTAAGATGCATCAGATTTTCAAGACAAAAATTCCGAAAGAAAGAAGCTATCCAGATTATTCATTTCTTCTCGATAGAATGGGAGGAGGAAGGATATGACTTCAAATTTGGTAATGAAAAACCAGAGGACGTCCATGTCCAAGCCAGCCAACCGGAAAAGTAATAAAACTCAAGGAACAAAGCTGCATCGGGAAATCTTGTCAAATCCTTGACATAAATTTCATCTTCTCAAGTAAAAGGAATTTTCTTGATGGTTGGAAAAGAGAAGGGTTTGGAAAAGATGGAATAGTAAAAGTGAAAATGTACCTTCTGAATCTGCTCAGTGGTGATGGAATTAGGAGAAAATGGCAAGGAAGGAGGAGGAGAAGAAGTGAGAGCCGGCGTTGGCTGCTGCTGCTGCTGCATTTTTTTTTAAAAAAAATTATTTCTTTTGGTCTGATAGAAAATTATACAGCTCCTCCTTTTGATTCTTCAAATCTTAAACCCTAAGAAAGCTTTGGTTTTGATTTTAAGATGAAGTGAAAGAAGTGACAAGAAAAAGCGCGTTATGATCGGATTTGCGGAGGCCGGGCCAGAAAGAAAGAAACATGTATCGTATATGTGTGGGATGATGTCTAAGTCAAACGGAGGAGTTAGTGAGAAATGGCAGTAAATGTAATTTATTGAATTGTAAATTATTTGAGGTAATTTTGTAAAAAAATATTGTTATATATATATATATTTTTTTATATATATATAACGTATGTAAAATAAAAAAATAATTAAAAAATGTGTTAAGAACGAAAGTAAATCAGTGTGTAAATAAAATATAATTATTTACTATACAAAGTTCCAAACACTTTGGCGGAAGACCAAGACCTCCACTGTAGTACATCTGTACACGGCTTGTCCCTTCAGAAACAACGTCGTATTGGGCACTTTGCAGCAGCCAGGGGGGCGGCGCCTGTTACGACTTTACGATGCGGGGTGGGTGCATCGATGCAATTTGCTTGCTATCAGCGTAGGGCACGCGTTTTCTCTTCTTGTTTCTCTCTATCTCTTTTTTTTTTTTTTTTGGAAAAACCTTTCTTGTTTCTCTTTTTAAACGAAGGGCGCACACTACCATCTGGTTCTTATAGATATGTGCTAACAATCAAGGGAACGTTATACATATGTGCTATTATTGTTGTTTTATTTGTTCACAATGGGACAATGGGAGCTTTGTTTGTAAAGTAATTTTCTGTGAACATATTTTTCAATCATTTTTTTACAGTGATTTATTAAATCGTTACAGTAATTTTTCTATAAAAATCTAGAAAAATACAATCCGAATAAAACCATTGATAGTTATTCTTTGTCTATGAAAATTTGTGTTTTCAAGGCGAGAATGTACACAAATAATGTTAATGTTGGAAAGCGGGCTTAGCCCACTCATGGGGCATGCTTACCATGTACATAATTAGAAAAATGCTTTTTTCATTTACCGGTTGGAATTTTAGATTTTTTTTTTGTCTTAGATTAAAATATACTGGTATAATATCTAAAATATAAGGACAAGGAGATATGATAATAACAAAGTTAGAAATTTTAGTGACTAAGAGTAGTTTATGTAACATTCCCAATTTTGCAAATGGTTAATACAAATGTTGGGATCGTAACTATTGATTTATAGCTAATAACATTGGATAATAAGTATATTTAGTAAAATATGGGACATGTATAACATGAGATATAATATGGAGGAGGGTTGGATTGAGTTGAATAATAAAGTATAACAAATTGTAAATAGGAGGCATTGGGTGGAGGACGTTGGGTTGGATTGAATAATAAAGTGTAACAAATTGTAAATAGGATGCATCGGGTTCAAAATTTTCTATTTTAAAAAATATATATATTATATGTAGGCATAGTATACAATTTTTTTTTTAAGTTCAATTGAAAGTTGCACACACAAAATACTTGTTCAAAGTTATGAAACTAAAAACACGGGTAAAATTGCTATTCAAATATTATAGTATATTTCTACTAATTTCAACTCTTATTCTTGTATATAAGACGTTAAATTTAGCAAAATATTTTTGGCACTTCCATTTTCATTAATCACACTTTTACTATTATTTTAATCATACAATCTTCATTTGTTAAATTATATGATAAAAACAAATAGCATGAATGCAATTAATAAAAAGTGGAATGTGAATGATATTTCACTAAATTTATTACTCATCACTTTATTAATATTATATATATATATATAATGTTAGCCCCGTTTGGCAAATAAATTTTTTTGATGTTTGTTTAAAATTTTACTGTAACTTACTATAGAAATTGCAGAAAAATTTTAAGATTGAAAACTTTTTTTTCTTTTTTTCTTTCTGTTTTCTTTTCTTTCCTCTCTTTTTCTTTTCCTTTCCCTCTTCCTTGTCACCTCTCTCTCCCTCAATCGAAACAAGCTGCAGTAGAAATTTTATTTTATTTTTTTTACTCTCCCACACTCTCTCTCTCTCCACTAAACAAAAAGGGAAGCATGCCATCCAATTCTCTGGCGGCTCCATCGATAAAGAGAAAAGTCCAAGACAAGTACAAACAGTATTGGTCCTTCTTCGGCCGCCCCAAAAGGGCGCCCACATTCTTGACGCCGGCTGTGGGGTCGATGGCCCAATGCACACCATCGCTGCTCATTCTGGTGCCAACGTCGTCGGTATCACCATTAACGAGTACTACGTAAATTAAGTCGGGATGCACAATGAGAAAGCCAACATCAATTCCCTGTGTGAAGTTGTTTGTGGCAACTTCCTGCAAATGCCCTTCCCCAATAATAGTTTTGACGTCCATGAGATGTTGTTTGCCATCGTCGATTATCTCATTAGAGGTAGGGGAGAGGAGAGGAAATGGGGAGAGAAGAGGGGAGGGGAGGAGGAGAGAAAGGGAAAAAAAAAAAAAAAGAGGTGGCTCGTCGGAAGGGGTTGCCGGCGCTGGCCTGTCTTGGGCGGGGGTGGAGGTGGTGGTGGGTTGAGGGGGAAGAAGAAAGGAAGAAATAAATTTTTTATGTATTTTGAAGTGTGTAATTTAAAATTTTTGAGAAATTTTTTGAAATTATTGTAACTAAAATGGTTAAAAAAACTAAAATTTGACAAATACTCACTTTGCCAATCAAGGCCGTTATATATTAATGTTATTTCCTATACAACTGGGAAGATAATAACGCCATTAACAGCACCACTTGCAATGATTTCAAGCCAAATAAGGTGATTTTTATCTTATTTGCCTTGTCAATATACTATTCCCTTAGTTCTGAAATGTACGTCTTATTTTGAAATTTTTAACTTTTTAAGAATAATAAATTGATATCGATGTTAACGGATTTATTTTCAAAATTTTAAATTTAGTGTAAAATATAAATAAATATTAAAATAATATTGAAAAAAGAGAGATATCCCAAAATGAAAAAAAATTACTACAATTTCAATGACACGAATAGAATATACTAGCCCAACTTGGGATAGCTTGAGTGGCTCGTTGCTTCTCTTTAGGATACGACGACCAATGTTCGAGTCTCGGGATAACGCGTTCGAGGGCATTGGATCTCTCCTTTCGGGCTGCTGGGAAATAATCGAGCCGATAAAAAGAATAGAATATACCAGTAGTAAATACTGGCAGGACCTTGACAGTCAAAACCATATACCCACCGTACCACTAGTGGTAAATAGTAGCAATAATAGTAGCGTATTTTAGTAACTCAGCCCATTTCACAAGACTAAGTAGATTTATTACTAGTAGAGTACTCTGTCGGCCACGTCGCTAGACATCTACTAGTAGTGTTAAGATCCGTTCCTCACCGGCGGCTTCAGATCACAAGTCAATGGCGTCGAGCTTTTCCAGGTCCTCCCTCTTCTTCTTGGTAGGAGCAGTAATTTTCTTCTTCCTCCTTAATACCTCTCTGGCCGAGATCCGTTCGACTGAAATCCGATCCGATTCGCGATCCACCATCCCTTTTGACGAATTCGGTTTCACCCAATCTGGACGCCTCAATCTCACCATCACCCGCATCTCCTTCTCCAACTCCAAACCCCAGCTCCACCTCTCTCAACTGGGTTTCTACCTCTGCACCCGCGACTCCTGGGCCCAAGTCGTCCAACAACTCCAAGATGGTGACATCCAGTGCCCCCTCCGGTCCCAACACATCAAACCCGTCTTCAATTTCAATCATCTCAAACCCGATCACAATCCCACCCTCCACTCCTTCGAAGTCTCCGATGCGTCCGTCAAAGTCTCCGATGCCAATCTCTTCACTCTTCTCTTCTCTAATTGCGTGCCCGATTTGGAGGTCTCCATGGACGTTCACTCCGTCATGTACAATTTCAACCCCAAAACCGGTCAGCTTGATTTCTTATCCGCCGGCAAAACTTGTTTGCCTCTTGTTTACTTCTTGTTTTTCCTGGCTTACTTAGCGATGGCGGCTGTTTGGGTTTATACCCTCTACAATAACCGATTGACCGCTTATAAGATTCACTTCTTTATGCTCTCCGTTGTCATCTTAAAAGCCTTGAATTTATTGTGTGAAGCCGAGGATAAATCCTATATTAAGCGGACCGGGGCTGCTCATGGGTGGGATGTTTTGTTTTATTTGTTTAGTTTCTTGAAGGGTATCACGTTGTTCACTCTGATCGTTTTGATTGGGACTGGATGGTCGTTTTTGAAGCCATACTTGCAAGATAAGGAGAAAAAGGTGCTCATAATTGTTATCCCGTTGCAAGTCGTCGCCAATGTTGCTCAGGTTGCCATAGATGAGACCGGCCCCTTTGGCCATAATTCTGATACTTGGAAGAAGGTTTTTTTGCTTGTAGACATCCTTTGTTGTTGTGCTGTATTGTTTCCCATTGTTTGGTCGATCAAGAACTTGCGAGAGGCTGCCAAAGTAGATGGAAAGGCTGCAGTGAATTTGATGAAGTTGACATTGTTCAGACAGTACTACATCATCGTGATCTCGTATATATACTTTACCAGAGTTGTGGTTTATGCCTTGGAGACTATTACTTCGTACAAGTTTCAGTGGACTGGTCCTGTGGCTGCTGAATTGGCTACCTTGGCCTTTTACCTATTTACTGGCTATAATTTCAGACCTAAGGTGCAAAACCCATATTTTGCTATTGATGATGAAGAGGAGGAAGCTGCTGCTGAGCAACTCAAGCTTGAAGATGAATTTGAGTTGTGATGTTTCCATCCACGTGCAGTCTTGAGGGATATCTACTAACAGGATGAGGATGGAAGTTTGTTTAACAAGAGTTTCTATATTTTCTCCAACATCAATGAGTAAGCATCCTTGTCATCATGTATACCATAAATTTGCTTCTCTCTCTCTCTCGTTTTTTTTTTTTGGGCTGTTGGGGTGAGGAGGGGGGCTGTTTCCTTGGTTCAAACAGTAGATACTTTGCAATCGCTGAGGTCCAATGCTGCCACCATTACTTTGTCTACCATTGCACTGGGTAGCTTGTGATTAGAATTAAAACAGTGAAGCATTACGCTCTCTTTGTGAGTATACGTTTGGTGCAGAGAGCTATGTAAAATTGATGAATAATGAGCATTTGTTTTCGTCAGTATAAGTTTAGTGCAGGCTATTTTATTTTTGCTTTTTGACTTGTAATGAATGACATAGAGAGAGCCATTCTTTCATGAATTCCACAATTTGCATTTAAAGAGGTAGGTCTCCAAACTATGGAATGTTGAGCCCTCTATACTTCCTCCCCCCCCCCCCCCTCCTCCCCTCCCCTCCCCTCCCCTCCCCTCCCCTCCTTCCTCCTTTTTTTTTTGTTCTGTGTAATTGACTTTCAGGTTGCATATTGGTTGTGCATAAAACGGATTTGTGGTCGAATGTTGATAGATATACTTTTATAGTTCAACCTTGTAATCATCATGTTGTTTGCCCAGTTTAGGTTCTTTCTGAGGCTTGTTTGTGCTCCCCTAAATTTAGCTTAGGAATTCGGTGATACTGTACATCTTGTCCCCTCTTTAGGTGCTCATCCCTTCTGTCTTTGGCTGAATAATTCACTTGTTTACATCCGCCTCTCAGTTTGTGGGATGGAACAGCACCAGTTCTTTTTCCACTGTGTCTATCGATTGGTCCTGCAAACATGATTAGATTACAATTTATCAGACAGACTTAGAAAGCAGGTCATAATTTTGACAGAGTTTTCCTCGAATTTTTTGTTTGCATAAAAATATACAATTTGCAAGACAATTTGACCGCCACCGCCTTTCCCGTCCTCTTGGGAAACGAACTACCCTAGAATCATCATTTAGTATACTCCTATAAGAGGAGGACACGTATCAAAAAGTCATCCTCAAATCATCATATAAGCAAAGTGCATGTGATCCTCTGTTCTCTTTCCCTATATGGACGACTGACTTTCAACTGCTGCTACTAGAGAACTCAAACAGCATCCCCGTTTAGGTTGCATTTTCCGACGCAATTTTCTGCAGAAAATGGCAATCCAAACACACCAACACATGTAAATTTTGCCATGACAGTAGTGTTAGTTGTACCCAAACATCTTGCGAAACCTGTAATTCAATTAGCCTTCATGGTCTCTGAATAGAACACCGCCTCTCCATTATTCCCAATTTCCCAAAGGCTGAGCGCCCTTAACCGCAGCCCAATTTCCCAATGCTTCTAGGTGGCCATTGGTGGGGTGGGTTCTTATAACAAAACCTTACTTTGGTTGCTAGTGACTTCCCAGCGTATAAGTACCAAGGTCCCACACCAAAGCCGCTGTCTGCGGGGCAAGCGCTGGAGCAATCGAAGGCGATCCCAGAACCCGCAGTCATCATTGCAGCAGCCGCAACAGAGTTTGCCAACCCCTCGTCAGCTCTGATGGGCATTTTCATCAAGTTTGCAATCCCCTCTTTTAGATCCTTTGACTAAATTGCCGCTAGTTTGGTCAATCTCGTGTTTTGTTTTTCGGCACACAGCCACTTGGGTTGGGAATCTTGGGATGTCATGTGTGCATTTGCGATTATTTCATATCTGCATTTGAATCCCAACTCCACTCCTGTCTTTTATGGGGGTCTGTGGTGTACTAAGAGAAGTTAGACGGGTAGCATTTACTTTACCTGGCAACCCCCCCTCAAAGAAGTGTCGTCTCATCCCAACGGGCATTGGAGTCCTTATACTAGTTGGGTAAAAAACAATGATGCCTGCGGTTATAACCCTTTTTTTTAATAAATAAAAAAAGTACTCGAATTTAAAAGACGCCTCTACTTGCTTCAAATGCATTACAGTTACAACACAAGAAATGGGCTCTCCTTCGATTGTGTGTCCATCCGTACTGAGACAATGAAGGAGTATCGCCGTGGCTCCGTCTTTTTCCGGTTTGCGCGTCTCCGAGTGAGCAACAAATGCGTAAAATAGCCGTCCATAGCCCATTGGACCACAAAAATAGCCCGAAAGCTACCACCCCCCAAGGAGACAATCCCCTCTTGAGTGTTGCTTTGGATTACATTTTTTAATTGGAAGTGTTTTTTTTTGGGTTTAAAAAAAATTACATGTACAATTCTGTATCTGAGATAGAAAGAACAAAAAAAAAAAAAAAAATTGGACTGCATGTCATGGTAATATTCTAATAGTTATTTTTTTCCAAAAAAAAAACATCGGGCCAATCGCCACTTTTATTTTACTATGATGGTAGAATACCAAAACTTCAAATAGGCCGTGGCTTCAACATAATACCATAATGGGAATGGAGCAACGGGGTGGTAGTCCTCTCACTGATCTTTTTTTTCTTTTGCAGTACATATTTGGGGGACCGCGGCCTATTCGACAGCTGTTTTCTCCTTTTTGTAACTTTTCGTTCCTCACGTTCACGTTCTGGCTTCTGAGTCCTATTCCTGTATCTCGTCTCCTTCACCAAATTTTAAAATTTTGAATCCTGTCCGTCTCGGTGTTTTTCGTCGAAATACATAAACAGAAAAAATACACAAAAAAGTTCGGTAGCAAACTCGCCTGCGTCAGGTTTATTTTTCCTCTTTTTACACTTGCCTACTGAAGAGGTGATTTATGACCAGGTGAGTTGATCTGGAGCAATCACTGAGCCGGATTGGTAGCCAAGGGAAGATCGCCTGCTTGGATGGATAGAGACGGGGCTATTTCCCCCGGTTCTCCTCCGAAGATTAAGTTAGTTCGAGAGTAGAGAATAGTTCAAGGATGATTGGAAATAATTTAGGCTTTTTACCAACATCATCCCCCCCTTTCATCAGTGGGAGATTCCCCTATTTATAGGGGACAATTTGGAGGGAAAGACCGTGCGATCCAGGTTCCTAAACATTTGATAAAAGACCGCATATCCTCTTGATTAGACCTCTCTGGGCAGTAGGCAGAGTGTCAGAACAGTGATCAGTGTCAGAGGTCACATCCACTGTTTTTCAGTTGTCAAATCCTGAGACACGACCCCGGTCGTCACTTCATCACTTCGCTTTTGAGGTGACAGGGAATATCACGTTCACTTCAGTCTTCCAAGGTCACTAGATAGCCGAGGTGAACGTTGCGGTTAAATCTAAGACCAGATTGGAATGCCGTTTCGGATAAGACCGAGTTGGGATGACCATCCTCATTAAGCCCCTCAAGCCTCGGGGAGAAGGAACTTACTCGCCGCTTCCCGAGGCTTCCAAATGGTTTCGAGACTCAAATTGTGATGATGACACGTCATAGGCGTGTAGAGGGGGTTAGGGGGAAGGTGATGGGACGACTGGCAGCTTTAATGACAGATCTCTGAACAGACGTGCGTCTATCGGTCAGATTGGCGGTGATTCATTAATGAGGAGAGAGAGAGTCCTCTTGAGAATTCCAAACGTGTCATCCCTCCAACTCCCCACTATCGGTCTATAAATAGGGGAACCCTTTCACCCTTTACTTTTTATTGCAAGAATTTCTAATCACCCCAGAGCAAAACCTCATAGTGTTTTTCACTTCGGCAAACCCCGAAATCCAGACTTTCTTCAAGAGTAAGTTTACCACCCCCTCATTTTCTTTTTAATTATGGCTAAAACAGCTCGTACGCACAAGGAGACAGTAAGGCCGACCTACAGTACGGTGGAAAGGCTTGACCCATCCGAAGAGGTGGTGAGTACTTCTTCCAGTCCGAGGGAAGAGTCCGGCGAGTCGGCAGCGTCGAAAGCGTAGCAGGAACAAGGATACTTTAGCCCCGAGGTTCTGTATAATGATGATCTTGGGTCCGAAGTACCATTTGACGAGGGGGTACCCGAACTGGCTACTCCTCCGGATCTCTCAGCCGTGGACTTCGGTCAACTCCCTCGTTTCAATAGTGTAATCGGCCAGGTCCAGGCGGTCGAAATCATTCATAAATATCCATTTCGGCAGAACTACAGTATGTATCCACCTCAGCCTAATCAGTCAGCTGAACGGCCTCCAAAAGGAATGGTGGCGATCTACCTCGATCAGCTGGAAGCCGGATTGAGGATGCCGACCACCAGATTTTTTCGGGACGTGCTGAGATGCTGAGGGGTAAGGATAACCCAGCTGGTCCCGAACGTAGTTCGAATCCTCATTGGATTCGAGCTGCTCTGCCGAGCACTGAAGCTGACTCTCACGGCCAACCTTTTCCGCCGCTGTTACACCATCAAGAACAACGGGAGTGAGAATGGTGGTTTTATTTCGGCAATAGAAATTCCAGTGTGCCGAAGTTAGTTGTGGATGCTCCCTCCTCGATAAAGGAGTGGAAGCATAACTTTGTCTTTGTTCCTGCCGAAGACTTCCCCAGGGGATTCTGGTGGAGGCCCCCCACCGCGGTTAAGGATCCTTCCCCCAGGAGATGTAGAAGAAAAAAACTTCCAGAAACTCCTTGGGTCAGGCTTTCGGATTAACAGCTGGGCCTATCCCAAGGCAATCTTAGTCAAAGATGAAATCAGCCGAACTCTCATCAGCCCAGGCCATCCTCCCTATTTTTCTATTAGACTCCAGAAGCATTGTACTTTTCGATTCATACTTTGTGCTTTTTATTCACTTGATTGTGAGTAGTAATACTTCTTCTTATGTAGTGGTGAAAATATCTGACCTGATCACCTCGGGAACCGGCGAGGTGGCTAAGAGACCGCCAAAGAAAAAAGGGGCCGCGAAAACTTCTACTGCTCAGCAGAAAAAGAAGAAGAGCACCGCGGCCTTTATTACCCGTTCCACCCCGGTCGTTATTCGTGAAGGAGCCCCCAAGGGTTCGGATATTTCCGAGAAGTTGGTAACCCGAGGCGTGACGGTGGCCTCCTTACCTCCGAGCCAAGGTAAAAGCATTTCGGTGCCTGAGATCCCAATCAGTGGCTCAACCTCGTGAAATCTCCATCACGTGATGCCTCAGGAAGTCGGAGAGGATAAGAGGCACCACGACGCACACTGGTGATCGGAGTGGGACATTAATGTCAACGACCGGTGCAACAACTCTCTTGTGGCCCATAAGTTGATGGTGCACTCCGTTTTACCGAGGGACCCTACGTATGCAAGAAAGTTGACCCCGCAAGAGCTGATGCAAAGTACCTCCGTGGCGTGGGCCTTCATCATGGCCTTTTTCTCGGAGATGTCTCAACGCTACTACACCTAGCTCTCCGAGAACCAACAGCCTTCGGTTGAGGCCCAGAACAGAATCTCCCTTCTGGAGAACAAGTTAAAGGTGGCCGAGAAGGATCGCGACAAAGTCAAAGCCGACCTGGAGCAGTCCGAAGCCACTGCCAACTCTTTGAGGACGGCTTTGGATGAGGAGAAGAATAGGCGATCCCAGGAGGAACAATCATCTTGGGAGGCTATTGAGAGGGCTGGGACTTCGGCACTAGAAGTCTTCCGCAAGTCCGAGACCTTCATCCGCGACCTCGGCGAGTTGACTCTACCGAGTTATATGTTCAGGTATGCCTCGGCCATTAACGAAGGCGCACACCTCCTCCCATCTGAAGAGTTGGATTCTTTTAAGGAAAAGGTCAGCTATAACGAGGATGCTAAAGAGTTGTGCAACCGCATTGCCAAGGGCATCCAGGTCGGGAAGGACTTGGCCGAGGTCCGAAAAGAGTTCAACCGATGGCTTTCGGAGTTTGAGCTCTCGCCTGAAAGAGGTGCCGAGGCGGAGGGTGCTACCGAACTTGAAGGGGGTGGCAATACGAGGGGAACCGAGGCAGGGAGCGCTTTCCGTACTTGTAATCTTTCAAGATTTCCACCTTAATACAAATCAACTTGTTCTTCTCTCTATTATCTCGTACTTTTTTTGTCTTCTGTTTTGTTCTTTGTTTCTCTCTTACCTGTCCTCTTATTTTTTTCGACCAATCAACTGATAAAGGGGAATGAAAGAATAATACGACTAGAAGAACAAAAATCTAGGGTAATGTATTTTTCATGAATAATACAATCGAAAATTTGCAGCATGCCAAGTCTGTGGCATAAAAGTGCCATATCGATAAGCTAATTTACAATAACCACCCAAACTAGACTCAACGACACGGTAAGGTCCCTCCCATCTAGGGGTTAATTTGTCTTGGGGCTCAGTTCGGCTAGCTGAATTCTTCCAGAGAACAAGGTCTCCCAGGTTGAACCGGAGATGTCTAACTCGCGCATTATAGTAACTAGCTAGGATGTTCTTGTACAACGCCACTTTAGCTGTCGCGGTGTCTCGTTTTTCCTCGGCAAGATCGAGGTCCAGTCGTCGTTCTTCTTCATTAACCTCGACGGCAAAGGCTGCTATTCATGGGTTCGGAATGATGAATTCGGCAGGAACCACCGCTTCGGACCCATAGGTTAGAGAAAACAGGGTTTCCTATGTAGCGGATCTCGGGGTGGTCCGGTAGGATCACAAGACACTGAGGAGTTCGTCTGCCCAAGATGACCCGACTCGGTGCAGCCTGATTTTCAAGTCATAGAGAAATGTGCGATTGAAATTCTCTACTTGTCCATTAGCTTGGGGATGTCCCACCGAGATGAAATGTTGTTTGATTCTGAGATTTTTGCACCATCTCCTGAAGGGATTATCTGCAAATTACCTTCCGTTATTCGAGATGATGACTCGGGGCAAATCGAAACGGCAAACCACATTCTTCCAGAAGAATTTCTGGACAGTCAAGCGGGTTATGCTCCTTAAGGATTCGGTTTCAACCCATTTTGTGAAATAATCAACTGTCATTACTAAATAAGCATGATTGTCGGTGGCTCTAGGGAATAGGCCGATTATATCTATTCCTCATTGTTCGAATAGCCATGGTGAAATGATAGGTATCATCAAGTTGGTCGGTTGATGGTGTTCGGGGGCGTGGTGCTGACATGAAGGACAGCCGAGATCTAGGAGTTGGGCATCTCGCCGAATGGTAGGTCAGAAGTACCCAAGTAAGAGGGCCTTTTTGACCAACATGCGATAGCCGACGTGAGCACCACAAAGCCCCTCATGTATGTCTTGAAAAATTCTTTCCCCATTTTTCGCCGTAATACACCGTAGCTAGGGTTCGAGGTAACATCTTTTGTACAAGAGGTTGTCTCTGAAACAGTACCGGACTGCTTTTCGTTCGATCCTCTGGAAGCTCTCCCTGGCCGAGAAAACGAACCAGCGGACTCATTCAGGTTCCCCCAGGATAAACGAGACACACGATTTCTCCTGAGTAGCATGACTCGGTTAGAACTTCGACGAGAACAGTCTTGTTTAGGTAGAAGAAGGAGGTACAAGCGAGCCGAAAAAACGCGTCAGCTCGCTTGTTCTGTGACCAAGATATCCTTTGAATTTCAAAGGACTCGAAGTGGGCAGTCAATTGATGAACGTTGGAGAGTTAGCGTTGCATGACTTTCTCCCGGGTCTCGTACTCACCAAGTATCTGATACACAACGAGTTAGGAGTCACTATTAATCAGAATATGCTGAGCACCGAGCTTGTGAGCTAGTTGTAGGTTGGCGATGACTACTTCATACTCGGTCTCGTAATTAGACGTGGTGAAATCAAACCGAAGTGCGTATGAACACAACTATTAGACGAGCCGTCTACGTGTAAAATCTATCGCTGAGGCTTGGCAGAGTCCGAAATGGGCTCCTCGTCCTTGTTAAAAATGAGTTCGACTAGAAAGTCATCTAGAGCCTAAGCTTTACTAGCCGTCCGAGACTCGTAGAATAGGTCGTACTCTCCCAGTTCAATGGCCCATTTAGTGAGACGCCCAGAAGCTTCAGGGTGCGATAAGATTTGCCTGAAGGGCTGATCCGTTCTTAAGCAAATGTGATGAGTCAGAAAATAAGGTTTCAACCTGCGAGCTGCATGGATTAGGGCAAGCACAAGCTTCTCTGCTTAGGTGTATCTGATCTCGGGCCCCCGGAGGACCCGACTGACATAATAAAATGGCATTTGGACACCTTCCTCCCGGATCAGCACGGCACTCACTGCCTCATCAGCAGCCGATAAATATAGATATAACTTTTTCCCAAGCCGAGGTGAGGTAAGTGTTGGAAGGCAGTGCAAATATTCCTTCATTTGGTTGAAGGCCTGTTGGCACTCCTCTGTCCAGTAGAACTTGTCAGTCTTCTTCAACACTTTGAAGAAGGGTAGCGCCTTAGAGGCGGACTGCGACAAGAACAGGTTCAGAGCCACCAATCGCCCTGTTAACCTTTGCACATCTCGGGTACACCGAGGCGATGACATTTCTTGAATTGCCCTCACCTTATCCGGATTTGCTTCTATACTCCTTCGTGATACCAGATATCCCAAGAATTTTTTCGAGGTGACCCCGAACACGCATTTCTTGGGATTCAGCATCATCCGAATATCACGGAGGATTCCAAGAACCTCTTTCAAGTCGGATAAGAAGGCTGAGGTCTCCTGGCTCTTCAAGAGGATATCGTCCACGTATGTTTCGACATTTCAACTTATTTGAAACTTAAAGACTCGGTTGACCAAACGTTGATATTTGGCTTTAGCGTTCTTCAGCCCAAAGGGCATTGTAGTATAGCAATACACACCCTGGTTTGAAAAAAAATGCCATCTTCTCCTGGTCCTCCTCGCTCATCCCTATTGATAATAACCTTTGAAGGCATCAAGGAAGCAGAGGATTTCGTATCCCATTGCTAAGTCCACCAAGATGTCGACTCTAGGTAATGGGTAGCAATATTTGGGACAAACCTTGTTCAGATCGGTTAAGTCCACACACATCCTCCATGTCTCTCTGTCTTTTTTTACCATGATGGGATTGAACAATCAGGTTGGTTATTGCACCATTTTCATCATCTTTGCCGGCAAAGGTTTCTTCACTTCTTCGTCAATGGCTTCACTATGTTCCGGGCCGAAGTGTCTTTTCTTTTGTTTAACTGGACGTGCCTGAGGGTCAATATTCAGCTCGTGAATCATGAGAGGGTGCGGCACTCCTATAATCTCTTCAGCAGTCCAAGCGAAAATATCTCGATATTCTCTGAGGAGATCCACCATCTAGCATTTAAGAGGCTCGAACAAGTGGATGCAGACACGAACTGTCTGATCAAATTTTGCTGGATTCAAGGAAATATCTTCCACCTCATCTCCGGTTTCCAGCCTCTTTGGCTTTCAGGTCTGCTGAAGGTCGAGACAATCGATCGAAAGAATGTTTGACCTCTTCTCTGCCCTTGGCTCAGAAGTTGAAGTAGACACGGCCTGCAAGGTGGAGAAATAACACTCCCGCGCCGCGCAAACATCACTACTCATTTCGGCATCGCCTGCCGGGGTTGAAAATTTAAACCTTAAATGGTACGTGGAATATGCCGCACATAGAGCATTGAGCGTAGGTCGGCCCATGAATAGGTTGTAAGGAGAGTCAGCCTTAACTACGATAAAATTGACGGGAATGGTACGACAACGGGGGTGACAGCTTACAGTCACCATCAGTGTGACCATCTATTCAGGGTGTACCACGTATCCCCCGAACCCTACAAGGGGGTTTCTGATGGGGGTCACCTGCTCTTTGGTCAACATCAGGCTTTCAAAAGTTTGAAAATACATGACGTCAATCGAACTTTTCGGGTCGACATATACCTTATTAACAATGTAATTATTGATGAGCACCTCGATTACGAGAGCCTCATGACTACTGGAAGCAGCGAGGACGAGGTCACTAGGTCCGAAGGCGATCACCTCGGTTAGGCGGGAGCTCGGCTCGGCCTGATCAAGGTTAGCTTGCCTGTAGGTCCTCTTCCGGGAGTTTTGGTTGTCTCCTTCTGTCGGACCTCCAGCTATGGTGTTAATGACCCCGGCAATGTTTGGCTCATAACCCGATCCATGACCTGGGGACCCGTCTTGGGGAGGCCTTATCTCCCTAAGATCCTCAGGAGGTCGACAACTACCTCTCTGTCCCCACCAATCGTCCCGTCGGCTTTCACGACGGGAATCACTTCGGTTGTAACTCCCGTCTTGACGGATAAACTGCTTCAAATGCCCCTACTTAAGAGGTGCTCTATCTCCCTCTTAAGATCATTGCAATTCTCAGTTTCGTGCCCCACATCTCGGTGGTACAGGCAATAAAAGTTAGAGTTCCTTTTATCCCTTTTCCCGTATATCTTTGTAGGAGCACGTCCGAGATTATTCTGCTCCATCACGAAGAGTACACGAGACCGGCTAGCATTCAAGGGAGTTAGTTCAGAATCTGGGATAGATGACTTTCCCTTGGCTATCCTGTCGAAAATGCTTCGATGATCTCGATTAGGACTTTGGAGACCGCCGCTGGTGCCAGCATCATTTCGACTCGATTCCTTCTTCTTTCGGGAATCGGGTCCTGAGCGAGCCACTTGGGTCTCTCTCTTCATGCGATTCAACTCTTCAGCCTGTATGCCTTTTTCGACCTTTCATCAGAGTTTTCGAAATGTACGGGGGTATTTCTTGTGTACCCCACTATTGAACACTTTGGCGATGAGCCCATTGGTGAAAGTGGCTATATTGACCTGCTCATTGGGATTAGGTATCTGTACACTTTCAACGTGAAACCTTTGTACATAGGAACGGAGGGACTCCCCCGGATTCTGCTATATATTTAGCAGATAAGCCGAGGTATTAGTCACCGGCCTGAAAAAGACGAACCGGTGGAGGAATTTATCCACCAACTCTCCCAGGAATGATATGCTCCTAGATTCTAAACCCCAGGATCATTTTCAAGCAGTCATCTGTAAGAATACCGAAAAGGCCCGACAAATAATCGGGTCGAGTATACAGTATAGCCGGAAGGCTGAGATAAAAGCATGGAGGTGATCCATCATAAGAGGGTATGGTTAGAAGTTTGAAGTTTGGGGGGAGTCTTTCCTCATTGATGTCATCCGTGAAAGGTGGAGTCCTATATACCTGTACACTTTCAATGTGAAACCTTTGTACATAGGAACGGAGGGACTCTTCCGGATTCTGCTGTATATTTAGCAAATAAGCCGAGGTATTAGTCACCGGCCTGAAAAAGACGAACCGGTGGAGGAATTTATCCACCAACTCTCCCAGGGATGATATGCTCCTAGATTCTAAACCCCAGAATCATTTTCAAGCAGTCCTCTGTAAGAATACCGAAAAGGCTCGAAAAATAACCGGGTCGAGTATACAGTATAGCCGAAAGGCTGAGATAAAAGCATGGAGATGATCCATCATAAGAGGATATGGTTAGAAGTTTGAAGTTTGGGGGGAGTCTTTCCTCATTGATGTCATCCGTGAAAGGTGGAGTCCTCATATAGTCTACCTCCAGCCTTCCCGGATGTCGAGGTTCTTTCTCGGCTCGCTTCCCCAACAAACCGCGTGAAAACGCCTTGGTAAGAGAGGCAATCTTGAAAGTAACCTTGGATGAAACTCGCTTCAGGGTGCTTCTAATAGAATGTCTCATATCAGATTTTTCATCGAATGGGATCTCAGGAGATCCATCTGATTTTCTTTTTGAGGATTCAGCCTTTTGTTTGCTTTGCCCCTTAAAGTACGTTTCCAACACTTCGAAAATATTAGGGTTCTCAGCCATGAACTCGGCCATTCGGGTAATGGCTTCTTCATTCGCGGGCTAAGTTCCCCGGGATCCTTGTCTTTCGGGGACATCCCCTTGTTGAGCTGCACCACTTGGTTCAGCTCCAACAGTGAGAACCTTCCTGCTCTTAGAACGCGTAGGCTTCATTCTTTGATGTCTTCAAGTTTCCACAGACGGCGCCAATTGAAGAGGTGATTTATGACCAGGTGAGTTGCTTCGGATATCTGGAGCAATCACTGAGTCGGATTGGTAGCCAAGGGAAGATCACCTGCTTGGATGGATAGAGATGGGGTTATTTCCTCCAGTTCTCCTCCGAAGATTAAGTTAGTTCGGGAGTAGAAAATAGTACAAGGATGATTGGAAATAATTTAGGCTTTTTACCAGCATCATCCCCCCCTTTCATCAGTGGGAGATTCCCCTATTTATAGAGGACAATTTGAAGGGAAAGACCGTGCGGTCCAGGTCCCTAAACATTTGATTAAGACAGCACATCCTCTTGATTAGACCACTCTGGGCAGTAGGCAGTGTGTCAGAGCAGTGATCAGTGTCAGAGGTCACATCCACTGCTTTTCAGTTGTGAAATCCTGAGACACGACCCGGTCGTCACTTCATCACTTCGCTTTTAAGGTGACAGGGAATATCACGTTCACTTTGGTCTTCCAAGGTCACTAGGTAGCCGAGGTGAACGTTGCGGTTAAACCTAAGACCAGATTGGAATGTCGTTTCGGATAAGACCCAGCCGGGATGACCATCCTAACCTACCTTAGTTAATAAAAGTAGTATTAAATTTTTGTCCTATGTATAATGTAATATGAAAGAAGTTTGCATATGAACTCATCCATCATTCGGCCAAAAAAAGAGAGAGAGAGAGAGAGAAATCATCTATCATACTATCTTTTTTTTTTATAAACATCAATCATATTTCATTTCTTATAAGATTGATAGGAATTTACAATAGCAAGAGTAATTTAAACATATCACAATCCAAACTCAGACATGGCAGCATTTGAACTTAAAACGGAGCCCCAACTTTCATATTATTATTATGAATAATATTAGAAACCTCCATTGACCTTTCTCTTAATATCACATGGTATCTCTAAGATTTTAAAAATATCACTTACCTCCCTTACTTTTGTTATTTGTGTAACAAATTTTTTAAAAATCATAAACTACCCTTTTCACTTGCTAAATAAAAATATTCCTAAATCATTTTGTTCACTTCAAGAAAACCATTATCTCAGAAACAATTTCTTGTAGTATAGTGTTACCACATCATAATGTTATAACCCATAAAAATATAAATTTGAAAAATAAAAAAAATGAAAAGAAATACACTTGCATCAATTTAACTTTATATGCTCAAAATCAATTTCTTATGAATTTATATTTTTTTTCAACATCTTCTCAACCCTTGCTTAAATCATTAAATTGCACCAATCATTATAAAAATCAACTCAAAATAAGCAAATAAATCATACTCCACTTTTATCACAATCACACAAAATAAAAAAATAAAAAAAATTCAATTTATTATAACTTACAAATAAAATATTGCATAATCGTCCAAAAAATGAGTAAGAGAGAATGAGGAAGAAAAGAGAAAAAATAAGTAAGTGACTTTCGTTTCTTTTTTATTTTTATTTTTTATCTTTATTTATTTGATATGTTGTGAATTATGTGTCAAATAAAGGTTAATATAATCTTTTTATAATGACTAGAAGCGGTAAGTGATATTTCTACAATTCCGAAGGTGTCAAATGACATTAAGAAAATGGCAAATTATCCAATTGGCCCTTGAACTCTTTGTCTAGGTAAAAATAAGCGCTTCATCTATTTTTTACTGACTTTAAGCCCTCGAACTTGTAAAATTGGGAACCCGTGGCCCTTTTAGCCAGTTTCTCCGGTTTTGCAACTGGAGAACCAATTCACACGAACGCCAGTGTGCTTCTTCAAAAGGCTTTTTTGTCCGCATATTCTAAGCGAAAAGGGCACACATAATTTGATTTCCCTCACCTCCCTTACTCTTCCTTGCGCAACCCCCACGCAATCCCATGGCTGTCTCTGTCGCCACTGCAACAACCGCGGCCTCCCAGAAGCTCTCTCCGCTTACAACCTCTCCTCATGACAAACCCTTCTGTTCTTCCTTCTCAAAAACCCTCCTAAAACCCTGCCACCCCCGTCACCCACACCCGCAAAGTCCACTGGACCGGTAGTCTCAGCCGCTTCCAAGAATCCTATCTCCGACATCGTCTCCGATGTCTCCAACAATTATGACGACAAACCCAGAGAGGAGTGCGGCGTGGTGGGCATTTATGGCGACCCCGAAGCTTCTTGCTTGTGCTATTTAGCTCTCCACGCGCTCCAACACCGCGCCAAGAAGGTGCCGGCATCGTCTCCGTCCATGACAACGTCCTCAAATCGATTACTAGAGTTGGTTTGGTTTCTGATGTCTTTAACGAGTCCAAGCTATCCCAGCTTCCCGGTGACATGGCCATTGGCCATGTCAGATACTCCACCGCAGGCGCGTCCATGCTGAAGAACGTCCAGCCGTTCGTTGCCTCGGAGACTTGTGCTTTGGATTTGATAGAAGCTACTTACGAGATAGAGGTGATGCCTGGTGAGGTATTGGTTGTGGATAAAGACGGGATTGGACCCCTTTGTTTGATGTCTCATCCGGAGCCTAAGTCTTGCATCTTTGAGCATATTTATTTTTCTTTACCCAATTCAGTAGTTTTTGGGAAATTCGTTTACGAGTCTAGGCGGGCATTTGGGGAAATTTTGGCCATTGTATTCCCCGTTGATTTCTAAGCCAGTGGAGGGAAGGAGGAGGAGTTATGCCTTTTTTGTTTAGAATATGCGGAAAAAAATGCCCTTTGAAGAAGCACACTGGCGTTCGTGTGAATTGGTCCTCCGGTTGCAAAATCGGAGAAACTGGCTAAAAGAGCCACAGGTTCCCAATTTTACAAGTTCGAGGGCTTAGAGTCAGCAAAAAATAGATAGGGACTTATTTTTACTTAGACAAAGAGTTCAATGGCCAATTGGATAATTTGCCCTTAAGAAAAACCTGAGGGAAGGTTTCTGATACTATCCCTTATTTTTATTAGCATCTCATGTACCTTATGAGAGAGGAATGGGAGTTGGAGACAGATAAATCGCTGTGGCCCTCGTCAGAAAAAAATTAAATAGGATTGATCCTTGTTTGGAATAAAATAATGAAAACAGTGGGGACTTGGTACGGTGGTCAAGCTTTGTCAGAGTCAGAAAACGATCTGTAGTGGAAATTATAGGGGAGAGAGGGAAGAACGAAGAATTGAGAGAGGGAGACGTTGGAAGCTGAGTGCCTTTATTGTGGTCAGTAGAGATTTCTCTACACCGTTGCGGTGCGAATGTTGGAAGCATGGGAGCAAAGCAAAGCAAAGGCCGAGAATGGCGGCAAAACACATATTCTATTCTCCCACCAACCCCCCCCCCCCCCCCCGGCCCACAAAAGTAAAAATAATTAAAATTAAATTCCAAGAGATACCACTTCGAGTCTGCCACTGCCCAACTACTAACTCATAATTTCATAAAAGCCCCCCGCCCATGCCCCGTACCTTCCTCACACATTAATGACTTGGGCCTCATTTGGACTGTACTCTTTCAAAGATTTTTTTTGCATTAGACAAAAAAAAAAAAAGATTTTTTTTTATAGTTTTTGTAAACATATTTTTTTGATCGTTTCTTTATTTTACATATATCAAAATACTATGATACAATTTTTGACAATATTTTTTTTTAAAAAAAAGCAATTCAGACGGAGCCTTTTATTTTTGCATTAGACACCCGCAACTTATTACTCATCTCCCACTGCCCAAAAGGAAGACCAAACGCACAAACAAGAAACAAGTAACTGGCGTACCCCCCACCTTATCCCTAACGGGCTTCAATTTCATTTCTTTTATTTTCTTTTTTGTTTTTGATTTTCCCTTTACGAACGCACAAGGAAGACTGGTGTTTAGACTTTTGAGAACAGATTGTGAGAGGAAGAGAGTGATTGACCCATTCTTTGTTTTTTAGTTATATGGGTGTGTAATTTAACCAAATTACTCGCTTCAAAATCAAGAGTTCAATCATAGGCTTGATTACTATGAAATTACATTACTAGTAGTAAGAGAGTAATGAAATTTACCAAGTAACCATAAATAGTTTTGAGTGGGTTTAAAGTGTTATTGAAGATGATATTATAATAATATCACTTCAGACTTTCAACTCTACAATAGGTTTCTCCTACGAAGCATCATTTTCAAATTTTGACATGTGTCGCGTGAGGTCATGCAAATCAATTTGTATAACATGAATTACTATACGTGTTAAGATTTGAAGAATCGCGATGCCACTTAGATCAATTCATTAATGTGTGAAGAGGGGCCATTGAACTTGTTTTCTTATGCTACTGAAATTGCCTACCCGGGGGGTATCCACAGCCGGAATGATGAGTACTACCATGCGTTCCTGAACTCTGATTTAATTGCATCGAAGCAGCCTCAGATAGACCCGCACTGTCCTCCTAGGGGCTTTATTGATGCGTGGTCAAATGGGGATTTAAAGACAATTGACGAGTCCTCGGTGCCATCTTCAAAAGGGTATGGCCTGTCCCCTTCTTCTCTCACGCTTTCGATGGCTATGGCGGCAGGAAATGCACTTGATGAAGGGATGGGACTGGACGAAGATTCTCGTCCCCGTATGCCCACGCCCAAAGATAGCCCTGTTTCTTGGCTGCCTCTCATTCCAGGTGGGCCACTGGCTGAGGTTTTGCAGCCTAACTCCGTCGCTTGTGGATCAAATCCAGCATCTCCATACGCTAGTAACGGCGACTCAGTCAGCCCTCCGGCAACCACGGTTTCATCACCGACTGGCATTTTCCAAAGAGCGTTGTTTTCTCACTCTGATGGCAGCGTCTGCAACAGCCCAACTCTAGCGGCTTCGGCTGCTCCACCAGAGGTCGTCGCTTTCCAGTGGCTTAATTGAGAGTTTAAGGGGCTGCAAAGATGGTCAAGCATTTTAATTTCTTAACAGTCTATAACTTTGATTCCTTAGTTGTGGTTGCTTTCGGTTTCTCAGACGAGTTTTTTAGGCTTAAAGATTTTTTTTTTTTTTGGAAAGATGCATTTCTTGATGCTTCCTTTGTCGTCTTAGTGTGCACCCTCTGGAATTCTCTTAATTTCCGTGGTGTAAAGGTAGTTAATAGCGTTTTGCTTCAATTTTCGGGCTATACAATCTAGCTATTAACGAACCTTTTCTTTTCTTTTGGTTTCTAAAAAGGCTCCCAGATACAGATGCTATAATAGAAAAAAAAAAAAAAAAAAGGAAGAAAATCCCTGGTGAACAAGCGACTGGTGTTTCCAAAAGCTATTACAATTGAGTGTTGATGATTTTGTATAGTGCTTGATGTTTGTAATATTTGATCTTCTCGTAGCTCTTTAACCCTTGTGGGACGAGAGAGTGTTTTCTTTTTTTAAAAAAAACATTGGTGAGAAAAGAGCCAATTGGATGCTAAGAAGATTGACACGTCTGGTGCAGTCATATTGGGGAAGCAATTCCAGTTGAATCTTCTTGGAAAGCATGAATGGATGAGTCTGAACATGTTCTAAAACAGCCAGGCTAGGTAAGATATTCCCCCTTACTCTGAACTGAACATGGTTCTTCGTTAGCGCATAAACAAATATGTTGCCTTCCCAAAAAAAAAAAAAAAAAAAACATGCTTGTTGCTGGAATCCAGAGAGAACCAACACTAGCCATATGGGGGGTTAAAGGTCAGGGAGTTGAACTCCCGCAGCAGGGTTCGATATCTGACTGCCACATGGGGGTTTTTCAGGTGAATTTTTGGGGGATTTGAAAAATACATTTTTTCGGCTAGCGCCCCGTTAAGTTCAGGGTTCAGGCTACTGCGAAATAAGATGCAAACGGGGCACTGACGTGCTATTTGTCTGCAAAATATCTACCTACCCTTTTGCTTCTGCGTACGCGTTGGCGTCTGGTTTTGCCCTCCTTAGAGCATGATGAAAAGTCTTTTATACCCTTTGGTATTACTTGAATTAACTATTTTGCGCTTCCTTATCCATTTTTCTTCCTTTTCTTTTTTATTCTTCCATATTCGAGGGACATGATGCTAGTTTCTTCCCTTTGTAAAAATTATTTGGATAATTCTCTCTCTCTCTCTAACTTATATTTATTTTAATATAAATATTAATTTATTATTTGCATTTTAAAGAGATGATTCATCACTTGATCAAATGTTCTTCATGATATATATATGTATATCCAAAATTGGTGTAGTAGAACAAAATAGGTGATGAAGGCTTATAGTTAGTTTGTCTATCCAACTAGCTAGACAACTTGTGTGATGCTGCTGCTAGCCTGCTGCTAATAATAGTAAGCGCACAAGCAACTTGTGTGGCATCAAATGCAAAGCATATTTGGGCTCAGAAGGTTGAGTCGCGTCTTTGTGATGTTGCGGACACAAATTAGGATTTTTGCTGTAGGGACATATAATAACCCAAACAAAACCAACCCTTTTACTAATAAGAGTAGTATCAACTACTAACAACTGCTAAGGATGGTTTTGAAACTGTTCTGATGCTTATGCTTACTACTTCAGTCATTCTTGTTTTTCTTCACTTTCCCACACTCACTACTAACTTTTCTTAGGTATCCCAAAAAAACAAAAACAAAAAAAAGGGAAATGTAGAGTTGATGGGTGAGAAAAAGTCGTATGTACGGAGTGGATGGGGGCCATTTCGTTTCGCGTACTATATACTACATCTTAGCTGTAGGGCTGTTAACTGCTGATGGTTTCTCAAGGACACCGTTAGGTGTGCCGTGAATAATAGAATCGTTCCAGCATCTGTTTATTTTTCTATTCTGATTCTGTTTTATGGAAATGATAGATGATTTTCTGGGCAAGACGAAAAAGAGAACTGAAAGTGAAAGATTGTCGTCTACCATACCAAAACTTCTATCGACTGCTGCAAGTCTAAATTAATTAAATTCGAACGACACAATTTGCATATTCGTCCATTTGACTATTCTGATTGTGAATCACTTGCCCTGTGGCCGGATTGCATTTCCATTGTACAACTTTAAGACATTTGAGCGTTGCATGCTACTTGCTTTCCACTCCGACTTGGGCATGTACGAGGTTCCAAGATCACACCTGAATATGGATTGTTTAATTAATTCGCAATTTCTACTTATTAACCTTCTGGCTTGCTATCGAGGAAACTTGGTGGTCAAAAGTTTGAGGAGGATAAACTTCAAACTTTGCTGCAGAACAAATATATATATATATATATATATATATATATATATATATTTATACATATACATATATAGAGAGAGACACACACACGCGCACGCAGAGAGAGGGAAGCGGGATGTTAGCTTAGTCGGCCGTTAATTTGACTCCTCAATTCGACATGAACGTTGTATTTTTGCTGCTTCTTAAGAAGCCTTTGATACACGTTCTTGAGACTAGTGTGGATGCCTGTACTAAATTCTTCTATGAAACTTCAACCTCTTCAGGATCTGAATTCGAGACATCAGGTTAATCATCATTTGGCTGGTTCATCCCGTGAAGATTAATACTCATTGTGGAATGAGGTTGAGAACAATGCGTCTAACAACTTTGGTTTGTTAGGAATTTAACGAATTCACATGTCACTCTCTAAAGTCTAAAGCTAAAAGAAACAAGTAACTAGAATCGAGAAGTTTATGAGTGCTAACACTAACAGGCCTAATACTTACTTAGTGCTCAGTTGTACATGCATCCCCAAACCACTTGCAGAAAATCTTTGACACTCTCAATTCGAAAATCAATGACTCGCGCTTTTGTTGATCAACTAAAGTTGCAGTTGTCTGAACTCTTCTCCCTGCATGTTATTTTGGCGGCTTTGATCAGCTGATCTGAGCTATCTCCTTACTTCCATCAGTTGGAGAGGTCTCTCAGCTCGTCAGTGCATCAAGAACACATCTATGACTTCTGCTGATCCTCAAGAACACAGGTCACAATGTTGGTACATATGGGGTTCTTCGACGAGTGATGCCATCTGGGAGTAATATCTACATCGCTGTATGGATCTGGAGCTGTGAATAGCAGTCGTTTCTTCGCTGATCCCCTCTTTTCAGTCTGAGGGGTTGAAGGCCTTTGTCTTGGCGTACTTGATGACCGAGCTCGAGCATTTGTTGATGCCGTGGCTGCCATGTACTTTGGTTTATGTGCAGGAACAGAGAAGTTGGAGCAAGTTGGAGTGTGAGCTGCTGGACTGTATCTCTCTTCTCTTTGGCAACGTGGGCTAGCTGACTGCATTTTGAGAGGTTTTATTCTCACTGGGGATTGAGGAACAGGTGGTTGGATGGACAACTCGGACATCCTATGGAGAGGAGATGAAGTTGTGAAAGAGGATGGCCAGTGTCGACAGTCCTGGTAATTGCAAGCTTGTCTTGTTGGGAGATTCTGAGCTGTATAAGTGCAAGGTCGGATGCTGCTGTCCATTTCAACAATGTTAACGGAATCTTTTTCATCACACGAGGCTCTGCTGATTTCCTTGGGCTGCTTACTTATCCTGTCAAATGACTCGTATAATATGGGGTTCTCTTCATATGCTGCTTTGTCCAGTGAAATTTGAGCTTTGCCAGTTTTCCACATCTATTCGTGACAACATTAGAGGTTTCTTTTTTCAAAGTATTGAGAGGTAAGATGCATTGTTTAAGACTTTCAGCTGAAGAATGTCGTACCAAAAGATGAAAAAAAATGTCGAGGAAAAAACAGAAATAGATCAAAACCTGTCGAGAGAAGGCCCGAGAAAGATGCATTCCAGGTTTTGAAGCAACTTCTTCTGTTTCCTGCAACAGGTCATGGATGTACATTGGCGGTGGGTATTGACCATCAACTGAACCCCTTGCATCCCTGGACTGCACGCAGAGTTATGAAAGAGCTAATCAAAATCTCAAAGCAACAGGAGCATGAGAGGATTTTATTGACATCTCTTAGGAATCACATTAACCTTCTTGGCCGTGGTAAGAGGTCCCCATTTGCTGTTAGCATCACTACGAAAAATATATCCTTCACATGATAGCCTCTTTCGTTGATCACGCGCTTGAGCTTGCAAGCGGATAAGAGCTTGCATGCATTGGAGTGTCATCTTTGCTCGTTCGCGGACATTATGGCCTCTTACTAAGGCTTGCAGCTTTACAAGCCCTTTAAGTGCACGTAGTGCCCGTCTTGCCTAAAAACAGGAATATATTCATCAGCTCTTGCTTTAGTTTCTGAACTTCCAAGAACGTGCAAAATGGGAGTAGTAGATTACCAAATACCCTCTGAAGGCTGATTGAATTAAAATAGCTGCGCGCCGCTGTCCATCTGAAATGGAAGGCCTAGTAAGCCTCAAAATTTCTGCAGCGGCCTCTGCCGTCGCAACTGCTGCTTCAGTAGCCACTTTTGTTGCCATAGCCACACCAATTGCACATTGTTGCTGGGCCATCTCTGGTGCAGAAGTCCCTGCCAGATTTGCGCCTGACATATTGGCTGATGCATTTGAGGCCAAGTTCATTTTTTGGGTTTCATCACGCTGTATTGTTGTTTCGCAAGACCAAGGCTTCTGGAAAATCCATCTTCGTTTTCCCCTCTTCTGAGAAGAAACAAGAAAAGAAGAAAAGCACTTGATTTTAACTCTGCAATCACCATTTACTTTGACCTCCGTCAAGCTTGTATGAGATCTAATCTGATATTGTTTACCTTTTCTTCTTCTTGTTGGTCATGTTCCTGATCCCTTCTTTTGCCGCTCTTCTTCTCATCTTGGTGTCGGTCTTTTGCAGGAGATGTGAAAGCCTTTTTCACCACGTTTAACCAAGAAGTTCCTCCAATCTTCCCCATGCACAGTTTGTAATTTGAAGAAGTTTACTGGTCCAATGGAGGGAATCTATGGGCTCCGAAGGAAATAAGATCCAGCGAGCGAAAAGAATTGCAGTCCCCGGTATATAGGAACGGAAATTGCATATCGCAACTTTAATAATTGGCCAGCTGCGAAAGCAGAAAATTGTCGACTGCCCGCTGTGGCATGCAAACTGCAAAGCACTCACAGTGTAATGTTACCCACTCGTCAAACACGAAAGAAAGAATGCCTGTTCTCCTCGATACTGCTGAAAGCTGTGAGAGAAACATCACAGCATGAACGAACGCTTTCCTTTGTGGCTCTGAAAAATACAAAACTTGAAAAATTCTGCTGACCAATGCTAGTGCGATTCTTGGGGATTTTCCAAATAAATGACCTGCAATGCCAGCCTTGCTTGGATTGCTTGTTTCCGTCGGAAAATATTGTCGTTTTCCGTAATCACATTTTTCTATCACCTTTTTCCCTCACATATATCAAATCGCTACAGTAATTTTTTCATAAAAAATGACGGAAAATACAATCCAAACACAAAAGTTGCACTAGTAGTGCTGGTTGAAGGTTCATGCAAAATCGGGTTGGCTGGGGATCACTTTGAGGGATTGGCCAAGTAGGAGGACAAAAAATATAAACGGATGTATTATTGAATGAGTCCATAGTCGGGATTTGACTTTTTCTGTTACTTGATTATCATTAGCCTAAGGGTGTACTCGAGCTTGAATTCGATATTTTTCTGAGATATTCGAGCTCCAATTAGAATTTGAATGAGCATTTAAGGCGAAATTCGAACTTGACTCGATAAAATTGTAGCTTAATTCAAAAGCTCGATTCAAAATCTCATTCAAGCCTAAACAAATTCATGTACTCAACGACGAGTTTCGAATCAAGTTGTTAATCAAGTTGGTCGCGAGCTACTCCCTGTCAACTTTCATCACCCCTACCCTTGCTAAGTTGCCACAAATGTAGAGTTTAAATAGGAGGGAGAAATTATCCTACTTGAAAGTTCCAGACTTTCCTAAGAGTAAGAAAAAAAAAGAAAGAAAGAAAGGAAATGAGGCCACTGCATTCTAAATTAGATACTCAACAAGGATAATAGCGTTCCGCCATTCTGCCTAGTTCGGAATTAATGGATATCATTACATATATGCATTGATCCTTGAACCACTGCTATATTCACGAATGTTTCTCTTCCGTGTATTTTCTCTTCATTTCTTACTATGCACATTTAAATGCATGATAAATATCTTCATTTATTAAAAAAAGATCTTTTTTGTTTGATTAATCCTAACTTTTATTAATAAATGAAAGGAATAATTTCACAAATCTCCCCTAAGGTTTTTAATAATTGCAGAGAGCTCCCCTAAAGTTTTAAAAATTACATATACCTACCTTACTTTTACTATTTATATAATAATGTAAGTCCAACAAGCTAGATTTTTTCTCAAAAATCCTAAATTGTCCTTTTCCACAAAACTAAGAAAGAAAAACATAGTATATTCAATCATTTTCTTCCACATTTTACACAAATCAACAAACCTAATTCTTAACAACCATCCAACCATAAGTTTCAAATCTAAATAACTATTTAAAAGATCTCAAATTGCATATACAACATCAATGCTTGCCATGCAAAAAAATAAAGATACAAACACAAACACAGACACATACCATTGATAGCCAATTTTATACCCCAAAATTAAATCTCAATACTCAAATACCTTTTTAATACAAGCTAATATAGCCTAAAACCACCATTACAAATATCTTATGACCTGAAAAATATTAATATCTCAAAAGCAGAGAATAAATTCTACCTGTAATTTATTAAACTTGAAGGCAGCCAAGTGAAATTGTTTGAAACCTCAAGGGAGGTTTCTGAAATTATTCCTAAATGAAAACACATATCACCCGTACATTTGGATATATATTACAGTATAAAAAATAGAGAGAGACTCCAGTGCTCCTCCAGACATACTTAGTGGATTTAGATGCGTAAAGCGTTGGTTCGCGCGGTACCAAAAGAAAATCGGCTGAAAAGTTTAACAAATGGCTTAGACAAGTTTAAAGCAACGGTTAAGGAATAAAGGACCTGAAAAAGAAATAATGATAATACGTTTGACTACGACGAGATTACAAGACAAAGGTGAAAGAGGGTGTCCCTCGACGTTAATCGTCCGATTATTCGCGAAGGAACGTGATTTCATAAAATTTTTATTACGTGGACAAGGTGACAAAGAAGCTGGACACGGGAGTCCAGAGTCTTCATGTCCATCTAATCAATTCTGAATTCTCAAGTATTCAAGATTCCTCGATATTCTTCTCATTCCCCGCTATAAAATTTGTTTACCTTCCCCTCATCCTCAGCCAAAGTAGAAGAAACAAGGTCCAACTTGATTGCTTGATATTAAAAAAGAGCTCACTATCACTTCCCATTTCTCAGTTTCTTTTGAACTGCGAACTTTTAATGGCTACCAAGATTCTTGCATGTTCTTCTTCTCCCCTGGCACGCCATAACAACCCTGCTGCTGCCGCTCCTGCCGCTTGCTCTTCAAGACTAGCCACTGCTCCTTCGGGTTCTGTGTTCTTTCCATCTCCTGCGCCATTTAGAGTCAAGAGTCCATCCAGACTCTCTCTTGTGAGAGTTCAGGCCAACGGCGACCATAAAGATGCCGCGCTCGACGTGCAACATGTCAGTAGCCAACCCAAAAATCAGGACACCGCCGTCCAAAGAAGGCCTCGCAGGTTGGCGCCCGTTGACATCTCCCCCTTCGGTAAGTAGTACTACTGCTACCGCATGATTCCCTGTTTCACCCTTGGCCTTCTGTAAAAGTTTAAAAGGGGGAAAAGGAAACTAATCTCTCTCTCTTTCCCTTTCTGGTTTGATTCCCTGCCTTCTGTGGTTAACAACTTAAACAGGTTTTCTCGATCCGCTATCTCCCAAGAGAACCATGCGCCAATTGCTGGACACGATGGATAGATTATTTGACGACGCCATGACATTCCCCGGAATGGGAATTAACGAGGGGGCGGCAGGGGGGCAGGTTCGCTCCCCCTGGGACATTCATGAAGATGAACGTGAAATAAAGATGCGCTTTGACATGCCTGGACTCTCCAAGGAAGACGTCAAAGTCTCCGTGGAGGATGATGATATCCTCGTTATCAGAGGCGAGCGCAGCAAGGAAGACCGAAAAGACGATGATGCATGGACTCGGCGGAGTTACAGTTCATATGACACTCGCCTCCAACTCCCACAAGACTCTGAGACCGACAAAGTTAAAGCAGAACTCAAGGATGGAGTTCTTTACATTTCCATTCCTAAGAGACAGGTGGAGAGAAAGGTCGTTGACGTAGAGATCAAATGAAAAGCTTCAGGTGTCGTGTTTATTATACGTGGTTGCCAATCATGTGCTATTACTAGTGATATACTACTGGAAAGGTATAATAGTCAGCGGAGGTGGTTCAAGTTTTGGATATCTGCATGTAACTACTACCATGGCATGCACACTGCTGTACTTTTTAGCATGTACAAAAAGTAAAAAGTATGCAGGTTTGTTATCTACAATAATATCGCCCCGATAACTTGCTCCTCCTCCGCTTGATCCAAGTCCTTCCTGGATAATGAAGACATCAAGAACTGTCCGATTAACAAAAAGAACACATTCACTATTTGTCCAAATAAATCGAGCTAAATTCCTCGACAGGGACTTTTGTGCACAGAGTAGAAGCTCATTCAGGAAACATATTTTGGGCTACCTTAGTTCCAGAGTTTTATCACATAAGCATCCTTATAAGGTCAATCATCAGAGTGGATACTTAAAAAGTGTAAATTTTCACAGGAAATTAAGGGGAAAAAGCACCTAGTCCTCCAGAGGAGAGAATACAATCTTTTCTGATGAACTTATCTGATTCAGGAAGCACAGAGAAAAACTGAGGTTGCTGCAACTTGAGTGCAACATTGCTATTATAACCGAACAGAAGGGAATAAATTCCAACATTTCTAATAATGCAACGACTATTATCAAATCCTGAAAAAAAATATCTCCGCACATTGAGTTCTAAATTCCGTCCAGTAGAATAGCCCACTGATGTTATATGTGGTCTTGCACTCTTTAATAAAAGTTATTCCTTTGCACTTAGATACACGTGAATGACACAGCCGTAGCTTATAAGAGCAAACGAAAAAGGCAAATATCTAAGCATACAGGGACTTTGGACGCACACACAATAGCAGCTCCAGCAATTCAAAAATTAAAAATGCAGTAGTGAAAATGTTATTTCCCTTTCACAACATACAACTTTTCCCATTTCCAAATTACGTCTTGCACCTTCAAGGCCTAAAAAAGTAACAAGACGTTAATAGGGCGGGGGAAGGAGACTTAGCTGTTGCATTATTTCCTTCCTTGCTTCAACCATTCAACCTGGACAAGCATATGCTTATTGCTATTTCGATCATCTCTTAAAGCATGCATGATG
The DNA here is from genome assembly GCF_036785885.1 of Coffea arabica. Taxonomy (NCBI): domain Eukaryota; kingdom Viridiplantae; phylum Streptophyta; class Magnoliopsida; order Gentianales; family Rubiaceae; genus Coffea; species Coffea arabica. The sequence continues at coordinate 745,986 of NC_092313.1, read as the reverse complement.
TACATAGTGCAGCAAGTCTGTCTTCAAGACCATAAAAGGTGGAAGTTAGCAATAAGATGTTATATACAGTCCATTTGAGGTCTTCCTTCCAATCAACGAGAATACTAGTTGTTATGCTTCTTCTTCACTTTTCTCCTCAAAGCCTTATCAAACTCGGGACCAGAGAGCGATAACACTTGATTCAGTAGTAACCTAACCCCATGCTCCTTCACAATTGCGTATCGAGGTTTTATTCTAACTTCTAAGCTGTAACCAAAATACTGAGGGAACTTAACCAGCTCTGACTTGGGATAGTCCATAGTAAGAAAGAACTCCCACTTGGGGACCAAGTTCTCTGCCACGCTAAAAGTATACAGAGCCCCATATCTAGAAATCATGGTTCTCACATCCTCTATGCTATAACCCCTTTCCAGAAAGAATTCTGTCAAAGGCTTTAAGTTAGCTTCTATGCTAAGTCCAAATGTTTGAGGAGACCGTTGAAGAAGATGCGCAACATCAATCCCCAATGAGCTGAAGTATTCAACTGTAGGCCGTAGCTTATCCTCAACACTGTAACTTATGATGTTTGGGCAACGAGTTAGAACCTTACCCACATTTTCGGCCGAGAGACCAACCTCATAAAGAAAATCAACAGTTCCTTTCAGTTTTGACCTGCTGTAAGTAAGAAGGGCAGGAAAGCGGTATATAACTTTTGCCCACTGCCTTTTATCCACCCCTAGGTTCTCCAAAAATGTCATGGTGGGGATTAAATTTTCAGAGAGACTAATCCCACAAAGTTGAGGCCTTTTGCTAATGATGGTTGGAATATCTGATTTCAATATGCCAAGATCAAGAAGGAACTCAACCAGTGGTTTGATTTTTCTGTCCAAACTATAGTAGGCAAAAGCCGGGAATTTGCGTATTACCTCCCTAATTGCCTCCAGGTCCATTCCAAGCTCAACTAGATAGCAAACATGTGCAGGAAACTTTCCCGCTGGGCTAATCTCACTTACCCGAGCCAAGGCTTTCAGCTTCTTGCTATCAAGGATGGCATTAGAGGGAGAAACTAATGTATCCAAATTTTCTTCAGTAATTGGGTTTTGATAATTTGCTTCTATACTTTCTTTCACAGGTGGGTTTGGGAAGTTTTCTACCACATCCACCAGGATTCCACCATATTCCTCAAGGAGGGTTTCAAGGTAAGGAATAAGAGCATCCCTGATCTCAAGAGTTGTAAGTTCTCGTCCTGCAGTGTCAAGGAAAATTAGTTTGGGAGACTGAAGGCAGTTCTCCATGCACTGGAGAACTGAACCAATTTCGTTTTAAAGAAGCAATAACAACATTAAGATCGAACCTACTAGGTAGCGAGATTTGTGAACAGAATGAAGTTGCGAGACAAGGTGATCAACAAAAGCATCTGACTTATTAATTACTCGAGCAGCCAGTGCACTGCTCAACCCTTGCTTCTTTAAGAATAGTGTCAGTACAGCCTTGGCTTCTTCTTTTTCTGCAGCTAACAGGCTAGGAGGCACCATCCTCAAACTGAATGATCCATCTACTCCAGATTCAGCGGCTAATGAAACCAATATAAGAATGTTCTTCTGTCAATGATGAACTAACATATTCATGCAAGCAAACCAAGGATGAATTAGCCTATTTGATGGTGGTGTCGTGTAGAAAGAGGTAAAAAGTTTCAGTAGCTCACCATATTTTGCCCAGCAAACAAGAACTCGCTGAGGAGATCGAGAATGAGTCCTGAAGTAATAAATCATGATGCGTGGGTTATGGACCAATTAACCAAGATAAAAGGTATCCACACATGCTACATACTACAGACACATCTCAATCTTTTTTTCTATTGCTCCATACAGATGTAGTCATTTCCATTTTTTTTCTGGCTAAAGACATATCTCAACCTTGCAGTCAGGGGTGGAGCCATATTGCCTTCACCTCAATATTTTAAAAGCTATAGAACAACCCATACAAACCTATACAAAGTTTAGAGTTTTTGTAATTGCCCCACTCTCCCCCACCCCCGGGGGGAGGAATTTCAAAATATTCTATCTGGTTCTTCCACCATTGCCCTCGAAAGTATGAAATTTTTTACAGCTGCCCTCACCATTTCTATGATGGAACCATAAAACAAAACATGGTGCTATTTGTATTTCCTTTCAAATAAATCTTATTTGCTTAATATTGAACTCCACTTATATGCCTAACCATATGAATTACAAGCAAACTAATTATTCGTTTGACTAAATACAAATTAATTGTTTATTGTATATATCAGAAACTAGGTCTTATAGTTTACGTGTATTATTAACTATTCTATAATTTTACACCATTAGATGACTCGATAACTATTGTGGATAATAAACTAAATACCAACCTAGACACGATCTTTTATTTTATTTTTATAATATTGAATAAACTGGTTCATGCCTATTAAACCTATAAAAAACATAGTTGTGGTAAAAATCCACAAAGTCCACCTTGCAAGTTTAACATAAAACTTTTATCTCCTGAACAAAGGTCCTGCCTGCAGTACTTGGAACAGATATCTCTTAAGTGCAAAATACTGAAATAGTTGCATTTGGATAATAAAGCAAAATGTTCATAATATTCGTTGCACTCAAACAAAACAATTCCCATATGTCAACAGAGCGTACACACGTTCTACAGTCGATTTAACTCAAGAAAAAGGTTGCACAGGAATTTCATGCTTAAACCTCAAAATTTTAAGAACCAGAAAAACGCAATCCAAGGCCCAGCTTCCCGAAACAAAAGAAGTCATAGTGTTTCACAAGGCAGTGAGAGAAATAACTAAGAAAATAGTTTGAAAGAAACCTGATATAAAATGGCCTCCAACTCGTGGACACCGCAGAAATTGAGATCTTTTTCAGGGGTTGCCTGCATACGACAACCCAGGAGGAGGTAGAAAGAGAACTCAACATGGCATAGGTCTCAGATTTGAGCAGCCAGCCAGCAGGGCTTGTCTTCTTCTTCCTCCAGCTAGCTTGGACGCTCCAGTTTTAAGTTCAGAGCCTCCTCTCCACTCGCACGGGCAAAAAGACCCAAGATTTCTCGAGGGGCTGATGCGGCAAATCTATATATTATTGCAAGAGAGGTTTTAATGAAGGCGTCCTGATGTCTTCCAAATCTTCCATATTTTTTTCTAAATTTTTTATTTATTTTAATACATAAATTCAATTAAAAATTTTGAAATAGTGTGATTTACAACTAATCCTATAACAATTCAAATTTAAAATTTAAAACTTTCTTTCCCACTTAAAATGATTGCTTAATAAATCATTTATAGTTTGTTTTCAAACTTATATCCTTTTTTCTTCCATAAGTAAAGAAAATAATTTTGGACATTTGATTAGTTTCATGTTAAAATCATTCACCCCCATTACAACTTTATCACTTTGGCCCATTTTATTCCATGATAAACAATATTGATTTGTCAAATCTGAGGAATAATATGATTAGTCTCATTTTTTAATAATTTATATAGTAACATTTTTAGCACTGTCCTTCCAAGTATATACATAGATTTGTCAAACATTCAGATAACATATCCAATTATAGCCATTCTTTAACCATTTTACCTTCTGCAACTAAATTAATTTTTTTAGCTTTAAACTTATCTTATTAGATGATGATTCCAACCAATGAAATAAACATTCTGACATACAACGTCACCTAGATAATTTTTTACATGCGCAAAATTTCATCTGGATAATTTCACATATAACACGTACATCAGAAAGTGCACATAAAACAAAATTTTGATATGAATTATAAATTAATAAAAAGGGCATTTAGATGTTTGTTTTTGGAGTGTTTATCAAAAATTTTAAAACAAATATTTGTTTAAACGATTATCTTGGGTGATCATCACAAAAAATAGTAGTATTTCACCAAAGTTATGCCTAATTATTTTTCCTTCATAACTATAATTCTAACTGTTTATTTGAAAAAAAAATTTGAAAAGTGAGATAATGAATTCTAAATGATAAAAGAAATAGAAAGATTGAAGTATAGGGCCGGGAAGGGTAAAAATAGGGTAATGAATCCTAAGTAGTAAAAGGAGTATAAAGATAGAAGTATAGGATTTGGGAGGGTAAAGTCAAGGAAGCTATAGTTGTGAGTTGGGATGAAACTATAAAAATGGATGATTTATGTGGGTTAAATGAACATAATTTTATGTGATTTTGGTTATCTTACCCATTTACAATCCACTGCAAAATTTTATTTATTTATTCTCCGATATTATTTGAGCAACAAAATAATATATTATTGTAATCAACAAAAATAAGAACACATTGCATTAATAAATAAATTTTTACCTAAAAAATTACACAGATAAATCCATAGTGGTGATCATAAGGAGTTTTAATTTTGTCACTCTACAAAAATCTCAAAATAATTTAGGTATGAATGCAATAAATCAATTTATACTCAATGAGTTAATTAAAACTTTGAAAGAAGTGAGGGATGAAGTAGGATAAAATTTAACAAAAATTAAAAAACATGAAAAGAATGTTAAGTATGCCTTTGCAAAAAGTAGAATATAATTATTGAATTTGTTACTAATGAATTTGAATTTAAGTCTAATTTAATTAGGTCCAAATAGGTAGTCCTAATCTATCTATTTAATAGCCACTAATTAATGAGTTTAATTGGGTTACCTATTTAAAGTTAATAAAATTGTACACCCATACTCATTTGTTGAAGAGCAAGTTGAAAAATTGGTCATTGTTTACAACTATATATGGAGAGTAATAGGATATAAGGTAAATAGGGTGCAAAATTCGGTAAGAGATTACATAATTTGATAGAAGCAAGGTAGAAGGAAATAAAGGTAGAGTTTGTAGGAGAGAGAAGAGTTGGAGGGATATGAAAAGTTTGGGTTAAAAAGATGAGGAAGAGGGTAATGAAAAATATGGAAAAGTTAATGAGAAGTGGCGTAAAAAAAGAGAACATGGTAGGGAGGAGTAACATTTTATGTTTGGTGTGCTTTTAGTATGTTTTAGATATTTTGTGACTTTGTTCATATTTTTTAGTATACTTTAAAGTTTTAGATAAGATACATAAATATAATATAAATTAGATGCTAAAATAGTACTCTTTTGATTTTTTTAATCTTTTTTCTTGTAATTAATATAAATAATTTATTTACTATTATTATCATAGTAAACGTTAATCCGTGCATTGCACGGGTTGCAATACTAGTTTATTAATTAATAAAGAATAAGTTAATGCAAGCGAGGTCAATCTTATAGTACTTCTAAGCTGGGCCTTGAGCGCGTGGCGTGGACTCCTCGTCGTTCTCGGGTTTGAACAAAATTCATTTGGCAAAATACAAGGGACATTTTGAACAGCCTTTTCTTTATACTTGAGAATAAAATTCAATTTGTAGCATGTTATTTGGAGACAGTCATATTTTCGTTTTTTTTTTTCTCCTAGTCTCAATTATGGTCAATTAATTCCTAATTTTTTGAAACTTTGCATTTAAACATTTTAAAATCATTTTTTATTTCACATGTATTACATTTCAAAACATGTTATACTTTTATATTTCTAAAAACTTTTCCATAAAATGCACCAAATGAAATAAGAGTCAATATCATATGAACTGAATCAAAGATAAAAAAGATACGATATTGTAACTGGCCATCTCACCCGACTGTTTGCCTCATTGTAGTTTGCCCAATTGCAACCAATATTATGAAGAAATGCATTTTTTCTTTTTATTTATTTATTTACTTGAAAAAAGTTTACAAGAAGAGAAGCCTGACCTCACTCCAAGTGTTATTTATTTATCACAAAGTGCTAATACTCCAACTTGGCTAAGTCCAACCATTGGTCTTTGGTTTAATGACCTGCGAGGGAGAGTTTCTTAGAATTCTCCCGTTAAAGGAGTATAACAGTGCACTTATCTGATTTGAAAGTTCACCCCTCACTCATAGCCTGTCTTAGTTTCTTATTCAATACAATAGGTGTTCAAAGATAAACTTAAAGAGGTTTTACCCCAAAAGATTTTCCCATTGGGATCCTCAAGCCAAAAAATAAAAAGAGAGAATCAGCTGTAGGATGTCAATCTCCTTTCGTGAGAAATTGCGTTTAATCATTAAAAAATAGTTCATCAACTAATTGAGAAATCCGGCTCCGTGCAATTAAAGGCCCGTGTTTCAATCCACCGTTACTATGACACTATTGGGCTCCCTCTCTTCTAGTTCCTCCTTATGCCAGTTAAAAAACATACATATCACCCAATAACACATGTCCATTGTAGCCCACCTCCTGCCGCAGCAGATTCAATGAGGCAAAACTATTTCAGCCTTCGATATTTTGTGGCATTATTATTATTTTTGGATTCTTTTAAGAATAAAATTTCCGTAAAACTTATTAAAATACTACACATTTGTGAGACAAAAAAGTTATTTATATCGTGATTGAAATATAAGAAAAAGAAAGAAATACAAAATATAAAAATAACGGGAAAAATAGCCCGAGGGTCATCGATGGAATTCTGACTCCATAAAGAATTGGGCCCGGTACCGACAGCAAGCCCATTTCCGAGGGATGCGGCAGGGCTATTATTTATGTGTCACGTTTTGTTAGCTCACAACAACCATGAAGTACACCTGTCCTGTCCATTTAAGTCGTCCAAAACCAGCCACGCCATAACAGGTTTCTGGCCAAAGAAACGAGACTTCTTTTGTGATTGAAGTGATCCCAATATTCACCTCTCTCGTTAACCATCAAACTTTGAGGAGACAACATAAAGACCACAAACGAGAGGCTGGCCATTGATAAACAATGAAAGAAGCTTGTAAGATTAAATCATGGATCTTTGAGTTAGAAACATCAAAGAGTTTTGCACTGGCCACAGACGTAACATGATAATTAAACCAACTTCACCATTCAACCCCGTCCAACTCTACAAGCTAAAAGCAGACAACGATCAATACCTTCCCCCGGAGGCTGGGAGGTACCCAGCTCATATGCAATGAACAAAACTAATAAACGTAAACGTGACAAAGTACCTTAAAATGTGTTTGTATCTATGTATGCATATATATAGATATGGAGATATATATATATATATATATATTCATCAGCAGAAGATCAGCATAAAGCAAGTGCCAAGGACTTCAGTGCATAGGTGGGCGAGGAGCACGCGGTCGAACAGGAGTCTTTGACGGGCTTACCCTGCATGGATAACAACAATAGGGAAAGTTCAGAAAGACACAAAGGACAAAAAGATGGAAAGCAAATTCAGAATCAGAAAGCCTCATGATAACAACCTTATCGGAAGTGAACCCAAGACTGCGCCACTGCAGTTCAGAGCTGCAATTGCGCTCTCAGCCTGCAAACGAAGAGAATTCCATAAATATTCAGGAAAGGCATCACTCCCCATTCCAAAGGACATAAAAGTTTTCCACAAATTGAGAACATGCTGTCTTAACTAAGACAGAAAGTCCACGTTTCACCCCACAATAGATCACTAACTGGTCATGGAAGATGGTAGTATGATTCCATAGATGTTCACAAAAGACTTGTTTTGTCAACTACCTAGCAGAAAGGTGGTCACACAGAAATTGGGCAAGGAAAAGGTAACTCAAATACAGCAAAAACCTTGAAAATTTTGCAAGGTACTGAAGCCTCTGCAACTACATAACTATTCTTTGATGGTGGCCAAATATGAGCAATAGTAGCTACTGAGACAAGAAAGATATACTTCCTTAGATGAACTATACAAGGGCAAAGGCTTAAAAGCCAAAATCCTAGGCAAAGAAGTTATTCACAAACTATTAATTAATATGAGGGATTAAAATGTAACATAACCACAGCAATCTCACAAACTAGGCAATCATAAAAAGTACTATTAGGAAACTAGAATGGCCTCGATTGATGATATGCATATCCAAATGAATCTTTCCATCCACTTGAGTCAATCAGAAGATAATATAGTTCAAGGTTATAATGGATTAAATCACCAAGCTGCCAATAATACACTATCCAACACTGATTTCTTAAAAAGCCCAAGATGTTTCAATTCAGCATCCAGCCTCCCTTACAAAGAATGTGGACTAACACAGTTCATACTCCTGACTCTTCGCAGGAAACACAAGCAGCATCACCACCACTGGCTAACTAAGGTAAGCAAGGTTCCAAACAACATTAACATCCAGCTTAGCAGTCCACACAACTCAAGGTTTCCAAGATGACAAGACTTGATCAAGTTGTTCTGATGTCTCAGCTTATCAACTAAGAAAAATCTGAACACGTAGTTACTAATATAGTTCTCTTGACAAGTTCTTGGGGGCTGGGCATCAAAATTGATCTTGATGTCATCTTTAAATATGCATTACAAGCAACCTCATGACTGGATTCAAAGAAAGTTATCTTTTCGTCCCTAGAACAATGTTTTCATTATTCCCCAAAAACTCTCTCTCCTCTTAAGCCTCAAATAAGCTTTCCCTCATTCAGAAAATCCAAAATAAAATAGTGATAGAATGTGAAACTTCAGAAGCTTAAATTTCTCAATTACCATCATCACGAGATTAGTACAGTTTGCATGTACACTCTCTTAAATATCAAAAGAATTATGTGTGTTTTGAGAGAGAAGGTCAAACCCATTATTGATCCCAAAAGAAACGCTTCTCAATCAAATATCCAACTCCAGTCAGAAATGGTGTGCAGGCTACATGTGCGGATACACAAATATTTATCTACTAAGCCAAACCAAATCAGAAATTAAGAGTTACACAAGCAAAGTCACATCAGGTTTGTCCACTGAATTTGTCTCCTTAAACTAGAAATTCAGGCATCTTGCATGTCCACTATTGTCTTCCAAGCTTGACGCTTTAAGATGGACATGAAAAGAAAGTAATGCGTAATAATGTACTACTTCAATTTGATCAGTCCCTGTGAGTTGAAAGAGGAATTCCAAAATGTGATGACAACATCAAAGAACAGTATCCTGAAATCTTATGTGACGATTCCAACATGAAGAAACAAATACAAGATATACACCAACAATTATGGTCCTATTTTGAATATTCTACACAAAAATTTAAGTATATTGTTACCAACTAATGGTTCTTCCTGCATTGACATGATCCAAAGAAAAAGAGTAAAATCCAGAGATTACTGCCTTAATGGGGGTTATAAGTGGAAGTGACTGAAACCACTACCTATGAAATCCAGAATAAGCAGATAACCATATGGCCAATCTTCACGAAGACCACTCCAAAGAAACCACTTTCTGATTTTAGACTGCAATGGCAGGTAGCTGATTGTACGCATATTATTAAGGCAAGAGATGATGAAAGAAATCGCCAACAAGAAAATAGACCTCTTTTCCTCTTTTCCTTTAACTGAGACAACTAATGTATATCTAGGCAGTCTCAAAGTTCGCCAGACAATCAAGAAGGAAGTTTTATTATTATGGACAAGTGGACAAGCAGATCCTAAAGCAGATTGACATGAAGAATCTTAGACATTTCCAGTCCAACATCAACTTCTACAGCCAAATTACCAGCTTTTTAAAGTCACACTCATGTTAGCCACAAGCTTACAAGCTAGCATTTATGCGCATCACTGAGAAAGCCAGCTTGCTGTACCACAACGGCACCGGAGAAAAATCAATATAGCACATAGTGAAACCATAATTAGAATAATCCAGCTTCAACTTTTAGAGAGGATGGCATAAAACCAGCAAAAGGAGAATCATTTCTATCCGCACAGTTGTCCCAAAATCCAAGCCTCAGTGACACGCACCCAAAAAAAAAAGCAAGCTTCACATAAGGGAATCAAAATTGAAACTTAACCGAGCATAAATTTCACAAATTAAAAAAGAGAATCAATCACAGAAAGTGAAAAGAAAATAAGGCAGAGGCAAGAGAAACTGAATTCATGTTGCAAGATAGAAGAGAAAATGAGTTCACAGTGGAGGAGAACGACTAAAAGCAAAATGAGTAAGAAAATGGCGGTTACCATCACAAACTCAACAAAAGCTATACGAGTTGAGTGATGATAGTCACCCAGCAACCTTAGACGATGAACCTGTGGCAGAGATGGGAGTCCAAGGGTTAAAGGCAGGAACTTGAAGAAGCAATGACGCTTCCAGATAAACCAAAAGGGCAGGCACTAACCTCTCCACATATGGACTCAAAGAACAGTTTAACATCTGCTTGAGTAACCTGCATTAAAAACCAGAATACCAATACCATATCCTTAATATAAATGCTTGTAAACCACAAGAAGAATGGATTATAATTTCCAAAGTACCTTCTTGTCTATGTTTGTACAATAAATAGTTCTTGCACACATCTCCCTTTCATCTTCAGACTAAAAATCACAAGGGAACAATATTAAAAAGTGCAATAGCATGTCCCAATATGCACTTATCAGCATCTCAACAACAGCAAGCTTGAAGCAACACTTTACAAAGTAGCCAAAGATGAATAAAAATCTCACCCTGGGCAAGAATGTTGGGTTGACAGGAGCAATTGCAGTTTTGGAAGGCAAAACCCTAACAGGATAAAATCCAAGCATGGTGCCTGCCAGACTTAAAGCATTCCTTGCACCTTCTGCCAGAAACAGTGGAAACAATAATGTAAGCAGTTGTGATGTATGAAACCTGACAAGCGCTCGATTGCAAGAACAGGTAATCAACATACCCTCATCAGTAAACTCAACGAAGGCAAAACGAAGTACAGAGTTAGGGTCACCGCAGACTCGACAATCCACAACCTTTACGATCAAACACAACAAGAAGTTAATAATGGACAATATCAAATGAACACAGATAAAGTATTTTATGTTATTCAACACGTCTCAAGTATGACAAGCTATATAGAAACAGGTTAACCTGTCCGCAACTAAGAAAGAGAGCAGCAAGTTGCTCTTCAGTAACCTAGAAACATGAGAAGAGGCACAACATTAGAACATGTGAATACCCTGAATATCAATGATAAAGTACTGCAGAATTTTTATTTAACCTGATGATCAATGTCAGATACATATACAGTCCGCCTAATTACATCTTCTCGCTGAGCCATACTAGTTCTGCTGTTCATTCTTCGCTTTCCATGACTATAGTTGTTCTTCTTCTGTGCATGCCATAAATAACCAAAACAATCAGCATGACTCAAACTGACCACCAGCCAAGTTGCTATGATAACTTAAAAGGAATCCCATCCCTATTTTGATGCATAAACTGCAAGTGGAAGAGAGTTCAGTTGCCGTATCCTTACATTTCCATAAATTTTACAACTCAACTAATCTAAACAATCCTAATCATTTACCTCAAGAGTCATCCCACCTGAACAAGGGCAAACCTATTACAATCTGAGCCACGGTGCTGCAATATGTTTCAGAAAAATTTTGAATTTTTTGGCACCCCTTTGCTTAGAAACCCTACATGTTGCTGACAAGTATAAAAATGAAAAAGGAAATGAATCATTAGTTGAAGTACCCTTCTAGCTGAATTTGCAGTGGGAATCCCGGAGTTGGTGTGAATCAAAAAATTGTTAGCATTGAAACCAAAGTGCCCTGCAGCTGGGGGCAACAGCCTGTGATGGTGATTGACGGCGGCTAGAGACGGAGGAACAAATTCCTCGGCCATGGGATTGAGTTTAGAGAGCATCTCCTCCAAATCCCTCATTTCCCTCTTAAACCCCTCTCCACCGTCATCAGAACCACCATCGTCGTCGTCGTCGTCATCAACTCCACCATTCCTCCTCATATCGACACCTTTGATGTTCTGGTGGTGATGATGATGTTGATTGCCGTTGTTATTATTGTCACTGTGATTCCGGTTAGGCAGTCCATTGCCGTTGATGTTATGGTGATGCTGAATGCCCGAGTTAGGAAGGGGCTTCTGATTGGTAGCAGCAGGAGCAGCGGGCGGAGCACTAGAAGGCGTCTGGTGGGCAGCAATCATCTGCTGCTGCTGCTGGACCATGAGGTTGATGAAGGTTTGATCGGCAGCAGCCGACGGCGGTGGCTTCGTTGACCTGAGCATCGGAGGGTTTGGGTTGGGGTGATTGGCGGCCGGCGGCGTGGTCATTGTGGACTGATGATGAAGGTGGAGGTGGTGGTGATGATCGCCTCCGACGACGTCATTTTGCGCAGCACCATTCGAGTCAGCACGATTGGATGAACCGACCACGTTGATTCCAGCATTCTCAACCACCGCCATGATCGGACTCGCAAAATCCACTGACACTCTCCTCGGCCGAGGTTTTTGTCCTTCTTCTTGTTTTTTTTTAAAATTTTTTTTGTTGGGTTATCTTACTGTTTTTAATTTATTTTGGGTCCTGAAAATAACAAAGGAAGAAAAGAAAAGCTTGTAGCTATTGCTATCTAATCAATTAAGGGGGGCTTCGTTTTTTTTTTTTTTTTTTTGGGGGAGGGAGTATTTTGATGAATTCGAGGAGTAAAAACAAAAAAAAAACCTCTAAGAAAAGGAGATATATGTAAATAAATATACAATTTGGTATTAAAAAAAAAATCGTACCTTGAAGGATGAAGAGAGGGCTTAAATGGTGTCCATTTGAAGGAAGAGAAGAGGCGAGAGCTGAGAAATCAAAGAAGACGGAGGAGGGGAAGAAGAGGAAGAAGAAGAAGAAAAAAAGAAGACCAACAAAACAGACCCCAACTTTTCTTTCTTCTCTTGTATACAGTAGTACTGGTATTGTATTTTTTTTTTTTTGACCAAAGTACTACTAGTACGCAGTAGTAGTATTTTTTTATGTTTCCTTTTTTTTTCTGTGTAAAGCCCAGAAGTATTTATTTAGGAGCAGAGTTTTAATTAGCAGTATTTATTTTAGACTTTTAGGAGTTGTAGTGACTAATGAGAGAGAGTGCAGGACGAAGACTATGACAAAAGTATAGTAGCAGTAAGAGAGAGAGAGAGAGAGAGAGGACAAAAGTATACAGTGTATAGGGTCTAATACAGATGCGGAGGGAGGGATGGAGGACAGAATTCATCATCTTGCCTTGGGATCGTCCGTTTTTGGCCACATTACATTACATATATCCTTTCTTTGACCTTCTTCCCTCCACTACCCACCAAAATGCAAAATGATTGCTACTGCAGTACCATTTTCCCTTCTTTTTTTTTTTCCCCTGTGTCGGCGTGGGGGGGAGTAGTTTAAAAGTTTTCAAGCAGTGAAAACGGATCTGAGTACTTTTTAAGTAACCACTTCATTGCAGGTTGTAGTAAGTAAGTATCAATTACATCTCTCTGATAGATATGTCCTTCTAGGTTTAGTAGTAAAACTAATAACAATGTTTAGTAGTATCTGTAGTAAGTAAGTAACATATGTTTATTGTTACTACTACGATGGATGGATGATTTTTTTTTGGGTGAAAATGGATGGATGATTGAATGACAGACAGACGCATGATTCATGCGCACATCCCATCATCTGCTGTGGCCTTTGCTATATACTAGGAGGGGATCACCGCGCGAATGCGCGGTGTGAAATTAATAGGTAGTATGCCCAGCGTAAAGCCCATTGTAATAATTTTTTTTAAAAATAAAATAGATAATCCATAATTAGGAGCAATGACTAAAACAAGTTAAAAAACTATATTGGCCGAATATGTTGAGTCAAGGCCAAGTATATTAATAAAGAATACAGTTAAAAAAAAACTTCTATAAATTATTACAAGTTGTATGCATAATTGGATACCAGTGTTTACTAACTATGATTCAAGCTTGCATTTCTCAATCTCTTTACAATGCCGAATATCGTTCAAGAGTTTATTTGTCTTCCTCTTCCCAGAGCTTATTTGAATAATCTCCTATTGCCATGTTTTTATCCTGCACAAGAGGTAATGCAATTTTATGTTTAAGCCATATGAATTTTATGTATCATTAAGGATATAATCTGGACAGAGTAATAAATGAACTACTCTGATGGAACTAAAAGGAATATAATATTACAGTATAAATTGAGTTAGAATTGGCCCAGCAGGAAGCAAATAAAAACTGCTTTCTCTGCTATAAAATATGCAATTTGCTGGTAGCTATGCTTGATAAGCATATGCAATGGTTATAACGTTCTTTATTGCCATGGCCTTGTATGTGTCAAAATCAAGTGTAACTTAAGCTCTTGTATGTTGAAACCAAAACTTTACACATTAGACAAAATTAAGAATGATACCATGTAAAAATAGGAACGAAATATGTAATAAGTTTTGAAGCCAAAAATATTGAAATTTGAGAAATAAAAATGAAAGAAGTAACATTTCCATGGGAAACAAATACGAAAAAGAAATTATTGATTAAGTAAAAAGGCCAATCAATCTCACAATTATTGATCACTATACCGGGGAAAGATAAATAATAGCAAATAGTAAAATAGTTCATATCCACACTGTTTGTGGTTGGAAAACCATACCTTGCTTCTTGATAAGAATTCATGAGAAAAGTCTTATAGTAGCCAGCCAACTCAAGCAGTTCATCAAATTTCTCACTTTTCCTCCAAAAATTTGAAAAGCAAATTCAGTAAGTACTATATGATTGATAGCAACAAGTGATTATTCAAAAAACAACGAGTGAAGGAAATGCAAAGAGATTTAGAAATTTGAGGGATGAAAGCAAATGATCCTAAGAGGGTTCAGCACATGCAGTCCTCAACCAAAAGATGTTGAATTTAGGCAAAGACTTGCTATTCATCAAGAATGACAGTAATACCTATACATTATTTGGAAACAAGCACAATCAAGTCATCCATGTGGTTTCCATCATTTAATAGAAAGGCAATGAGAGGGCAGGATGACTTGGAATTCAAGAAAAAATCAAGTTAACAGGAATACCTAAAACCAAGAAAAAATGTAAACCACTGACCAACTTGATATGAACTATTTAAACTATCCATGAAATAGCAAGTTGAAGTTCCCATGGATTACATCATCTTCATTAAGAAAAGACATAAGATCATTACATGCAATCTTGGACCAATCAGTAAAGTCAAGATCAACTGAAAGCTTTTAATGCATAAATTATTAATACAATTCCATAAGGCTTCCACAAATATGCCTTTTTGAAAAAGAAACAAGGCTGCAATGTAACAATTCTTAGATCTCAATTAAATTGGGAAATTTGTATTATAGGTCCAATTAAAAACAAAAGCAAAAATTTTTTTGGTCGAATAAATTGGGGAATTTGTTTCAGTTAAGTTTCTTTAGAAAAAGTAACAAATAACCGAGGATAGCATAAGATGCATAAGGTAAATAAGTACCTATTTAACTCAAATTCTGAACTACATCAATTCAAAAGAAAACCATGACTTGCGTTCCGAATCCAAAGCTAGTTCGAGGGTCTTGTAAAGGGTTTGACTTGGCATCTGGACTGCTATATCCTTCAATTTTAGTTTGTAAAGAACCACATTGATCATCTTCCAGTAGCTCAAAGACAATAGTGCCAGGCTAATTGTGATATTTCCATCACCACATACCTCGACTAATTTTTTCACCATAAGGTGTCAGTTTAGATTCTTTATCCACTTCTTCACCTTGAAATCCATAAACAGCCTCCAATGACTTACCCAAAATCCATCAATAGTTGTGCAAAGAATAAACTGCTAAATAAATTTGAAAAAAAAAAAAGAAAGCAAAGAGAGAACAAAAACACTGAAACGATAACTCCTGCACATACCTTGAAGGCTGAAATAAGAAAAGTAGCCTCCTTATTTCGTTCTTCCTTTATCTAACAAAAATTTAGTGTAAACAAGCGTCGGCCAGATGAAGAATATAATTAAAACAACCTCATGGTAATAACATGAGAATGATTCAGAGAAAATTATTGAACTTATTCTCCATATTCTTCAACATTATTAACAGTTGCAAATGAAATATACAACCAACCATTTTTTCCTTGCTTTTTTTACATTAAAATAAAAGTCTATAGTTACATGAAGCAAGATGATATGTAGATTAATATCACAAGTTTTCCTCTCCTTTCTGAGCATGACCCTTTTGATTTCACAGCTCTTTCAAGAATTCAATATTTTCATTTAATGGTTCACAAACCTTACATGGTTTGAAATTTAACTACTTCAACCATTAACAGCCTAGAATTTAACCCCAAGCATTGAATAAATTGCGTAGATAGCATGCTTAGCAAAGCAAACATGACATTCTAGTCGTTAATCAAACAATTTTGATCCAAATCCAAGGAAAAAAAGGCCCCAAGATGGAATTCCACTCACTTGATCTATACAACGTTGTCCAAAAAGTGCATTAGTTGGCTGCAAAAAGAAAAAAAATGACAAAATCATTACCAACTAACTAAGAGAGTTTAACAGAAACAGTCAACCCACACCCTCTTACTTTGAATTTTTGACTTATAAAGAGTTATTGGCAATATCAACTGGAAAACAAAAATTTCTATGAACATGAAAAAAGAGGAAAGAAATTAAACCATTTCATCTAAGGAAATAATCACAAGTTTCAATGCAAAAAAGTGAAAGCATAAAATATTGGATCTTAAGTAAGGATAATTACTGAATGGAGTTGCTTAAAAAGACCTGACAATCTCATAATCATGACTTACACTGGAATTTTAAGAAATACTTCAATAAGAGGCAGACTATCCTCTCCATAGTCCATTTCTTGAACATCTATGAAAGAGGAGTAAAGATAGGAGAAGATTATAGTTGACTTCTGGTAAAAAGAAAGAAAAAATAGAAAAACAGAGATCATAAATGTATTTACTTGATCAAAGAATTTCCAATCATTCATACTTGGTATCAAATCCCTATTCCTCAACCCGTAGCAAACATATAAAACTTATTAGAGAATAAAATAAAATTTAATCAAGAGAAAAAAGTACACATAGAACAAGAGTGGAGAAGCTAGCAGTTTTCAGAGAGAAAGAAAGAAAGATAAGAACAGAAGGGACTTTTCAAATAGAAGCTTTGAGTTAGAGGGGATTGAGATATGGAAAATTATCTGATGGGAATTGATTAGTCTTGTCAGCATTGTGCCAAACTCCTCTATTGCAGACACAGGAATTTGAGGGAAGGCCTCTAGTTTTGTAACTCCCAGTACTTTAACTCGCCAGCAAAGAGGAAAACAATAACTTTTTGCACAGAAAGGAGATGGGAGAGATTTTTTTTTTTATGCAA
Organism: Coffea arabica; assembly: GCF_036785885.1. Classification (NCBI taxonomy): domain Eukaryota; kingdom Viridiplantae; phylum Streptophyta; class Magnoliopsida; order Gentianales; family Rubiaceae; genus Coffea; species Coffea arabica. The sequence goes on along the minus strand of NC_092313.1, from coordinate 728,848 downwards.
AAGATAGGAAAGAGATGGCTCTGAGGTCTTTCTGTCAATTTTTCTCATAAAAAATTTGAGGTAAGATGACTCCAGAACACCTCTCCAAAAATAGTTGGATGTGTCAAAGAAGTGATTGTATTCTCAAATTCTAGGAAGAATTGTATGCCATGTATCTCAAAGTAGAGGCATCTTGTCCTCATATTTGAACATCTAAATGTGTTATATTTAGTACAAATTATCCATCCAGTTAAGACAAATTAGGAGTTCTACCAAATTTTCTTCAAAAGTAACATGCCCTTCCTTTAAGTTCTCTCCTGCATAAAAAACTTCAACATAAATTGAAGGTCTGCATCACATTCACCTATTTGAACCTATCAATTGGAATACCATCTTCATGTTTCTCACAAAATTTTTTGTTTAGGCTTACCTCAATTAAGTTCATTTTTACAAGTAAAAAAACTATCATAAGGTTCAGTTTTCCAGACTTAATCTTACTGAAATGTTACAAATCTAAGAGAACATCATGTTTTGTAAATATAGACTTAAGTCAACCAAAACTGATTTTCCTAATAAGAATTTCCAAGCTATTAAACATCGTAGTCTATGATTCAAGAGGCAAAACTACAATTATGTAGCAATTTAATTCTTTTTTTGATCAAGGAATAGAAAATTTAAGGTGTTTTATTAAAACAGTAACTTACTCATTATTTCAAGCAGGTGCTTAGAATGTAATATTTGAGAATCCTCGTCTTGGACAAACCTTTAACCACCTAGAAAATAGGAAAACCATTTAGATTGCCATTGTAACAAAAAAATATATTGCTGAAGATATTCAGTTTAATATCCACTTAAGGATCATAAAACGAATATTCAAGAGGTTTTACCAAGAGACAATTTATGTACTAAAACAAAAAATTTCAACACAAAGCAATCAAAAGAATAGCATCACACGATCTTTTGTAACTCATGGCCAATGACCAATGTGACCTGGAAGTTCCTGATTCTCAGAGAAGAAATTTATTAATTCTTCAAATGTTGAAAACCCAATGAAGAAAAAGGAATCGGAAGAACTGGAGCAAATATAAAGACATTCTGAAGATGAAGAAATCTATTTGGTTACGATATGGATTGCTTTTCTGATCAGGAGATCAACAAAACACCTGCATGAAAGACACCAAAAAAAATGACTGAAAAGAAAACTCGAATGAGGTTTGAAAAGAGCAAAGGCCAAAGAAAAGTATACCATCATTTGAGCTCTGAAAAGAGCAATTTAAAGTAAAAATTAAATTAGAATTATAAAACAAAGCTTACGATTTTCCCCTCAGCAGTTGTCTTTCACGGGTGGCCATTTTCCTTCCTGTTGTAGAAGAAATCCAAGAAAGGCAAAAACGGAAAGAAAAATGGAACAATAAAACACCAAGTAGGTACAAAAAATAAAGTAAATAAATACTCTACAAGCCAGCTAATAATCAATTATTCACCATCTCCGACCATATTAAAAGTTTTTTGTTGAAACTAAAAATAAAAATTTAATGATAAAACTGAAATGAAACAAAGACATTAATCATGGAAAGAAAGGGGAAGGAAAATACCATATCTGTATTCTACAAATTCATATAGACAGTGGAGATGAAATATCAACCTTTCACTTCCTCGTTGTTTCAGAAAAGGACCCAAAAAAAAGAAGGGGGAAGAATTGATTGTTTTTAGCCAAGGAAATATCAGGTAAAATGGCAGAAAAATAGAAAAAAATCAGCTATAATTACTTGAGGTATGGAGAGAGGGAGATGAAGGAGAACAGGAGGGAGAAATCGACAAAGGGAGGAGAGGAAGACTCTCTCGTACTCCCTTTTACGTCCATTTATGGAAAATTCTCAAGAGAATTCTTTGACCAAACACCATGACAACGTTCAGGGGCTGGTGGCCTCCTTACCACCCTCCTTCCCCGCCGCCACAACCGCCATTCATCCACCCCCTACTGCTGGTATCCAAAAGGTTAGAGAATCAAGTGAAATAGTTGAGGAATCAACAAGTAGTCAGCACCAAAGGAATCAAATTTTAACTGTGGATATACCCAAAACAACAGCTGATGGCTCCATAGACGAGTTTGTGAGGATAAACGTGCCTCCGTCACCAACTCCTAAAAAAGTGAACTTTTCACCATTACCGAGTCCCGGTCATATCAGGTTTAATGGATCCCCACTTCCCTCCTCATCAAACAGGGGTAAAGCATCAATGAAGAGCCTCCTGCCTAAACTGAGCTTTAAGTTTCGGAATACAGATTCAGAGATCGAAAAGGCAGCCATGCTAGCTCTAGGTTCTCCACTCGGACCACAGGAGAAGAGGTTAATTACAAGTCCCTTTGCAGTCTTGAGCCCACCACCGTTCATCAACTCAATCAGAAGGAAAAAAATCTGGACCCCCCCAATTGAGATTACAACCTGTTTCAAGTACAATCATATGCCAGAAATTCAGGAAAAAACTATGGGTCTCGCGAAGATGGAATTTTGTCTGGAGGATAACAGCAATAGGGATCGGTCTTCAAGAGTTCTTGACACTGACTGATAGGTGTACGTTTGACTGAGAGAGAGAGAGAAAAGCGGAAGAAAAAGGATTGAAGATCCATCAGCATACGATGCCGTTTGATTGATCAAAAGGTGAAAGGGAAAAAAACCCATAAATCCTCAAACCATATGCCAAAAAAAGTTCCAAAGGTAAAAAGTTCTTCAATATAAAAGACTTCCAAAGGTAATAAGTAAGTAGATTAACAATTAACCGCAAAAAAAGTGATAAATAATTGGGATTTATTTGGCAACCAAAAAAAAGTGTTAATAATTACAAAAAGCTGGTAATTAAATGTTATTTGCTAGGCAATAAAAAGTGACAATTCACTTCCAAAAAAAAGAGACTAATTTTTGGGTAATAACTACATACAACTGGTAATTGAATGCGATTTGCTAGGCAACAAAAACATAATAATAATTATAAAAGTCAGCAATTAAATGCTATTTGTCTGGCAATTAAACATCAAAACCAGAGCTTAATTAATAAAAAATGAATCGAAAAAAAGCTGATGAGTAAACCTCATTTGTTGGGCAACCTAAAAAATAAAAGAGGACATTTCCTTAAAAAAAGTTGGGAAAAAAGTAATTAAATGAGATTTTTTTGGGCAACAAAAAAAAGGTTTTTTTGGTTAATAATTGCAAAAAAGTTATGAATTAAACGTGATTTGTTGGGTAACAAAAAAATCCCAATAAAAAGCGACATTATTAATTAGCTACTAACAATGAATTAATAATTAATAATAATTAATACAGTTAAAGCTATAAGTACAATAAAAGATAATAATTAATAATTGCGATTTATTCGGCAACCAAAAGAAAGCACCGATAATTGTAAATATTTGAGATACCAATTTTTTTGTTAACACAATTTATTGTTGGGAAAGGGAAAAAGGGGGCCAAATTTTAGCACAATCCCACATGTAATAGGTTAACAAGCATTTCCAATCCAATAAAAAAACAAAAGAATTGTAAATTAGGTTTTATTAGAACACTTCCTGGCAAACAATATTAATGAACAATAAATCAGAACACTTCCTGGCAAACAACAAATAAAGAAAAACAAAAGGATTGTAAACGTCTGAACAAAAGAATTCAATTGGAAATTGGCACGCCCCGGACGACCACCAACAATCAGCCAATAGCAGGCAAACAACAAACAAAGAAGCAAAAGGATTGCTAAACACTTGAGCAAGCAAACAAAAGAATTCACGCGTGGGAAACGGACGACCATCAATTGGAATTCGCACAGGCGGACGACCACCAATCAGCCAATAGCAGGGCGCCACGTCAGCAATCAGAACTCGATTGAAAAGCTCCCCATTCCCGCATAGACTAGATATGTTAATAATGTATGCACCTGACGTTGCGCACCCAAGCCCTACCCTCTCTCTGTCTTTGCTTTCACCATTCATCTCCGTGATTCTAACTTAATATGGATATGGAACCAGGTTATATTCTTTTATTGTGCCTCTCTGGGCAGCTTAGTTGGTCACGGGAGCCTTCTTAGGCACCGTTGTCCATTCTCCCCCATCGGGGATCGAGTTCCAGTGATTATCGATTCGAGGGGATGGGGTCTCTCCTCTCGGATCTCAGAAAAATTAGTCGGATCCGGCATACCTGAAACCTGGATACCCCTTGAGTAGACAAAAATATATATGTATATATTCTTTTATTGTGTTTTATAGCAGCGCTTTTAGGTAATCTTTCTTTTTCTTTTTTTTTTTCACAGCGTCCAAATTAGTAGTAGTTTAAATTAGCACCCACCGCACGGTCTTAAGAAACCACATAATTGTCCATTCAAGCTGCAAATAAAAAGTCAAAGAGGAAAGTCAAGTTCATAACAACAGAACAGACCATTGAAATAAAAATTTTCTTTTCTTTTCTTTTCAGTAGAACCCATGAATGAGGCGTTAATTTGGAGCGTCAATCTACAGTTATATATTGGCACATTGGCCTTCCCAACAAGCAAAATACGTGGGTACAATGAGAGTGAAGATTTTACAATCAAGTTCACAAAGCATATGCAGCAGAGACATGGCTCAGGAATACTTAGACCGGCTCAAACTCCAAGCCATCATTGAAAGGACAAGTCAAATGGTTGAACTCATCTCGACCCTCTGTTAAATTACTACTTTTTTTTTTTTGTACTATTTGTATTTTTACATGTGTTTCGTCATTTGATCATTAGTTAAAGCTAGAGGTGGCAAAATGGGCGGGATGGGCGGGATTTGCTTGGATTTGAGATGGAACCGAGTCATATGGGTTTGGGCCCAACCTTACCCATATGTGTTTTGGGACTAACTTGGGCGGGATCATTTTGGGATGGGTTTAGATTGATCCCGCCCAATACCCAAATCCATTTTCTACATATATTTTTTCCTTTAATTCATTTTTTATTTTTATATAATTTTAATATTTTTGATTTATTAAATTTCTTTTAGTTTTATTAAATAAACATGCAAGTGCTTTATACTCAAGATTCCCACAAAAAATTGGATTAACAAATAAAGGAAAAGATAGATATACAGCCATATTCCAACATATATCAAGATGACCAAGGTCCTTAGGATGTTGAATATTTATCCTTATCATTGTCCAAGGATGACAGGTCTAAACTAATTGAAATGCTGGAAATTCTTGTGGATAATGACTAGAAAGACTACTAGATTATATTCGCTGGTATGACTATAAAAATTGTTAAAGATAATTTTTGAATCTAAGATTCCGTTTGGATTGACTTTTTTTTCAAAAAATAAGTTTTTCAAATACAATGTTACAGTAATATACAATAACTCAAGAAACATCCCATCCATATTAATATATCAAATATTTCAAAAAAAATTTATAGTAAAAATTTTTCATATACACTGCTACAATAAAATATTTCAAAAACACCTACCAAAAACAGCTAATCCAAACGGAGCCCTTGCCATTTGAGCCCAATGGGTACCCAAGTATTTCCCATCCTTTCCCATTCATTAATGGGTATAGTTGGGATGTGTCCCAACTTAAACCCAATACCAAATTATAATACCCATCCCGCCCAAAGTTCCTTTGGGCATGGGTAGCCCATTGGGACTTGGGACAAATTGCCAGCTCTAGTTAAAGCATCTTGCACACTCACTTGTACTAGAGTATCATTTTGCGGGAATCAGATTCAATTAATATCCAAGTAAAAATAAGTAAAACGTGAACAGTGCAGCGTATGTGTGTGTATGTATATATATATATGTATGTATATATACATGCTCATACATCATCGTTTTTTTAATCTGAAACAGCTAGTACCGACTTGAAAAAGCAATTCTCATGGAGCTAGTCCGTCGACGACACATACCCTCTTGGAAAGGACTACTGGTCACTTAATTTGATCACTTGTGATTTCTGGAGTACATTTTTTTTTTTTTTTTTTTTGGGAGGGGGAGGGGAGGGATAAACTGGGATTACAAGATAGTCTAATTTGTTGCAGCCACCTTAAGAAATAAACCCAACAAGAAAAGAAAAAAAAAAGGTTTTTTTGTTTTTTGATGCAGAACGAAAAAAACAAGGATACAAGACTTGGAATGAATTCAATAACCCGTCCGTCGTCTATGGTACCGAAAGAAAAGATACAAAAAAAAAAAAAGATTATTAACAGTAGTAACATTAACAACAAATACATACGCAGTTGCAGAGGTATATCCGGGGCATGGTACTATGGTATATGTAAATGTGTGATGCAGAACAGAAGTGGGGTGGTCGCATGTCAGCTGGGGTTGGAGCCAGGCATGGATTCGGACGGGGGCGACACGTGTAAGGAGGTTATTAATAGGTGTTGAATAAAAACAAATTCCGAAGGCATATATATAGTATAGGGATAGATGCAATTATTGCCAGGATGCGCCAAGGCCCTGGTGAAGTAGAAAGTACTAGAAAGGGAGGAGCAGTCTTTACTGTTTACTCTCTTGAGTGTTGATGGTGGTTGTGCGCGTTGCGAGTGCAGTGGTGGCAGGTGGCATGGTCATTGGTTACTCCCTCCCGCGGCCGCGGCCTGTGCCTGGGCCTCAGCCTCCCCTCACTTATTGAATTTGAGATGAGAATGAGAAAAAAGTGTTCTTGTCATCATCATCCTCCTGCTGCTGCTGCTGCTGCTGCTGCTGGTGGCTGATGGCCGATGGCCGATGGTGAAGTAGATGTTAGCTTTGCCAACTACTCGCTGGTACGAACGTACGCCCACACATCCATCCACTTACCAGTTACCACTGCTGCCCTGCCAAGTTTTACGGACCCCGCTGCTCTTTGACTTCCACGTGTTACAACACTCCTTGCCCACTCTGCCGCATCTACCGTTGGGCCCCCCCAGCCCTCATTAAATTTTCGCTATTCTTTATTCTTTTTCTTTTCCCCCGCCTTAGTGTCGGAAAATAAACGAATCCGATCAATCGTATGTTTAAGTATCATTAATTGGAACTTGTTCGCCCCTACCGTCGTTCATTCCACCATTCATACGTACCTATATCTATATCTGCAAACTACGGGCCTGTTTGGAAGCTAGTTTTTTGCCTAAGTTTTTTACCTACTAGTTTTTTAACAACTTTTGCTACAGGAACCCCAAAAAACTTCTCAAAGTTTTTTATCTACACACTTAAAATATCCAAAACACAAAAAAAAAAAAAAAAAATCCCTTCTCCTTCTTTCTTCTTCCTCCCCACCGAACCCACCACCTGCATTTGAGCAACCTCTCAACAGCCTCCCCATAAACTCCATCGCCTCTGAACGCCCCCATCGCCAATCCCACATCCCCGCTTTGCTCCTCCGTCTCACTCCCTCCTTCGCGACCACCACATCCACTAGCATTTATGGGCCTCACAACAACCAACGTCGCCCCTTCCAATTTCACCCCATTTGATAGCTCCATCCGCGCCTCGTGCTTTATCTTCATCCTAACTGCAGGCACAGTCGTCCGGGGGGAGAGGAGTGGCGGGGGCAGAGGGGGAAGGGGCTGAGGGGGTGGCGAGGGAGAAGAGTTGCAGGGCTGAGGGGGAAGGGGCTGAGGGGGTGGCGGGAGAGGAGTGGCGGGGCAGAGGGGGAAGGGGCTGAGGGAGTGGCGGGAGAGAGGGGAGGAAAGGGATGGTGGGCATAGGGAGGTGGCGGGGGAGGGAGTAGGAGGGGTGGCGGCCCAAGAGGGTGGCGGGCAGAGGGGGGAGGAACGGGGAAGGGAGTGGGAGGGGGGTGGTGGAGGAGAGGGGAGGAAAGGGGTGGCGGGGGAGGGAGAGGGAGGGGGGGAGAGGAGAAAAGAAAAAAAAAAAGAAAAAGAGAGGTGGTGCTAGCAGAGGAGCGGAGGTGGGAGGCAGAGGTAACGGGTAAGGGGAAGAAGAAGAAGAAGAAGAAAAATGAAAGAAAGAAAAAGAAAAAGAAAGAGAAAGAGAAAAAGAAAGAAAAAGAAAAGGAACAAAAAATTCACCCTACCAAAACTTCTACAAAATTTTTCACATTACAAAAACTTTTATAAAAAAATTTTTTACCTTATAAAAACTTATACAAAAATTTTTTAAAAACTTCTACAGTGCACTACAGTAAAGTTTTAGACAAACTCCCAAAAAACTCAGGTTCCAAACAGGCCCTACAATCGCGTTTTAGTCGCGCTTCTTCAAAATGTTTTGCAAATTAACTCCATTTCTTCATGTACGCTTGGGTACCGGCCCGCAGGGACTGAGCCCAACTCAATCTTTGGTTGGAAGAGAGAATTATAGCGCAACTCAATCTTTCTCTTTTTTTTTTCCAAAAAAATAATTCGTAAAAACACATGGAAGGAAGCTAAAACGGAACGTCATAAGCACCGCCACGCCGAATTGCTTAAATGGGATACACATACACCCGATCGAGCATCATCCAGAGTTTCACCGTCGCCCCTTTTAGTGTTCAGGAATAGGGCTGCAAATGAACCGAATCGCCGCGAGTCAAAACTCGAGTCGAGTTCGATCAATATCAAACTCGACTCGAGCTCGAGCTGGCCAAATTGAATTTAAGCTCGAACTCGAGTTTAAAATATTAAGTTCGTTAGCTCGTGAGGTCTAGTATATATATATTTTTTTATTTTATTTTATTTTTAATAGTAAAATTACACATATATTTCTAATATTTTATTATTTATTAAGAAAAAATAATTATTTGTTGTTTTTATTTAAATAATTTCATAAACTCGAGCTAACGAGCTACTCACGAGTCAAAAATTCGAGCTACATTACGAGTTGACAATTCGAGCTGCTTGCGAGTCAGAAATCGAGCTATAACTCACGAGCCTTATCGACTCGAGTTCGAACTTGACTTTTTCTTAGTCGAGTAGAACTTGAACTCAATTTTCTTGGCACGTCGAGCTCCAGTCTACCTGTTATTAAGTCGAGCTCGACTCAATAAATCCATAACTCGACTCGGCTCGTTTACAGCCCCATTTAGGAGTGCGCTTACCAAAAAAAAAAGGCCAAAATTTTTAAACTTGAGATGGATCCAACAATTAGTAGAAGTAGAACCAGAAAAGCTACTTGACATTTTTACCCCGTCCCCTCGCCTACACGCAAAATACCAAAAATATATCAGCACTTGAAATTATTATAGTGGCAATTAGCAAGGAATTTGCTTATTTTATTTTACTTAAGAAATCATTCTCTCATTTGAGCATGCTATTGAGTAGGAACGTAGGATATAATAATCAAATTATTTTATGAATTGGCTGCTCGTCTTGTGGGGCCTCCAAGCAACCTAGCTCTTCCTCAGCATGGCAGGGCCTTGCGGGTTTGTTTGTGTCACTAATTATCTAGCAAATGTTGGTGCATGGTTTCCTATGGATGTTTTGCTCGGTTCAAAGCTACTAAAGTATAATTTATGATGCTGCTTATCTATACTATTATATACATATATATATGTATGTATGTATAAAGGAAGAGGGGGCTTTTGGTATAAATAAAAATGTATCACTTTATATATACTTCATAAACTATCATTTGTAGTTGCCCACAATCAATATAATTTTCTATCGAGTAACATGTATTTTTTCTTATTCTAATTTTAATTTATTTAATAAATCTTAATTTTCATTGGCAACTATCAATTGTGGTTACAAATTACTACTAAATTACTATTTTTTAAATTTTCAACATATGTTTTATCAGAATATAAAGCCAGTTTTGTTAAAAACAATTTCAATAAAACTCAAAAAAGTTTTACAAATATTTTCCTTATTAGTTGCACTCCGTCAATCTACTGCTCTAGCAGTCTACCTTGGCCGTTGATTGAAAAAACAAAGGAGTTGTTGTGGGGAAATTTTCGAAAAAAGATCTAATCTAAACTAAATACTGGCTTACTAATAGATATCCCAGGCAAGTAAATATAGCCAATGGCCTTTTTCCTTTGCTACAAAAATGGAAAAACCATACAAGGGGCATCTTTGGGGCAAGTTCTGCCCGGGGATTAGTTCGGTGATTCCGGGACACCCCTTCGTACCATAAAAAAAAAATAATGCACCTTTTTCTACCATTTCAAACTAAAAGGACGAGTGCAATAGGTCAACTCATGCATGGCTCGGAGCAGGAGCTGTAAATGAAGTAATGAAGACGCAAACACCTTTGTGATTTATGAATCTCAATCAGCAACGCATTGGTTTTTTGTCAACCCATCGCAGAACAACCCCCCCCCCCCCCCCGGCCCCGCTATTATTGTCTTGAGTCAACGGGTTGGGGGTGTTCACCGTCTGGCTGATCCCAAGGTTAACGTTTGAGAACAAATGTCTCAAGTTCATTATCAAATATTATGAAAATTTTAAAATAAATTACTTTCTAAAATCCGATAACTGAATAACAGCCTAATCAGCCTAATGAAAATTTTAACACTAAATCATTATGCTGTATCTGTCAATAACTAAACTAACCGAATACCAGGAGTAGTACTAGCTTAATGTGTAAACTGTGCCCAATATACATCAGCAAAAAAAAAAAATTTTTTTTGGGGTTTAATGGGTATGTGAACTTCGGGTATTGGGTGAATCCAATATTTAAAGTCACAAAAGAAAATGGCTTGTTGAACTAATTGAGGTCAAGTATAGTTTGATGCTAAATAAAAGATTTTCTTAAACTAACCAAATATTAATTGAACTTTAAGTAACCAAACAATTGTAATCCATTGATGAACATCTCGTCAGTATAATATATATAGATATATATGTATGTGCGTGTGAAACAAATAGACCCGAATCCCCTCCCAAAGCAACAAATCTCTTGTCCCAGAAAGAGAATAAAATGATGGCCTTGTTTGACAGACAAATTTTTTGCCTAATTTATTTGCTACAAGTTTTTAAAAAACTTTAGTTACAGTAATTTTTAAAAATTTTTTAAAGTTTTTAAACTATACATTTCAAAATATTTAAAAAAACACACTTCAAAAATTTTTTTAAAAACTTTTACAGTAAGTTACAGTAGAATTTTAAATAAACACCCAAAAAATTCACTTACCAAACAGCGCCGATATTTTATTTCACCTTTAAAAATTGATAGTTTGGCAAATGGAGAAGCTAATACACCGTGAACCATCGAAACTACTGCGGTGGTCGTCATCTAGTGTCTACCAGCCGGTTGTGGAATCAGGGTCACTGAAAAATGATGCAGAGGAGCAATGATGGTGGGCGAAAAGTTACCAATGGCCACTTCGACTAATCACGCCCCATTAAACATTGGACCCCAACATTTTCGTCCCCATTACTGTCGAAAAAAAAAGGGTTGGTAACTGGAGTACCGAGGCTGCGGCCACCGTTATGCTCCAGGCTCCATGTTAGTTCTTCTTTCCCAAAATGGGGAAAAAAATAGTAAAAATGGAAAGGTGCTCATCCGTCCTTGCGATTCCTGACCTTACCCGCCGCCACCAACGGAAAAATGTCTTATGTTTCCATACATTTTCTTACAGAAGTAAGCATGTTTTTGCAAATAAACCTAATCCCCACAGTAACTTCAAAAGCCGGCAACTTTTGAAGTCCTGCGAGGGACTTATCTACCCAAACACCCAACCCCCCCAATCCGATGTGGGATAGAAAATTCCACAGGATGCCCTGCTGCTAAGAAGTAACTACCCCCAAGCCCCTGGGAATGAGTTTTCTGTTTCCATACATTTTCTTACAGAAGTAAGCATGTTTTTGCAAATAAACCTAATCCCCACAGTAACTTTAAAAGCCGGCAACTTTTGAAGTCCTGCGAGGGACTTATCTACCCAAACACCCAACCTCCCTAATCCGATGTGGGATAGAAAACCCCACAGGGTGCCCTGCTGCTAAGAAGTAACTACCCCCCAAGCCTCTGGGAATGAGTTTTCTGTTTCCATACATTTTCTTACAGAAGTAAGCATGTTTTTGCAAATAAACTTAATCCCCACAGTAACTTCAAAAGCCGACAACTTTTGAAGTCCTGCGAGGGACTTATCTACCCAAACACCCAACCCCCCCAATCCGATGTGGGATAGAAAACCCCACAGGGTGCCCTGCTGCTAAGAAGTAACTACTCCCCAAGACCCTGGGAATGAGTTTTCTGTTTCCATACATTTTCTTACAGAAATAAGCATGTTTTTGCAAATAAACCTAATCCCCACAGTAACTTTAAAAGCCGGCAACTTTTGAAGTCATGCGAGGGACTTATCTACCCAAACACCCAACCCCCCCAATCCGATGTGGGATAGAAAACCCCACAGGAAACGGAAAAATGTCTTATCAATTTATTTTTCATTTTGTTTTTTGTGGGGTCCAGAAACCTGTCACGAATCTGAATCTGAGCGTACAATGCTCAAAAAGCAGCAGGCAGCTGATCTCAGGCACGAACTGCTTGTTGGTCGTAGTTATTCAGTCGTTTAATGGCTTATTGGACCTGCTCCCATTATCCCTCTCATTACGCAAGCCATCTTTTTTTTTTCCCCTTTTTTTGTGTAGCAATTTTAAACGGTGTACGGGTACTGCCTTTTCCTTTTGTTCTGATAAAGACGATGGCCTATTAGCACACAACAATCAGTAGCAAAACAACAGGGCAATTTCCTGCTAAGCATGCCATCGTATATTGTACCGTTAACTGGAAATACAACAGATTTTTACTAAGTAGAAACCGTTGGTGCATCCTAAACAGGTGATTTCCGGATGGTTGGACCGAATCGAGGGAATCGAGGGAATTCAAATCTACACAGTGTACGGGGATTTGTCCTCCGATAGTTCGACGATTAACTCAGTTTGGGTATCCAATTACAAACTAAAACCAATGGATAAAGAATATCTAGTATGTGTGTATACGTGTCTTTGCATATCTTTCCTATAGATGAAAAGGTATTTATAGTAGACAATATGGTAGGAAGAATGATGAACTCCAATTTCCGTGGACTTTAGGCTGACAGTGTCAGAGTTAGACCTAATGAAAGGGACATGACAATGGTCATGTCATTCTATTATATAGAATCAGTTTTTCCAATGAGATGTCAGATGTTAGGGGTCGAAGATGAGAGATCGAGCTGACGTGAAATCACCTCGAGGCGACGGAGGCCAGCCCTATGGGGTGAGGCAATGAGCCGAGGTGGCGCGGGACTCGCGAAAGTCACCTCACCCAATCACAGAATTGAGGAGGGACGAGATGAACGACCTCACATCCTTATATAATCTATCAAGGTAAATACAAATTTTTGTAAATCCTTTACTTCCCAAATGAGTTTTTTCCCCCCTTTTTTCTTGTCTCCCCGCGTGAGGTTTGTTTATGCCAAAAATAATTAAATCTTAATAATGCTGGAAAAAGCACTTTACCTTTTGTGCCACGAAGGGGCTTCAGCTCCTTCAGTGAATGTGACTTCCGCTCCTTCAATTACAATCCAGACAACATGTAACATACAGATCTTCGGCGAAAACTAGTCGAGCATGAAATTAAACTTTTTGCATATAAAAGAATGGGAAAAAACCAATTATGCCCTCGTACATTGAATGCTTTCATTTAACAATTTCTTTTATTTTGCTTAAATATTTTTATATTTTTTCGAGAAAAATATTTAATCATAGTAAATTAACATAAGACATTAAAAAAGTGTGCATCTAGTAAAAATTATTCTATGTAAATACCATTTTTATTGATAATTCTTTATTGTTCAATAATAGTAAATAAATAATAGAAATTAATGATTTACTTTCAATTTTCTTTATTTTTCTTCTTTATCCTTATCAATAATTATTCTGAGCGAGAAGTTTCAAATGCAGGACCTCTTATTTACATTCTCTTCTCCCGTATCATCCAATCTATTTCATCCCCGAATATAAGAAGTTAAAAGATCAATTATAGTAAAAATAATTTATCAAATTTAAAATTTGTCAACAATTCGCTATTAGTGTCATAAAAATAAGTATATTTAATTTATTTTTTTATTTTGTTAATACTAAAACCTAACGTATCACTTGGAAATTACAGAACGTTTGTAGTCTCAAGGATAATAAAAATCAGGCCTAAACCTCAGTACCTCACAAGGTCAAGTGGGGTAGGCGCCTTTGGGCCTTCCACGGTCCACACCAAACCAATCGTTGTGTGAGTTATATAGGGGAAAAAATGCGAGCAATTGGATTAGTCTCAACTGCAGGCATTTTCCCCTCGGATTCCGGCCGCATTTCAAATTTCAATCCGAAAATCGGCACAGGTGCGAACTCTGCCTCGCAACTCCTAAATTCTGTCTCGTGTTCTCTCTTTCTCTTCTTCATTTTTCTAATGTGATATAGACTTTCAAGTCCTTGTTTCTTTGTTCACTTAACTAGAGGGAGAGAGCTGAAGAAACCCTAGGTCCATCATTGTATTCTGCTACTGTTCAAGAAGCTCCAAATTGCCGTGGCATCCTTTTTTTTCTGCTCGCTCTTAGCTCTGGTATGTTGTTGGATTTGCCTATATTTTTACCTTTTAATTTTACCTAAAGTCTACTCGGCAGTCTTGTATGCGGTGAATAATTGCCAGTTTACCAGTATGAATCATCGACTATTCTTCGGTGGGGTTTAGATAATTAATGTCTATCATGATTTTAACTCTGGAGTTTATTGTGGAGAAAAGGGGGGGGGGGGGGTGGCGGAGGGTGGAGAGGGAGGTGCAGCAAAGAAATCTGGAAGCCGTGGATGTCTGAATAATCTGTAACCAAAGGCTCTTAGTTTGCCTCTTTCTCTATAGAGATCTTGCCTATCACCTTCACCTTTTTTCCCTTCTTCATTCTAGACTGTTGCGTGCAGTTTTTAGGAAGCAAGTTCTACGCTGAATTTTTTGAAATTATTATTGTTTTTAAGTTTAATCCAGTCTTCTATCGCTGGTCAGTTGTAGTTATTATCTTTTTGTCCAAAATGATTTGGGACTTCATGTTTATTGAGTTCATCTCATTCACTTGTGTATACATCATCTGCCAATAAAACGTTAACCCTCTTTTCTGAGCATCTTATGCAATCTGTATTTGGTAATCCTAAATAACATTTTTTTCCGTAGTCCTTTTTATGATAATATGGTGAGAATGGACAATAGGTTTGGGGAGTTATGATGCTAGATTATCTGTTGGTTCATGTGTTGAATGTGTATCAGGCTATAATTGGCCTTCTGCTGATGCATGGAATTATGTTCAATTTTGAGTTGCCAAACCTCTTCTCAAACGTTTTGGAACCTATTGTTCAAGCCAGAAATTTTACAATTTTAACCTTGTTACTTTTTAGTTTGTAATACAATGAATTATGTTAACCTAGTTTCTGTTGTTCTGGATGTCAGATCTAAATTTTTCATTCATCAGGTTGCTTCCATGCTCATCTTTTGTAAACTTTAAGAAAACGAGGAGAATGATATTAACACACCACAGGCAATTTAATTGCAGTCAATTCATGTCAATGCAAATTACTAAGGGGTAATTTACATATTTTCCAGGGTCATATTCTTCAGTGCAGTTAAATAGATCTGAGCAAGGTAATGCATTGGTATATGGAAATCTTATTTCATCTTATGACATACATGCTTTGTTTATGATAGATGTCAAGCGCTTGGACAAATATGAGCTTTGGAATCATACATAGGGATGTAGATTGGGAGTGGGAGGAGTCAGGGTGGACTTGTGTGTATTTATATAAAATTGGAGGTTCTTGCTCAATCTCTGAAGAGCTATACAACTGCAAAAATTTTAGAGAGGATGAGGAGACAAATTTTATTTGGAATATATTATTGCTTTGGAGCATCTTGGAGCATATGAGCAATGGAGCTTGTGGAGCACCGCTCACCGCAAGGATTGCTCTCTTGGTTTGCTTCATAGTTTTTTGTTCTGATTTTTTATTCTTTTATTGTGAAGTTGACTAAATGATGTTAATAACATACCTTAGAAACCTTTATTTAGGTTGTTTTTTCAGAATTGTGCCTCTGTTGTGTTTATTTGGATCTTGAGTTTTAACTTTCTATTATGCAATATTGCAGCTGAGACCAGATTGCTGAATAACTTCTGTGGGAACTGAAGATGAGTGGCCGTTTTTCTCGCACGATCTATGTGGGTAACCTGCCCTCAGATATAAAAGAATGGGAAGTTGAAGATCTTTTCTATAAGGTGTGAGTTAGCATCTTTTTAATTGACAATGATCTTAATTACTATTTCTCTAAAGGTTGTGCTATTGCACCATCGTTCAATTGGTTTTCTTTATTTTGCTCTTCTTTTTCAAAATCTTCCCAGAACATTCACCTTTCTAATTTCCTCCTAAAGTGAAATCAAACAGATTCTTTTGGACTACAATCAGTTTATTATGAGTTGATGTTTAATAATCGAATGCTTGAAAATCATTTCAGTGAATTCTGAGTCAATCTGTAGCACACAACTATCATGTATATCTCTGGTGGCAATGATAGTGATGAGAAGCTTCAGTTGTTATGCCAGGAATATTGCATAGTGGCTATAGCATTAGCAATCTAGTGTTTTTTATAGGAGAACAAAAGTTTTATGTGTCAAAATTATCGAACTAGTATTTAGCAGAATTTTCAAAACTCAGTAAATATTTGTCCATTGAATCCTTTGTTTATTCAACATGAGTGTGCAGTTCAAGTAAACCATATGGTTATCATTGCAGTTGTCTCAGTTATTGATGATTTTTACACTTTTTTCCTTTTTTTTTAAAAGTCTGGTCGGGGGGGATGGGGAAGTCTGGCAAGTAACCAAACTGGAGTTTTATACATTTCTTCCAATTTTCTATTTTCTGCTGGTGGCAAATGTGCCTGACGCCACTCAATCTATGTTACTACTTTCCTTAGCCTTTGGCATGCTTATTTTTATGCTTACTCTCTACATGCTCTCACTTTTGAAGGTAAGATCAAATGGGAGTTTCGTTTTAATCGGTTCAATTTTCAAATGTCTCCTATGTGCTGTAAGGCTTGAAATGCTGCTTGATCACCTAGTGCATTTTCTGTTTTATTTCTGCAGTATGGCCGCATATTAGATATTGAATTGAAGATTCCACCTCGTCCTCCTTGCTACTGTTTTGTTGAGGTATGAATTAACTTTTTGTCTATTTTAGTCACTCTCTCTCTATGATGTTTAACTTGGTTACATTACTAGTCTTGCAGTTTTATGTGGATTTTCTGACTCACATGGATAAATTATTTGATGTAGTTTGAGAATGCCCGTGATGCAGAAGATGCTATTAGGGGTCGAGATGGATATAACTTTGACGGCTGTAGATTGAGGGTAAGAATAGTTGGTTCTCTTTAACCATTTTTTTATGCAGTTCATTGTCGTCTCTGTAGTTGACTTGTTATGGGCGCAAAATAGGTAGAGCTTGCACATGGGGGTAGAGGACCATCATCTTCAAGTGATCGACGCAGTGGCTATGGTGGTGGTGGTGGTGGTGGTGGTGGTGGTGGTGGTGGTAGTGGTGGTGGAGGAGGTCGCTATGGTATTTCTCGGCATTCAGAATTTCGAGGTGCTTTTGCTACATGAATTTTTCGTTCTTTTTTGGTTGCACAATGTGGAATTCTTCTTTTAATGTCGTGGAATCTGTGCATTAATATTGTTTGCCTTTGTTCAGTTATCGTTCGTGGGCTTCCATCATCTGCTTCTTGGCAAGATTTGAAGGTAAGAAGGTGCATCAGACTTCATAATTGTTGGTTCTAGTGCTTGGGAAGGTGTGGTAGCAACTCTACCTGGAATTGTTTCAGGATCATATGCGGAAAGCTGGGGATGTGTGCTTTGCAGAAGTTTCTCGTGATGGGGAGGGTACTACTTGATATACTCTTCCATCTTGTCTCTTGGTATAAGTTGGCATTAAATTTACTCTTTTGCATACTTTTGTTACCTGCAGGAACTTTTGGCTTGGTTGACTACACTAATTATGAGGACATGAAATATGCTGTAAGCTATTATATGACTCATAGGTGCTTATATGCTTTTCCAAATGATTTAATTTGGGAACTTCAATTTTTTTCCCCTCCAGATTCGGAAACTTGATGACAGCGAGTTCAGAAATCCTTGGACAAGAACTTATATCCGGGTATATATGATAATATGTGCATCCATATTTTGCAATGAAGGTGTCTGCATTCTTCGTGTTTTATTGACAGCATTTTAGTACTACTACTGATTTTGTTGGACTTGCTTTATATGTTACATATGTGAGCACACTTGCACATGCACGCGTATGTGTTGTCTTGCAAGTTTTCTTTTCCTTATTCTGTATTGGGATCTTACCTTTAGTCTAATCTAGTAATGTGTGAATCCACTAACAGTAGATACCTTGTTATATTCCTTGAAGGAAGTATGAGTATCACCACATCTGTAGTTTATCCTTCTTCATTGTAATTTCTTACCCTGCTTAAACCTGTAAATATAGTATTTTCCTATTTTGCTATTGGGTTTTTTGGTAAAAAATGCTTTGGTAATCTTGCTGCTTGCTTGATGAGACAATATGGATGTGAATTTTTTTCATCCTGAGTGATTGCAGTCATGTGGATTAAATGGCAAAAATGTAGATTTAATATGTCTGAATGGTGAATGTTTCCTTATTTCTCTGTCATTAATATATATTTTTGGATTCTCGTCCCAATTTTTTTCCATAAAGGTAAAGGAGTACAAAGGCAGTCCATCACGAAGCCGAAGTAGGAGTCGCAGTAGAAGCAGGTCTCCTAGAAGGAATAGGAGGTATTAACTTTAGTGGTTATCTTGGATTTATTTAGCCAGTGCTTCCGTACCTTCAATAAAGATGTTTCTATCTGCAGCAAATCGCTGGAGCGATCTGCTTCTAGATCGCCATCAAAGTCTAGATCTGCTTCTCCTGTCAAGTCTTCAAGGTGTGTGTTGCTTGTTCTACTAATCTGCTGTTTCCGTCTTCCACACTACTTTTCATCTTTACTGACACTCAGGCAAACATTTTTGTTCAAATTTGCAGAGCTAAATCAAGGTCAAGGTCTGCATCCCCTCACCCGGTGAGCAAATCTGTTGCTCTGGTGGTTTGTGTGGTTAAAATTCTCGAGTTTGGTGTAGAATATTAAAGCAGAAGTGTCCCTTCTTTATCTAATTAACTTTAATTCATCCAATTACAGGCACGCTCTGGCAGTGGCTGATTACATTGTCACCTATGCTAGTCTGCTTGCTGGGAGAGTGTGGAGGTTTGTCTTAGATGGATTCAAGTGGACAGGAAAGTGGATGACATCCTTCAAAGGAAACCTTCTAATGACTAAACTATATGTCTCATGTCTCATTGGCTTCGTTGGTCTTATTAAGTATGCTTTATATTCATCTGAAGAAGAATTTAATATTTGTGCATTTGGTGCTTAGATGTGACATATGAGGATGACTGCATAGGTTCTGTTGGTGTCCTCGTAGTGTTGATTTGATAGTTTTTGAATGTTGGATGTCTCCTTGGATATTCCTTTATGAGTTTTATTCTACTTGCCCTCGTTGAATCAGTAGTCATGATGCCTCTGTTTTTAGTAATTTTAGTGTCTTTGCTTTCATCATGGGTTACTTATGTCGGTTTAGCGGTTACTTCGTGATTGAGGGAGCAGTAATTCTTCAGTGTGCCCGGGCAATAGTAGTTTTATCACCTTGGAGGAGGTATAGCTAATAAATGTATTTGTTGGTTTTGCCATATTAATTTTTACTGCTTTTAGAGAGTTCAGAGGGGCAAGAGTCCAAATTCTTGAACTTCCCTTGTTTCTGCTTTCTGGGCACTCTGCAGAACGCCTTGGTGCTCGTCAGAGTTGCATGTTGAGAGGTTGAATGGCGGTTATGTGTATGCCCTGATGTTGGATGTGATTATGTAATTAGTCTTCCAGCTCCAAAAATAAAAAAAATCAAAAAGTTATTCCAGATTTTGCTTACCTGATGATGATAATAATTTTAAAAAATATGTAATGCACTTTGCACCCTAGTGAGCAAAGACTCGTATTATATTCATATAATACTACATGTTTGTATGTATAATTCAAAAAGAAATTGTATTTTGTACATTTTAAAATATTTTAAAAAATAGTCATATGTTGCAATTGACTTTGTAAAATTTACAAGTGAAAAAATTTTAATAAATTTAGTGTCTTATATGCGAGGATAATTATATTTCAATTTTTGAAAAAAATTTTAAAATTTGAGTAGGAGAACGAGAGAATGACTTATCTGCCTAGTGATATATAACATAATTTTGTAAATTTATACATAAAAGTGGAAATTTTACTAACAAATGTAATGTCTTGTACACAAGGATAAGACTTAAAATTGGTAGAAGTATGCATAATTTTTGAAAAATATACTATTAATGTCTCGTACATAAGGATAAGAGTTAAAATTGGTAAAAGTATTACTTAATTTTGGAAAAATGTACTAATTTTAATTGTACTTTTAGTTTTATAATTTTCAAATATTATTCTTACTCTATAAGTACAAATTAATATGCGTAATTTTGTAGAACATGTATTATTTTGCTAAATTTTTAATCATATTTTTGAACAAAAATTATACAATATATGTACATATAATATCTTGTATTATATCCGTTTCGTATTTTATCAACTATGCTTTGCACCTTTCGACTGTTAAATTTATCCTCCATAGAACTTATGGCCTGGAGTCCGAACAACATTTATCGCGGTCGCTCATTTCGTATGCTTGCCCGGTCAGGTTATTGATGCGCTGTGCCTGTAAGTCATAGCAAGTAACTCAAACTCTACTCAAAAAATGAGTGACTCAACTCGATTTTATCGAATTCAATCAACTCGATTTTAGCAAGTAATCTACTCGAGTAGTAACTTGAGTCAAGCCTAAGCTCCAAAATAATAAGCTCAATTATGCAAGCTTAATCGCACATATGTATTAAATATATTAAATATGTTTTTTGTATTTATAATACTACTTTTTTTCCATCTGCTGCTGTCACTATTTCTTCTTCACGAGTACGACAAAAAGAAAAAAAAATTATCCTTTTTCTTCTTTGACTATTTCTCCCCCTTATGCAGACCGTATGACCCCTCTTTCTTTCCATATTCTTTATCTTCATGTTTGATGGCTTCTTTAATCAATTTTTTTTTTTTTTTGGCTAGTTCCTAAAACTTCGGTTTCTTGGATCTTGTATCCCAAAGTGACAAGTCTGATTGTTGAAGGCTACAAGATTGAAGCTTTATTTGCTTTTTCAGCTTCGTTGTTTTGGGGATCTTCGAATGAAGACCGTATTTGATTTGATTTCTGTTTTGTCTTTGGATATTTGCGTTGTATTATTTGCTTTATAGTTCACAGATTTGCGTTGGATATTTGCGTTGTATTTCTGTTCATGGTATTTGTTTTATGAATTTTTTGAATTATGATTCTTGAAATCATAGATTTTGGTTTTGGATTTGAAATCATTCGATCGGAGTTCCATTTAGCTTGGAAACTGGTTTGAAATTAGTTTTGAGGGGGAAAAAAAAAGAAATTGGATGCTCAATTGAGCTCAAGTACGAGCTCGAGTCATACACGAGTCAAGCTCAGGTCTATGGTGAGAGTTTTAGAGTCAAACTCGAGCTTGAGCATATGGTTATTTGAGTTTGGTTTAACTCGGTTGTATCTCTACCTATCTTTATGACCCTAAAACAAAAAGAACAAAAAAGGGTTAATTGCACTTTGCACCCCAACTATTCTTGTATTATATTTTTGCGACCTTAGCTATTCGTTTTAGCACTTTTTTTCACAAAGAAAAATTCAGCACTTTTTTTTTTTTTTTTGTCAACACAGGGGTGTCCGGGTCAAGACCCGAAGGCGGCCCGACTAATCCCCTGCGCCTGAAGTACCCCGCCCCCCAAGAGCACCCAGGCGGTATGTGAGGCCAGACTCGAACCTGTGCCACCCCGAAGATTACCCCCGAGGCTCACCAGCCGAGCTGACCCCGAGGGGCAAGAAAAATTCAGCACTTGATTACGTTCAACTTGTAATTTATTGCACAATTTAAAAACCAAATCATCCCTAATGGGAAAAAAAATTTATGACCAAGACATCCTCAATTTCATAGCTAACTTCCTAAAATACCTTGACCCTAAAGAATTTAAGAAAAAGCTATTCACTCATACGATCTCTTGATTTTTCATAGGAAATCTTGATCTCTCTCAAAAGTTTGCTTCTTTATCTATCTGAAAATTTAGACTCTTGCAAAAGGCAATTTTTAAAATAAAAAGAAAAACAAAAAATACCGAATTGATGAACAAATAAACCAACTATTGCCAATGTATGTTTTTCTGTACCTTTTATTTTAGTAGAGTAAAACAGTATCCTTAATTTTAGATCTCCACGTAATTTCCTTCCCGGAATATCTCATATCCTTGTTTGATTGCTCGTTTGAAGGAAAAAAAAAAAAAAACTTTTGGAATCAGTTTAGCGTTATTTAGCAAAACTTATAAGTACGTATGCATGTGGGAGTGGACTCAAATGGAAAGGCCTGGGTTGACTATTTCTTTTTTCTTTTTCTTTTTCTTTTTTGGATTTTTGTAAGAGGTACACTATGAACACTTGTTAACATACTTACATTCTATTTAACTTACCATGTATATACGCATACCAACAATTACTACTTTTTCTTCCAGCTATACACTTTTCCTAATTAATCCTCTCACATTTATACGCTTTACCTAATTAATCCTAATATTTCTAAAAATCTAACACCTGAAATATACTTTAGCGGTGCCCATAGGGTACCTGCTTTAATATCCATGCAAGAAATATAGACGGTAATATGTGGTCCTTTGACTTTATTTTTGTGTTTGCGTTAGCCTTCTACTACTATTTCAATAATTACTAGTTGTGTGCCATCCCTTTTATGATTAATAATTACCACTTGGTCGTACTCGGTAGGTTTTCCATCCAAAAAAATGAGAAAACGATTTTGTTGCTGCGTGTATGATAGGCCTTATAAGCCATATATATACCCATTCCGCCGTCATGTTCTGCAGGTATATTTTACTTCAGTTGTCATAATTAATCGCTTGCATTTGCCCCTTGGAATTTTAGCATTCTTTTGCATTTTTTTAATGTGCTTTAGTGTGTGTGTGTGTGTCACAGCTATTTCTTTTGCAATGGGCCCATGGTTAAAGGAGTACAAAGGTTTGCCCGCTTTGAAGTAGGCCCAATGGTTAAAAGGAGCCCGTATCTCTCAAGACTGCCCATCTCTTGAATTGTGGTGTGCCCTAATTGCGATACTATAAACGTCCCGAACTCGGCGAATCACCGCACCACCTAAACCCAACGGCCTAACCCCCGGTCCCCGTCCGCAGTCGTCAGGTGGTGAGCAGAGAAAATTAATAAACCCTTTGCTTCCGCCATTTTGGGTCGTTTGTTTTGTTTCGATTAATTCTTGAATTTTCATTCTCGTACGTTCTCTGCAGATCAATTTTATCATCAGGGAAAAAGATGTCGGTCGGAGAGCTCGGCTGCACCTACGCTTCTTTGATTCTCCACGACGATGGCATTCCTGTCACTGTAACCTTTCTTTTCTTTTATTCTCTTCTCTTCATTCGACATTGGTTTTTTCGGGTTTTTTTTTCGGATGTGTTATTCTGTGAGCTTTATTTTAATTGTTAGTGCGTTTTTTCACAGGCAGAGAAGATTGCTACATTGGTGAAGGCTGCGAATTTAACCGTGGAATCCTACTGGCCTAGTCTCTTTGCCAAGCTCTGCGAGAAGAGGAACATCGATGATCTTATCGTCAACGTTGGCTGTGGCGGCGGTGGTGCTGCCCCTGCCGCCGTTGCCGCTTCTGCCGGCGCTGGTGGTGCTGCCCCTGCCGCCGCTGCTCCCGCCGCAGAGGAGAAGAAGGTACCTTTATTTTGTACTATTTGTTGCCTATGTGTAGTTTTAACTTTATCAAAACCGATAGCAGTAGTACACTGTAGTCGTACTCATAGGGAGCAAAATTGACGATATTAAATGGGCAAATGTCATTTTTTCAGGAGGAGCCCAAGGAAGAGAGTGATGATGATATGGGATTCAGCTTGTTTGATTAGGTGTTTCTCAAGCTTATTCTCTTAGAAGAAAAGAATTAGGATCAACCAGTTGGAAGTTTTTTGGTATACTTTTATGTTATTTAAAGATGATTCTGATTTACTTTTATGATGTCAGTTACTGATCGGATAACTATGATGCAAAAAGTGTTCTATATTTTCATCCATTGAAGCATTTTCTTTTGTGATTATATTTGGGATGGTTTTCGTTGTTCCAGTTGGGTGTTGACCTCG
Organism: Coffea arabica; assembly: GCF_036785885.1. NCBI lineage: Eukaryota > Viridiplantae > Streptophyta > Magnoliopsida > Gentianales > Rubiaceae > Coffea > Coffea arabica. The sequence goes on along the minus strand of NC_092313.1, from coordinate 704,598 downwards.
TGGAATGTTCCCTTCTTTCTTGCTAATTGCTTCTTGTCTTATAGCATAAAATGCAACTTATTTCCACTTATTATCATGCCCTGAAACAACTGTTCAAAGTAGTTTCCTAATCTTCCATGTTGTTGAGATTAATTGTCGAACTATGCAACATCTTAGTGATGCTACCGTTGGACTTGTATTGTGGACTAGATTTTCACACCCATGATTTTCTCGCATTCTGTCATTTTATTTGTTTTACCGGAATTCACTTATTATTTCTCGCATTCTGTCATTATATTGGCCTTTGTTTTACCCGAATTCACTTGTATTGTGGACTAGATTTTCACGCCCATGCTACCGTTGGATTTGTTTTACCGTTGGACTTAGTTTATCTGCAATTGTGACTTTATTATTTGCTGGCTTCTTTTGCAAACTTTCCACCCTATTACTTTTTACCAAGCTGCTTAGAACTGTATGCAGCTCATTTTTCCTGGGAAGTGGGTTATAAAATTGCTTTTTTAGTATGTTTTATGCTCTTCATTGAACCATTATTTAATGGACCAGAAATGAACTTTCCCAAGAAATAAAACACGGTTTACTTGAACTTGGGCATGGACCAAGTAGACAAGTCCCTGCAGTAATTCTGTTGGTTTAGTTGATTTTTTTTATTGTTTAGCAAACAAACATAGTGGATGTGATCACCTTTTCATTACGATTTTTTATTTCAATTCTATATTCTTCCTGGCCCTCCTTAGTGATTGATGATGGCTTTTGTGACCCCTTTGCGGTTTTCTTGAGGAGATGCAGTTTCATTCCTTTCGTCATTTAAGGGGATTTCTTCGGCTATGTGAAAGTTGTGGGGGCTAGTATGATAGCGTTTAACCAAGATCTTTCTCTTGATAAGATGCCTGCACTAGCGTCATTACATGATTGTCAAACTGAAAACCTTAGCATAAGGGCATCATCATGGTTTTGTGGCCATGTTTAGGGCAAATGAAAACTCATTGATCGCAGTTCACCATATTGAAACTTCACCTAGTGAGAAGAGACTGAATATATTGGTTTTCTTTAAGAAGCGAGATTTTTAGCACATATTGTGAATCTGTGGTATTAATAGCCAAAGCCTGTGTGTGGTGGTGATTGTGGGATTGAAGTGGATGTACCTGAAGAAGAGATGGGCTCAGACTAAACTTCTTACAGTGAATATCGGATTCACCAGGTAATGGTGGTCTCGTCTTGCAACGTTACTTGATGAGAGGAGGGATTCGCTGTGTATGTTTGTACCAAACAAGCATCAAGTACCCTACCCTTCTCTCAGGTGTCTCTGGTTTATTCGTGTTTTAAAAAAAAATAAAAACTCCTGTATTGCAACCATGGTTTAACTGTAGCACAACTGGACCGATGTTTTTCTGGAAAATAATTGAATATCTTCCGGTATTTCTACCGTGATTTGACTGAAGCACAATGCGACTGAGGTATGAGAGTTTGAAGTTGGTTAAGTAAGCGCCTTGCGTTAGAAAAAAGAGTCGGTTGTTTCAGACGCTGCGTAGTTGGGAAGGATGTATCAGAATGAAATTATCGCCAAATGAACCGAGTTTTATAGGGTTTGAGCGATCAGTTGCAGCAGTGATGAAATTATTATTCTTGCTACCTTTACACAGTCTTTTAACTTTGGACGAGAGATGTGTCCCATGGAGAGTCCTCGAATGTTCTTGTTGAGAGAGAGAGAGGATTTGAGATTCCAAATGTTGTCATAGTAGTAGTAGATATTAGAGGATTGTCAAGCTTTTGTTGTGGATCGACGGACCAGTGTTGAATCGCTATCACCTCAACTTCCGGACCATCTGTAGGAAAATGCGAAAAGAAACCTGTGGTTTGCGTGAAATCACTCTACTAATCCATTCGGATGGGTCCTTCGCAGGAATTTTCCATGCGAAAAATTAGAGAGGTAATTCAGCTGTAAGTCACCACTAAAAATGACCTCCCGTGAATCACCACCACTAATTCGGATGGGCTCTTCTTGTGTTAGCTTTTGTTTGTATATATTACATAAACACAGGAGCAGTTGTCAATTCGTAGGCCAAATGGAAAATGTATATAAGTAAGTAGTAGTAGTAGTATTTCATTTTTTTTTAAGTGAAATAAATATTTGCAAGTGTGACTTGATTTTAAGCAAACATGGTTGAAAGAAAATGTAAAATCGCTCCGAACAGAAATTAGCAAGTGGCGTCAAATAGTGGGCTGCGTGCAGAGCAAGCAAGTGGGGGGCGGGAACGGAGGGCCAGGTCAGTGGTGAGTGGTCACGAACGCCGGCCGGACAACGCGACTTTGACCTCCGTGTTTGACTCGGACTCGGTGCTTCTACTGCAAGTGGTGCCTTTCTTGCTACTGCCAGGCAATGGTCGGTTGGATTGTTTATTTTAAATAAATAATTCTTCTTTCTATTAGTAGAGCAGGTATTAATTTTGAGATAAACTAGTAAAAATCAAATCCAATTATTCAATTAATATAATAGTTGTAGTCCGGACTCATCGAAGATGCGATGGAAAGCACGGTGAGGTCCCGCATCCGTTTTGACTCAGGATCATAGAATTCTACTATCCGAATCATGATCCTATTGATCTTATTAATTTAAGGTTAATTTTTGATGAATCATTAGCCATGATCCGGATTGTAGATGGTAAATCGGGATCTAACAATTATGGAAAGAATCAAATTGCTCATCCACTGTCTGAATATTGAATATATATGTATATATATATATATATATATATATTTTTAAATAAAAACATCAGCCAAAGAAAACTAGCCACGTCCCGCCTGTCAAAACAGAAAATAAAGAAAGTATACAACCATGACAAAGACGCGGCGGTTCTCCAGTTGGTTGCAGCGCTTTCCAGACTCGCTGTTGATTGAATTTTGACTTGGCACGCGCAAAGTTCTTTGCCATTAGACAAACTTGGGAACAAAGAAACTTCCCATTCTTCGTCGCCTCGGGGGTCTAAGTTCAGGGTTCCGGATATTTCTCTCTCATCACTAACAGTTGAAGTACCTTTTCCGTGTCTGCATATATGCATATATAAACCACCTCTCTCCCCTGTTTTCTTCACAACCGCATCCACACACAAAGCAATTCCTCCAAAGTCAGCAGAATTAAAACTCTCTCTCTCCGCTCTTTCCCTTTGTTGCAGTCCTCTTTTTATTAGTCTTGCTCCCAAACCCAAAAAAAAAAAAATTGCCAAGAAGAAGATAGCATAAGCATAATCAAAGTCATGTTGATGTCTTTATTCAGTTCTTTTGATGCCCTTTGTGCCGAATCCTTCGGCCAAAAGTCATGGGCACCCGGTGCTTCTAAAAGCCACCATCAACAACAAGAAGAAGGGTCAGGGTCAGGGTCTCCTCTTGTTCTTTCCTCCGAGCGCAAGGCGGCAGGCCTAGTGTCACTTGATGATGCTGGCGGCAAGAACAAAGGCAAACAAGGAAATATGCCGTCATCCCCTGAGGCCAACAAGTCTGGAGATCGTCATCGTCCGTTGCAGCAGAAAAGGAGACCAAGGTTCGCCGTGGAATTGGATGGGGTGCACTGTTTCGAAACCATCATCCCCTATTAATCGATTATTGATTTTACTTTGTGGTAGTGGCAGAAACAGATTTTGATTCTTTATCCGATCCCCTTCATTTTAAGTGCGTATAGATGTTGTCAATTTGATATACCACTAGTCTGAGCATTCTTTGTTTTTCCTTTTCTTTTCAAGAATCAATGGAGTTGCTGCTGTTTTTTCGTTCTTCGATTTCCTGTTGCGGATTGTCTTTACTGTTGCATATACTATTACTGATCTTCTTTTGCTGCTCCTGAACCAATATGATGAGAGACTGCCGAAAGAAGCAACTTATATTAACCCACGACGTTCCGTTCAAAATACAACAGCAGGGGAGACACCCTTAAGCTTACCCACAAAAACTATTTTTGTAATTTTTAAGAGTTTTTGATATGCGTTTGGTCGCTAATTCTTTAGAGGGGGTTGCGTTGCCAGAGTGAATCTCAAACTCAGTACTCTACCCTTTTAAGCTCGTTGGCTTTCTTTAGTCTCACATATGATGATATCAGGCTCTCTCTCTTCTGTAAGGAAAAAGTCATCTGTGGTTGCTGCTACAAAGCCAACTAATCGAACCTTACCCTTTTAACATTTGCTGAAGAGAGGTGGTAAATCGCTTTTAGCTATATATAAGACACATCCCAACTAAACGTTTAAACTGCTTGTACCTGAGGAGTGAAGGAAGGATAATCCCCTGGACGAAAGCCCAAAACAAACCCCCCTTTCTTTTCTTTCTTTCTTCCTCTCCCTTGGCTTGGGTAGAGCCCTCTTTAGTTAGTGATTATAACTCCATTTTTGTTTTTATCATTTTTTTGTTGTGGCATCTGAAATTTGATACGTCACATTAAAGGTCGAAATAATTCAGGAACTTCTTTCACGTGGAAATCAGGGGATCTCTTCTTTATTCCTGGAAAAAGAATTGGAGTGCCGGAGAGAAAACGTGATATACTAGTACAACAAGATGATGTATAGACTGAAAATAAAGTGAAGAAAGAAACGGGAATTGACAGTACTCTATCTGGGTACGGCAAGCAAAAACTTGGATAGATCTGCCTGCCTGCTGTAATAGATTTAACTGTCCAAATTTCGTCACATTTTTAGTGAAGTTGTTATGACAAATTTTGAATTACTTGATGGATCTCGTAAATAAATTAGATCTACCCAAGTTTTTTATCTTATAACTGGAAGTTGGTCCGTGAAGAAAGTGAGAGATAAATGTGGGAGAGGTGGGTGTGGTTGGCATTCGACACATGTTTTAGGTATTATTTCACATGCTCTTATAATCGTGTATCTATTAGACACTCGTTAAAATGAACTAAATGTTAGGAAGATGAGATTAATCAAAGAATGTGTATAAATGTAAAGAAGCATAATAATTATTATTATTATTATGCGCGCGCGCGTATATATATATATATATATATAATAAATTGAGTGGAATTGATGTCTTAAACGAGTGTCTGTTGGAGGTACCGTGAGAAAAAAAACCCATTATCATCACTAATGAGGGAACGTGGGGACAACATAATAATAAGCCTTATCCTTTCCTTCTCCATTTTCCAAACCAATCCCGCCCAAGACGTCATCTTTTTTTTCATCCGAAGAGAAGGAAGCTTGAAAAATGATCGATGTTTCAATTTGCAAGTAATTTAAGGTTGTCTCAGTCCTAATAAGGAGGATGCGTTTTGCACTTGCAAACATTTGGAGAATAATTAGCAAACGAATTTCAATGAAAGAAAAAACCAAAATTACCCATAGAGATCCAAAAGCAGCAAAAGGCCTAAGATATTTTCTACTCCTTCCTCTCAACTGGCGTATATCCCTCACCTGTAGTACTTGTGAGTATTTTAAATTTCTAGACAGTGGTAAAAGTAAAAAATAGACGGTTTCTTTTCTTCTTTTTTTTTGGCTGGCTTTACTTGTCTTTAAATTCATTCCTTACTTCTTGCGTCCCACTTCCAACAATAAGCCGGTGGCATCTGAACATTCACTAAAGCATTAAAATAACTTGTGTGCTACCCTCTCCTCCTTTCTATCGTCGTCTTGCTACCAAATCTAAAGGACTAATAATCCTGTGCTGTGTTTGGCAGCTGGCCTCCCCTTGTTCAACAAATGGGTTGTGTGGGTGCAATTGCTGCTGTGACCATGGTTCAAAGACTCGGCCGAGTCGTCACCGGAATAGGGGTTCCCGATCCGATATCGGGACGAGATGATTTTGAGATAATGAATCGTCCAGAACTCGTCCGAAACAGATAAAAAACGGTCAAGTTGCTCCGATTCATCTTGAATCAGTTCGAATTTTTATTATTTTTGCTAATTTTTTAATCATATTTTTTTTACAATTTTTAGAATATTAAATATTTCAAAAATTTGCGTCTCGACGAAATCGCGACCGATATGCCGAGACCAATGTGGAACGGTCCAGGCCGTGACCGCTATCACGACCGATACTTTGAACCATGGTTGTGGCCGCACCTGTTGCTGTTGCGGCGGCAGCAGCAGGGCTTTATTTCGTGGATAGATACCCTCGCCATGCCAACATCACCAAGGTCGGGGCTTCGCCCCTACAATTCACCGTACTCTCCTCCTAGTAATAGTAGTACATGTTTCTTCTCTTTTTCTTTTTCTTTTTTAATAAAAATGGGAGGTTTCGAACTCGAAATCTCTTATTTACATTTCCTTCCTTCATATTGTCCAATCCATCCCTTCCTCCGTGTTTCTTCTCATTTGAATCTGCCTTTTGTTTCATATTGTTTAATTAGGCTCATTGTTTGGGTACGTATCATCATTGTATGCATGTCTCTTGTTTATCAGGAGGAAGTAAGAGATGGATTAACTAGACTCCAGACTCTCAAGGCAAATTGTATAACCCGAGTTAATGAAGGGACGACTGAGTCAAATCAGCAAATCCCCAAGTTTTTTTTTTTTTTTTGGTCAACGCAGTGGGATATCTGGGTCCATGGACTAGTAATACCGTACGACCCAACTAATCCCCACTGCGTGGCCGAAAGAGGCTGCCCAACATCACCGACCAAGTAAATCCGAGGACTCGATCCCTGGATGTGGCTCTCCCCCAACTGGGACTACAACCACGAACCGAACCCGAAGGGCCAGCAAATCCCCAAGTTTGCACCTGAATTTGACGGTTTACACTGTTTTGAAACCCTGATGGTGGGTCAATAATTAAATTAATTTGTAGCTGTCCAGTAAAGTTGGTTCTCTGTTTGAAGGCCTCAGGAGGCATGGAGGCTTCAAGGCAGAGCCACACGCCGGGGCCCTGGTTGTTTCTAATTATAGCTTATTTACCGCTATTTTCTCACTTTCTGTTGGACTGCTCCTGAATCTTATTGGTACCATGGTCCGTCCCAACACACCATCATTCCCCAAAGCAGATACATAATCTCCTTAAAAAGCTGGTTGGGTTTGTCAAAGTCCCCATTATGACACTCGTAAACGTTATATAAGATATAATAACTAGAGGTACCTCGGCTGTGCAACGCACAGCCAGGGCCCTCTAGAACATTAGTTAAATATATAGTAACAAATGTTTTAGTACATAATGAATAGAAATATAGGAAAAAAATTAAGTATAAAAATAATTAAAATTTGCTGTGAAAAAAAATTTCATATATAAAGTTAACCCCAATTTATTGTGATTTGGAAAAAGAATTTTTAACCAATATTATGTGTACGTAATGATACCAAAAAAGAAAAGAAAGCAAATCCATTATGGGTGCATTATTGGTTTAATAGCAACATAGTTTTAGTTGTAATTAAATAAAGAGTAGTCATAATGTTTCTAACATTTTAATAATTAGAAAAAATATAGAAAGCCACAAAAACCTGTCACTATCTTCAACATCAATAAAAAAAAAATACAAACTTGCATATTTTTCTTTCTTTTTTGAGAGAAAGAACGAGTTAATCTATCCATTTAAATCATCTCTAATAGCATTACAAATAGATGAAAACATTATCTAACCAAATAGTTATAGAATACGTACCGCAAGTTTAAATAAAAACATGAATTGCCATATTTGTAAATCTACATATGCAAATTCAAATCCAACAATTTGTTTGATTGCAAATATGTCTTCCTAATCAAAATAGAATTTTCTAATAATATTTTGTAGAGTGACACTCTAAGCTAAAAGCCTCAATACTAACTTCCCACCAAATGCATTCCTTTGAAAACTGCAATTGTTTTAGCTAGTCAAATCGACAAAATATTATTAACTTCTTTAGCCAAATGGTAATGATATGTCCAGTTCTATGCCTAACAATCATCTCAAACTCTAATTACATTATCTATCATTATGGGCAATAAAAAGGGATAAGAGTACAAAGTCATATAGAACCAGTTTAAGTAAAAGATTTTGAAATCTAATTTTGCACTTCTTTTATTTCCAAGCTATCATTTGCTAAAATTAAAACCATGAAAATAAACTACCTATTATGGATACAAGCTAGTCATTCAAAATGTTGAATGAAGAGATATAAATTATTATCTTCACATTCTAAATTGCTAGCCCCAACAATTATTTTACCTGTCATCCACCTTATCCAGTTTATAAGCACTTTTCACAATTAATAAACTTTATATAAATTAAAATATAATTACCTATCCATAAATTAAGAGATTCTGGTTAATTTTTAATTTAATAGGCATCATTTTTTTCTTCCTGATCATCGTTTACCTTGGATTTTCATTTATTAGATTTTTTTCTCCTCTACTGTAGTACCATCACCCTATTATCAAATAACAATTTTAATAAATAAAAAATTAGAATTAGAATGAATCTGCATAATGGTGTTATTTATTTTATCAGGGAAAAGTAGTTACAATTCTTTCATTGTTAGCCTAAAAATTCTTCATGTAATCACCACCCGTCTTGTTGTCAGCCTTTTCCAAAAATAAAAAGATCAAAAAGTAGTTTCAGAATAAATAAAATATAAAAAACTAAAAAAAATGTTTCTTTAGATTTTGGGAAAAATATTCACAGCATCACATACCTATTTTGGGTAGAAAAGAAAGTCAGATGAAGAAGAAATAGGTGAGAAAAGCAATAAGCAAAGGTTGTTGATCAAGACGCAAAAAATGACAAAAAAAATATCAAATAGTATATACCAAAAAGAGACATTAAAAGTAGAAGATCATGAATCATAATTATAGGACTATGGAAGAAAGGAAATATCAAACCCATTCTTGATCTCCGATAATGAAATCATTCATTTAGTTAATTATGGACAAAAATGAAAGAAAATGCATCAACTAATCCAATAGAGAAAAAATAGAATAAATGATTAATTAGGATGATAGGGAAAAAAATGAAATACAAAGTGGAAACTAAATAACAAACCTGCAGTGTACATGAGGATTTGTTTAATTATCCTTAATCAAAAAGGAGAAAAGAAATAAAGTGAACAAAAGAAAAAACAAAGCAAAATGAAAAAAAGAAAAGGAATGGACCACGTGTCAAAATGAGAGGGAATTCACTTGGCAATCATCGGAGTTGCTATAGTAACTCCACTTTCTTCTTATATAATAGGTAGATACTCGTAAACGTTAGCCAAAAGAGCTAGTAATAAATGCTTCATGGTTTTCTGTGGTTTTCCCCTAAAGTTCCTTTTTGTGCTAGTAAGATGATTGGCGCGATCAAGCGCTAGTGTGCTTCGCTGTTATCACCTACAGTCAAATTGTTAGGACGGTGATCCCAGTTCGTTGTGCTACTGAAAGTTTTATGACACAATTTGTCGCGTTAGTAAAATGATACTGCTAATATATTTGTCCAAGACGTTTGTGCTTGTACTGGAAAGTTCTGGAACCGGGAATAGAGCCCTGAAATTCAGTCATAAACACAGCGTTTCCGAATGGCTGTAAGCTTTGCTAGTTCCATGTACTTTGGTCCAGAAAACTACAGATTGAAAGAGCATCTGTGCATGGCAGACCCCGCTTAACCTAAAATTACAGATTGAAGTGGCGTATCACACATCCATATGCATGAAGCTACCTTGTTCAAAATGGTATACATAAACTCGGAACAACCATCAAACCCAAATTCCTTGAATTGCAGAAAGAGCACGCGATAAAAGCCTAAGCATACATAAATAGTCCAGAAAAGAGTGTGACAGAAGAGGAGGGAGGCAACAAACGCCATTACTATCAATTATACATCCTTCTTTCTAACTTGTGCGTATGTCTTGAGTATTGTAGCCAGACGCACAGAAGAGCCCGCCAACAAAAAGAAAACAGAATCTAAAACCGGATAAAAGCTAAAATTTCACCAACCGAGAGCTACGGCAGTGACAGGTGCAATTATACACCACTTTTCAAATATGTCTTATGTCCTAGGACACGCTCTTCTTCCTATGTTTGCAAACGTTTTTGCGACGCTAAATATGATTGCCTTAGTAAAGAGTCCATGATCGACACTACAAGCAACAACCACAGCCCCTCCCAAAATTAGAAGCTTTGGTATGATCATCCCCCTAGGCTTTTCAGTTAACTCCAGCATCTCAGATTCTGACGAGTCTTCTTCGCTACTTTCTAAGGACCTCAGGTGGTCTGGGTCAATCTTTGTGTTAATTTGAGCCATAAATGCAGCATGTGAGAGCAATGCCCCAGATGCTCTTGTCCTCTGATAAGATCGAAAACCACGCTCAATCTTTCTGACAGTCCCCCACATACCCTGTCTTACTCCAAATTTTGCAATTTCCCATGGGATGCCCATATCTTCGTGATGGAAGAGTAACACCTCACATGCATCTAATTGGCCATTTCCCTTCCTCGACTCCACTGTTTCATGCACCCATGAGTAGTTATGCAACTAGCAAACACTTGCACTAATTACCATACATACAATAAGATGTGTAAAGAAGTAATTTTTGTCTTGGAAAATAATCAGACCGTTGCAAAAGAAAGCAGTGCAGAACTATAATCAAAGGGTTCTGTTAATTATGTGGATGCATGCTTGCCAATGGAAACAAGAAGAAATCTTTTTTACCTGCTTGTATGTACCAACTTGAATAATAAAGGTCGACACGTCTTGGTTTGCCCCGCCTTGGAATAGAATCACAAGGCACTCCCTGATTTGAAGAAGGAAAAAAGACAGGAATCACATTAGAATCCAAAACCCACGAGGATGTACAGTTGACAAAAGCAACTGTAGGGAAACATAGAAAATCTGTACACACTGCCTGCTTTGAATATTGTTAGTAACCAGAACTAACACCGCTTTTATTTCCTCCCTTATGACCAGTTTCACCTCACTAAGAAAGAAAGAGAATCGAAGAAACTCCTATATGACCTATGCCCACACAACACACAAAAAAAAAAAAAAAAAAATCGAAGAAGCTCCTATATATGTCACAACGTCACAACAACATGGTACTCTTAAAGGCATCTATAGAACGTTAAGGTACATCTTTGACATGAAGTGATGTCCCTTATTTTGATCAGATGATATTATGAACAACAAGGTGCTACCAGAAAAGGCCATCTTTTTTAACATGATAGCCACATTCTATTATGTAGCTTTCCAACATTCTTCCAGCACCTTCACTTCCTCTCTGCATCAGTGCCAAAACAATTTTTGGCAATAGTCTTCATCATTCTTCATCACCTCAATCATGTCAAGCACAAGTTGCTAAGATGACTGTAAGGAACTTTAACAAGGACAGAAACAAAGTCACTCTAGTTTAAAAAAGACAGGCAGATCATTTACTATTTTTGCAGTCCCTTTACTTCCACTTATATGTTTGCCAACTGATCCTTTGGTTACCAAATCTCCCAATAGAGCACTTATTTGATTTTTTTTTATTTTATTTTTTTGCATTTATGTATTCATAGAACAAATATCTAAGCTGACCATCAAATACTTCCCTGACCTTGGACCTAACCGTCTTGAAGTACTTCTTTTTCATTTGAGTAGTTCAATAATCTTTCAGCTCCTACTTCAAAATTGAAAAGATAAAAAATTTAAAATGTATTGACTGACATGCATTTCCACAAATGTATAGGCAAGAAAACCAACCAAAAAGAAGAGTCTCTCACAAACCTTAGTGACACAGTAATAGGATCTTCCTGATTCCCATATTCGACGGCCAATTATGTATTCTCGGTCACTGCAGAAGAAGGGAAACTGCCAGAAAGAGCATGTGAACAAAATAAGTACCAGCAAGAAAAGATAATGCCTGTGCTGTAATGATAAAACAGAGCATTCCTAACCTTTCTTATCCAGTGCACTATCATAGTTCCTGAGGTAGGGCATTCTTCCAGGGTTTCAGCATGTATAAGCATATCATCCCACTTCAGTCGAAACTCATCATCCCAGAAGAAATCCCTCAAGAGCTCAGGTGTGGCATCTTCATAAACTGTTCTGCTGCAATATTGAGGAGGACCAGTCTAGCATATCCACCAAGATGAGATTAGTCAAAAAACGAAAATGAGAAGCACACAAAGGCCTATAGCCACTACAGTTATATTTAAACAAGAAAACAAGACAGTTGTTTGCATAAGATCGATTTTACAAGTGAGAGTACCTCAGGATCTCTCTGCCAGGCTTGGTAGCTCATCTCTGATGTAGAACGTTCCATCATATGTTTCCAAGGGGGACCTCCATCTCTCCTCCCAACCAGATGGCACAAGTGTTCCAAATCCTCGTTCGTAACTGCTACAGGTACTTCCTCTTTTAATTGTGAGAAACCACTGTACAAATCACAAGCACATGATCAGATTTGCCTCGTGCACTCCAGACTAAAATAGAAGAAAAGAAGGAAAAAAGAAGAATGGATCAAAATTAACATAATGGACATCAAATGCATCGTAACAAACTTGTGTTTCTTTAGGATTTCGTATGCTGCATTGACCATGTCTTTATCCTATCTACCTTCAAGCCTTTTTTGGTCCATTTTTGCCAATTAACCGAGAAATGACAATATTTAAAGCGATTAGGTATCGAGCTTAAACATTCTTCGATCAGTATTGAACTGAAATTCAAATAGGGGGAAAAATAAGCATGAGGAAGCTAGAATTTCTGGCAATTAAAACGCCAATAGATTACCTGGAAATAGCATCATCAGTGGGTGGGGGGAGAGTATCCTGTCTCTGCTCCACAGAGGTATCCGGGGAACAAAAAGCAAAAGTTGGAGGGGGAGGGGCACCAAAACTCAGAACTTTGGAAGGAAGAAGAGAAGAACAAGGGGAAGAAGGCGCTGAAAAATCAAATTTACAATTGCCCAAGCTGGCCCATCTGGGTTTCCAAGCCCACCCTAGCATTACACCAAGAAGAAAAGCTACCCAAACCGGACCCAACAACATAATCACCCCTACAACCATTCCCCCCATGGTGGGTCTCGTCAGAATTTCCAAGAATGCATCAGCTACCGCCATAACTCCGCAACAGCTGTTTTTTTTTTTTTTATATAATTGAAGTATTACAATATAGTAGCAGTACTTACCATGTATACAAACAGAAAATTAAAGAAAAAGCAAAGTATACAAGAAAAAAGAAAAAAAAAAGGGAAAAAAGTTGATCTGTCTCTCGATGCTAAAGATTATCCAGCAGTCATCAAGAGAAAAAGAGAGAGGGGAAGAGGAAAAGATAGGAGAGAGATGCTAGTACTTATTGTAGGCCTGAGAAGGAGACAAGAGAGATTTTACTTTATGTGATAAAAAAATGAAAATGACACGAAGGGCTGAAATGAAGTTTAAGGAGATTCTTCTTCTTCTGGGTAAGCTGAGTTTTGATTTCATTATTATTATTTTTTTTTTTTGGGGGATATTCTGTTGTATTTCCACCCTTTCTTCTTTTTTTTTTCCCCTTTCTCAGAAAATAATAACCGTGTCTAAGAAGGGTACGAATGATCCTCGCAAAGAAAAGACAAAGAAAACACCCCAAAAGAGGGAAAAAGAAAAGGGGGGTGAATGGGCAACGTAAGAATAGTCCCACACCGCCAATGCCGAGTTGTATTGTTATGGCGGTAGTAATTTGGTTGGGGGAGGAATGGAATGAATGAATGAAATTTGAAGGAATGAGGAAGAGATGGGAGAATAGATTGGCTGAAGGGTTTCAGTTAGTGTTGGGGAAGAAGAGATGGGTCACCGTTGGTTAGCTGTTACTCTGGTGGAGTAATTTTATTTTTTTTTTTGCTTGCGAGGACGACTGGCTGTTCTGAGTTCTGAGTGGGCTGCTTTCGTACGTCTGATTGCGATTGCCATTGGTTAGCTGTTTCATTCATTGGATTTTGTGGCCGCGGGGTGTCGGCGTCTCACTCGTTAATCGTTATCCTCCTCCTACTCCTCCTTGATGCCGTCTCCTCCTTGATGGATAGGATAGGATATAGGATAGCGTTGTGACGTAGGCTCTCTCCCAGCAAAAGACAAAGATGTTGATGAATCCGCCAGTTTCTACGGTTGGGCTGATAATGCACCAGGCCCAGCTAATTTTGTCCAACATTTCGCTCCATACACAACCCCCCCCCCCCCCCCTCCAAAACCTAAGGTGATATCGAATCGAAATTGAATATTTTTATACTTGAACTCGAGTTCAATGCTCAAACACACTGCTCGAGTTCGACCGAGTTAGTTATATTGCGCTCGACCTCGACTTGAAGTAATATATTCGACATTCGAGCTCAACTCGTTGGAGATCCAGTCAGTATTCAAGCTCGTCAAAGAATTTTCAACAGAAGGAATAATTTAGTTATTTTAAAATATTAATTAAATATTATAGCAGGTACTCGATAGAGCTCGACGAGCTCTTCATTACGTAATATCCCTAGTCAAGTTTGATTCGCGAACTCAATCGAGTAGCTTGAACTCAACTCAAACTTGACTTTGATCGAGCTCGAGTTGAGCAACTGACTGATCTACTCGCAAGTTCGACTGAGTTGTAGCCTTACCCCTACCCCTTTTATTTCCTAAATCCTACTACACTATGCACAGGTTTTTTGTATCATTTTTGGATTTTAATTGTTGCGCTCATCTAATGTTTGTTTGCTTTGTTGTATGTATATAAAAACTTACCAAACACTAGTGTTAATTCAAGTTAACTTCCAAAGCTTATGTCACTTTTTCCTTAAGGGATAATTGCAGAAACCTCCCATGACACTATCACTTACCTCCATTGTGATTTAGAAAATAGTACTTATCACCCTTGAACTTAAGGTTTGTGTTGCAAATTCAGTCCATGCTAGAAAAGCTACCATTTTAAAAAAAAATTTAGAAGTTAGTTGAGAAATTTGTACCAAATTTGCCTTCCATGCTGCTTGTTAAGTTGTATTAACGGATGAATGACAAAATATAAAAAGTTATTGAAAATTAGCAAAATTCAAGGGTTATAAGTGCAATTGAATGAAATTTACCAACAAAACATGTAGTAACTGTGGATACTAACTGTTAGTTAAATGACTATATATCCAGATTATTGCAACAAAATTTATAAACAATACACGTCATTTTTAAAACTCTCTATTTGTGGGGTAACACAAATTATTGAGCATTAGATAAGTCTAGTTACAAGTAATTAGAAGTGCATACTAATAAGGTAAAGTTATCTTTATTGAATGAAAATTGCAGTAAGTGCATTAAAACCACATATTAAAACTGTTGTTGTTATAATATTTTCAGAGTACATGATTATAACTGTATTAATGGAAAAAGATGTAGTAACTTGAACAGCAGTAGTAGGCTGAACTATAGGAGGTTTTGAAATAGAAATGATTTAAGTAGATACGTTTGTACAAGTTCTCTTTATACTTACTTTAATAATAGTTTCAGAATTGCTTATTTGTCTTCCTCTCTGGAATTGTATAAAAATAGAATTAAATTGACTAGTTTGAAGAACATAATATAGAAACATGTACATCGTTTTCTCCCCTCAATTGACACCATTCATTAATTTTGCTTACAATGGCTAATGATGCTAAAATTCACAGGTAATTTAGTTTAAATTAGTCACTTAATTTGTTGACAAAAAATAAATTTTCTTTTCTAAAATTCATCCATTAAGTTCTTTTCTAAATCCCTTTCCTTATGGTTTGTTTGGATTGACCTTTATTTCCCCAAATATATTTGCTTACATCATCATTACAATTTCCAATACACCTTTTTACCTTCCCAATTACCTTTTTATCTAACATACATCACATCTAGAGGTGTCAAATAAAACCATTTAATTAATTTTACCCATACCCGCCCATTAATAACTGGATATGGGTACATTAAATTTTTATATATGGATATAAATGGGTTACCCAATTAAACCCATTTATTAAATGGGTTTAATTGGGTAACCCATCTAACCCATTTAACCCATTTAACTTGCATTCCCAAACCCTTTGTATTTCCCATTTTCACCGTCAATCTTCTTCTCCTCCCCACCAGCAAGCCCACTGCTTCCCTCCCCCCTTCTTCCTCCAGTGTTTGTTTCCCCCATCTCTTCTCCCCGTCTTTGTATTTTGCCCCTTCCATGTCCGATTTCTGAGCTCATATGGGCATCGTTCGAAAAGTAGTTCTGCTGTCTCGTGAGGAGTGAGTGGTCTAATAGGATGACAGACACTAGTAGGACTGACAGAGACATTCCAATGGTTATTATCCTGCAGACGGAATGAATGGTGACACACAAGCGATGCAGCCAACTATTTTGCCTTGATTAACGGCCAAAAAAAGGTTCGCTTGTGTTATCTCTTTCGTTCGGATCTCCAGAATTAGAATTCAAAATAGTGCCTAATTAGAATTCTTGGTTGCATTGCATGTCTGCTAGAATTCTTGGTTGCATTTGCATGCATGCGGATCAAGCATTGGCGAATGTGGTTTTGACAGTCAAGAATTTGAAGTAGTTAAGCTTAACTTTGGAAGGCTAATAATGGTATAATTAATTTTAGGATTATCTAATTAAGTTCAGTTTTGCAGATTGCTGAATCTAATTAAATATTGCACCGTAGTATGTTACCATTCTTAAGTTTTTGGACATCTTGGACTGGTTAAATGATTGTTTCGCTTACCTTTGTTGGCAGATTGCATTAGATCTTATTTAGTAGAAAGCTCTGTAGATTTATGGCTGGACCAAATTGACAATACTTGGTAAAAACATGTAGTTCTTGGGATCAATGTTGCAGAAATATTAGATGAGGTGTACAAAATTGGAAGGCTGAGAGTCTTAGACAGAAAAATATCAGATAAGGTGTACAAAGTTGGTAGTATAGATAACAGAAATGCTATCCCATCATGATCCAATAGATGAGTTGTCAGAGCACATTCAGGAACAATGTTCTTATACAAGCCATGAACCTACCAATACAAGTGAGTTGATCCAAGGTTCTTCTAAGCGTTCGAGACAGCTCACGTCATTGATTTGGAAGGAATTTGAAATATTATGTGTTGAGCCAGATGGCTCACAAAGAGCACAATGTAAATGGTGCAAGCGTGATTATGCATGCGGTGGAACAACCGGAACAAGCAACTTATGGCGTCATCTTTCAAATTGTAATAAGCGTGGACAATCTGATTTTGAAGAACGGTCTCCAATTGACCAAGGAATTTATCGGGAAAAGATGGGAATTGCTATTGTGAAGCATAACCATCCTTATAGACTGGTGGAGCAAGAAGGAATTCGAGACTTGTGTATATACTTAAATTCAGATGCTTTACCCATTTCGAGAAACACGATAAAGACTGATATTGAAAAGATGTACAAAAGAGAAAAAGAGACAGTAAAGACAGAATTAAATTCAATTTCAAGTCGAATTTGCCTTACTGCAGACTTGTGGACATCTATTGCAACAGATGGGTATTTGGCATTGACGGCTCATTTCGTGGATGAAGATTGGATTTTACAAAAGAGGGTTCTAAATTTTCACCACATGCCACCACCACATGGTGGTCCAATATTAGCTGAAAAAGTCATAGATTTATTGAGAGATTGGGCTGTTGAAAAAAAAGTTTTTACTATCACATTGGATAACGCATCTTACAATGATGGTATGGTGAATCTGTTGAAGCAGCATTTGAGGCTAAGAAATACACTATTTTGTGAGGGTGAATTTTTTCATGTAAGATGCAGTGCACATGTGCTAAATTTGATTGTCCAAGATGGTGTCAAAGTTATTTCCAAACCAGTCTCAAAGATCCGAGAGTGTGTAAAATATATCAGAGCTAGTGAATCAAGAAAGTTGAAATTTGCAGAGTGTATTGTTCAAGTTTCTTTGCCATGCAATAAGAGGGTGCATCAAGATGTCCCAACCAGATGGAACTCTACATTTGTGATGCTGGATAGTGCACTTGAATATAAGCTTGCCTTTCATCAGTTGCACGTGGTTGATCGCAACTTCAGCAGATTTTACCCAACTGAAGAAGAATGGCTTAAGGTGCAGAAATTTACAACACTGTTGAGGCCTTTTTATGACCTGACCACCCTTTTTTCGGGGACTAATTATCCAACTGCAAATTTGTATTTTCATGGTGTCTGGAAAATTCAAAAAGTTATCACGGAAGAGGTCAATAATTTAGACATTGAAGTGAGTGAAATGGCCAGGCAAATGAAACGGAAATTTGAGAAGTATTGGGAATGTTATAGCTTGGTTTTGAGTTTTGCCATCATTTTGGATCCGCGTTTTAAAATGGATTATGTGGTGTATGCTTTTAAGAAGCTATATTCTTTTGATTATGAAGAACGTGCTAATGAAGTTCGGGATAAATTTTATTTACTATTTGAGGAGTACGAGAATACTTTTGATGGTGATTTGCTAGATGGATCAATAGCAGGCTGCTCTGGTGGTGATTTGGGCAATGACAATGATGATTTTGCTGAATTTGAGAGTCAACAACATGCAAACAAGAGGAATAAGTCACAAGTAGACTCTTATTTGGATGATACTCGACTCCTTTCAACTCAAGAATTGGATGTTCTCAATTTTTGGAAAGAAAACAAAAATCGATACCCTATTCTTTCTTTGATGGCACGGGATATTTTAAGTATTCCTATCACTACAGTGGCCTCGGAATCAGCTTTCAGTATTGGTGGTAGAATTGTGGGTAAATATCGTACTTCGCTCCTACCAGAAAATGTGGAGGTCTTGTTATGTACTAGGGACTGGTTATATGGAGTAACAGGTATGTTATACTTAACCTTTTGAGTGCACATGATCTTGTATTTTACTTTTTTGGTCACTTATTGAATTTACTTTTGATTTCAGCTTCTGAAGATGATGAAGATAAAGAAAGACTGAGTATTGACTTTGCACCTTTAGTTGCTAAACTTACTAACCTTCATATTTAGGTAAGCTGTATTCTCATGATCATGGAGATTGTTAGTAATGTGGTGAAAAGAATTTTATCTTTCTGTCTAGATGAAATTTAAGTAGCAAAAAACAGAACTTTGAATTTGGTTTTGGGTTTGGTTGCCAGGAATCTTCTCTATTTTGTGTTGAGCCAGCAGCAAACTTTTAGGTTGCTATCTTTTTACTGTCAAGTGGATATTTGTATTGTCACTGGCACTCCTTCAAGCTGCTTACTTCATCCCGTCTTCTAATCAGAATTCTAGTCATATTGAGCTGCTGCGCAAAGGTTTGAAGAATAATACTGAGTTCAGTTTATCAAGAGAACACATGAGCAGGCATGGTATAGAAACTTATGGCAAATATTTTGCTCTAATAGTACCACCGTCTGCATTTGGATTTTGCAGAGACCAGGCCCTGAGAGTCAACTTCTCTCGTGCATCTCGCTGTCCTGTGGCAATGAAAACCATTCTGGCTGCAGTTTTTTTTGGCACTATTCGGTACCTGCTTCACGTAGTAAGTTTGCAGCAAAGTAGAAGCAAGCAAATCAAGCCCAATAGCACAATGGCTAGCACAGATGCATTCTGTAACTTAACTTTCATGGGAAAAGAGGAGAAATCACACGAGTAGTCGTGCTCTTGACAATTTTTTCTTAAAGAGTTTCTTTTGACTTTATCATATTTACATTTTCAGTTTCTTGTATATCTTGTATAATCCAACCTACCTGTGATTACTCATAGTACTGTTGAGTAATTTACATATATTGACTTCAGGTTGATATTTGTATGCTAAATGAAGTGATTGCTAGTCTTCATAAGGATTTTTAACTATTTTTTATGTTAAGTATTTTTGTTTTATTTATTATATTTATTTGTTGGTTGTATCTTATCGCTTTATTTCCTTGTAATTTATTAATTTGATCATTTTTTAGCATCATCAATTTATGACAAATTTTAGCTTCCTTTCTTACCTTTTCAAATGAAATTTTAAATTTATAAACGAAAAAATACTAGGGGTTCAAAGTTTTGGATTAAATTTTTTTGTTAACTTTCATATTATTTAGTCCAAAATTTTAGATTCTCATTGTTCAATTATTAAATAATATGTAATTTTGCAACATGACACGCGGAAGGAAAAAAATTGATAATTAGACTTATTTGGCATAATAAGTAAATATTTAAAATTAATGATGGGTGTAAAATGATATAAATTGATAATTTAGTTTACAAAATGAATTTATATGAGCTTGTAAAAAATTAGAATAAATGGGTTATAAATGGATAATTGAGTTACCCAACTCATTTTTTGACTTACCCATTTATACCCATCTAATTAAATGGATATAAATGGGTTGACTCATTTATACCCATTACCCATTTTACCCAACCCAAACCCGTCCAAATCACCCATTTTGCCACCTCTAATCACATCACAAAAAGTGCTACAGTAAAAATATTTCAAATAACTTACAATCCAAACAAAAATTTGCTTATAAATTTGTATGCCATAACTGAGGGAGATAAATATATAGAAAGGAAAGAAAAGGTGAAAACGGAATTCCCAAGGGAACGGAAAGCCTCTCCGTGTTGCAGTTGCTTACTTAACCAGTCAGTAGAGCAGAGCAGTGCAGTAGGTAGTAGGAACAACAGGAAGCCAAAATATCAAAGACCTCCAAAAATATTACAGCCCATATAGTCCGTCCGTCCTGCTTTGCCTCTTCTCGCCATTTACCAATAACCAGCATCCATCTAGCTCCTACTACCACTCTACCAATCCCCAAATTTTCCAAAGTATAATTGCTGAAAACCAACCCCCGTTCGCCAGTTCCCCGCATCATTTCTCCCCTCCAATACAAATTATATAATACCCCAAAAAAAAATAAAAAAAAATAAAAGGAAAAAGGAAAAATGCTCTGCTCAATTTCTGCCTCCACTTCCACCGCCACCTCCTCCTCCTCCTCCGGAAGATCCAATTCCAATTGGCTTGAAAAGCTCCGTTCTTCTAAAGGTTTCCCCTCCTCCACCGACCTCGATCTCGAGCAATTTCTCGCTCTCCCCCAAAACCACAACCACCCTGTTCCCCCAGACAACCTAGAACCCAGCAACCACCCCCAGACCCATCACCCCACCGATCAATTACTTCAAAACCCGACTCAACAAAACCCATTCTTCACCATAGTGACCAATGTGCTGGCTGAGCTCTTCTGCATGGGCGACTCCTCCCTTAAGATCCAACCCGGAAAGAAATGCTCCCGCAAACAGACCATCCCTAAGTTCTGCCTTCCTTCCGATCCTCCTTCAGATTTCAGTAATAATACTGCCAACTATGGTGGTATCAGCGACAATGCGCCAGCGCCCAGCAAAACCGACAGCGCTTCTCCCGTGAGCGACGACAACAGTGGAGTAGGCCTGGGGAAGGAATTAGCTGATCACCAGCAAGTCAAGCTGGTGGAAAATGTCATTTGTATTGAAGAAGGGGAGGTGGAAGAGGAGGAGGAGGAGGACGAGGAGGAGGAAATGGGTTATGGCAATCTTTCCGGGTTTTCCAGGACTGAGGTCACGGTGATTGATACCAGCTTCGCAAGCTGGAAATTTGACAAGATGTTGTTTAGGAAGAAGAATGTTTGGAAAGTCCGGGACAAAAGGGGTCAATTCATGAGTTCTGGGAAGAAGAAAAAGAGGAAAGCGAGTAGCGTCGATAGTGAAAATGTTCGTGGCGGGCTTCATCGAGTCAAGAAGCCAAAGACTTTTAGTGGGCAACGTGGTTTATCTAAAAAGGGAAGTGATGGAGCATTTAAGGACGTAAGTTTGGATGCTTCTTACCCCTGCTTTTCCTACTTCACGTCATAGTTATGCACTTTATCGCTAGCTTTAAATTTGATAACTCGTGTTTTTGTTAGTTGAACGTCAGTTAGTGGAGTTGGTATATTTGGTAATCGTAAACTTATGAATGTTTCAACTTTCTCTTTTGCCCCATTGATGATTTTCTATAAATGTGCTTTGTTCTATGAGTTTCTGACATTTGGTGGTTGTATCTCTTCGGTTTTGTGCCTTTCAAGTTCAAAAGAAGATGGTTTATAAACTTGTATTGTTTCAGAAGATGACAAGTTAAGGTAAGCATATAAATAAGACAACGGAGGCAGTCATTTTTGAGTGCCTGGCAGTAATTTTGTGAACTCATGTTGCATGCTTTCGGACGTAACATTCTATAGAGATCTTGAATCATGCCAGAGAGTGGATTCAGATTAGTAAGAATGCTTATCGACCTTAGAACTCTCTTCGGTAGTTATCCTTGTATTTGCAATCACTTTTTCTGGATGACTTGCTGCCAACCATATAACATCTTGAGCATTTGAAAGGCAAAACTTTGAATTGCCTCAAATTTGGGGCAAGAGACGGTGCTTTCAATTTTTTTTTTCTTTTTGCTGCCTGTACAAACAGCTTCATTTGTTTCGGGGAGGTAAGCATGACCATGATACCACACGTCTAGTTTGTTCAGGTATCATATACATAGTTTGTCTTGATCTTGTGCCCTGCAGCTTCATGATAAATATTTACTTGATGAATCTTCAATTCCTTCCATTGGATTCCCATCATTTTTTGGGCAAAAATTTCCTTCTAGTATTGCCTATGAGTTTCTCTTATTGTGGCTGTAGACAATATATTTTAGATAGGTAATTCTAGTAAAGTTTGTGAAAAGTTTTGATGAATTGTATTTTATCAATTTTCATCGACTTAAATGCAGTTTATGAATGACTATTTTTGGATCAATCTGATGGCATTAACAATTTTACTTTATTTGAAGCTGCTGGTTGGTTGCAATACATTTTAATGTATGTGGTGATATGGGCTTGTATGACTTACTTATCCTTCTATGGTTTTTGTACTTTGATTTTCTTGGGTAGAAACTTGCTTCGTCACCCTAGATCTTCATCTTTCGGTTCAGAGTTGTGTTTACTTGCTTGCAAACATGGATTGTGGTTTGTTAATGTCTGTGCTTACTTGTGCCTTCCCTGTGCTTGTTTCAGCAGCTTTATTCCTGTTTTAAAAATTTGGCTTTACTTTTGGTGCCACATAGTATCACTCTTCCAACTGCGTGACATGTTTACTTAGTTTGTACCTCTTCTGTTCTTGCACAATTACGTACAGCATTCCTTGTCTAGCGGGATTCTGTTTCTTAGCTATCCAGTCCAGTAGGATTTTTTTAAATTGCTTTCTCTACAGCATTCCATGAGATGTCCAGTGGAATTGTTGCCATAAAAGAGGTTCAAAAAGCTATGATGACTTCATTTTTATCTATGTTTTGTTGTGAGATTATGGGAACCCACAAATACTTGCTTGTAACTGGATTCTGTTAGCATGTTTCTATGTTTATGATCCTCTTGTGTCCTCTTTGGCTTATGCAGGAATATCATCTGAATGATAAATCACGGACAGCCAGCAGAAAGATATCGGATTCCTTTAGCAAGGCTCTGAAAAAGAAGCAATCAACCTTGTAAGGAACATGTGGCTTCTTATACCTTTGCTTTTCATCCACTTGATCAATTAACTTTAGTTTGCTGAACTTATGGCTCTGATGGGTGCATTGCTTTTTGCCCAGGAGTTTGGAAAATGGGGGCTCATCAGTTGTTCTTATTAAAAACATACCCACAGGTAAGAAAAGTGGAACAAGCAGTCCAAGAAGTTGTCCAAAATCAACTCAGAGACAAGTCAAAGTGTAAGCTATAAACTGGCCGTTCATAAGTTCCAAGGATGAAGGTGCGAGTTTTGTGATCTCTTATTTGGTTGATGGAAGATTACAAGACCTTGCTCTGGCAGTAGAGCTACTCGCAAGGCCTTCTGGGGTGAAGAAGATAAAGAATCAGTTTATCCATTTATCCATTCTTTATTTGATATATTTATTACACGCACGCGCGCTCTCTCCATCTTTTGTAACAAGGCGGAGGGTTAGGTTGGGAAGGGTATCAGATTGTTTTGTTCACCCATATATTCATTACTGAGGCTGCACATTCCTGTACGCCATTTACTGTGCCACTTCTGAGTCAAGTATCATTTTCTGTGGTCTACGAATAACAACAATGTGGCACACTATTTTGATTGCCGTTGCATACTCTTATGACTTGTGGAGCTCCAATCTTCATCGGTAAATTCTGCATATTAGAATGGATGCCCGATTTTGAGACTGGCCTGCAAACTATTATTTGCAATGAGAAAATAATTGATATAGGCTTACCTTTTTCTCTTGGTCAGGATATTTACTTGTTAGTTCTTTTCCAACTGATACTGCACATGTATTGGGAAGGTTACGCTTGCAGGGAAGAGCATGGAGCACAAATTTAGTCCGAATAGGGAATATCTGATCTGTGACTGAATGGAAAAAAGGTACTCCCTCCTTGTTTGTCTGCAGCACCATCCTGCTCTCTCGACAACACTGATCAAGCCACCACCAAATTAACAAAAAGGGATAATTTCAGGAGCCTCTCCTAGGTTTTGCACTGGCCTCCCTCGAGGTTGCAAAAATTTCAGATACCTTCTCTAAAAGTAATTAGCTTGTAACAAGTCAACCCCATTCAAGAAAACAAACAATAGAAAATTGGTTTGAGGAGAGGAAATAGATTGTGGTTCAACAAATGCGCTCACACATGTTATGTTTGTTGGTTAATCTAGTATCGAAGTATAAATTGTTATTTTAACAAAGGTAAGGGGGTGTAAGTGTAAATGCACAAGACATCAACTTTAGGCTTGTACAACTCTTTGCAATGACTGCTTCCATGATTTGAAGGCTCGTATAACAGCAGTAACAAACAATTGAAGAGTAAATTCGGGAGGATTTAGGTGGCGTTTGGTTCGCACATCGGAATTGGATTCGGATTCGGAATTGGATATCTTGGGTTTGGAATGAGGTCATTCATTCCAATACATTTGTTTGGTTCAAGTACCTGGAATGTGTATCATTACTATAGTTGATGTTTGGTTCGTCGACTCTTTCGGAATGGAATATAATAAATATATTATAAATCACATTGTAAATGATAGTTATTGGCTCTTTGTAAATGAGATATAAGAAATTTTTACTAATTAAATATATTAGTATAAATGTATTAGTAAATTTAGTCTAACTGATTAATAATTTCTATTAGTAAACATGTATAATTATTAGTATAATTGATAATATTAATTATATTACACAAATTAATATACATTATATAATATATATAACTAATATTATTATTATTATAAGTTTGTAACTAATTAAATTAAATATTATATATATATATAATTAAATATAAATATACAAATGTTATAATATAAATATACAATTATAATTATATAATATATACAAATATTAATTATACAAATATTTTATATAAATGTAATATATATTACATATTAAATATAGTTGTTATTATATATTATTATATTTAAAATAATAATAATAATTATTATTATTATTATATAATTTATTAATATTACATACATGTATATATTATAATTATACGCACATATAATATACATTTATAAATATATTATTATATAATATTAATAAATTTATAATATATATTATATAAGTATAATTATATTTAACTAAATAATTATATAATATAATAATATCATTATTATAAGTTTGTAACTAATTAAATTAAATATTATATATAATTAATTATAATTATATGAAAGTTATAATATAAATATATAATTATAATTATATAATATATAAATATTAATTGTACTAATATTTTATATAAATATAATGCATATTAATTAGATATAGTTATTATATATTATTATAATATATATTTATATAATGTACTAATATTATAATTATAATATATTATATATATATGTATATATTATAATATATAATAAATATAATATATATAAATATTAATTATATCATTGTATAATTATAATATGTAATTGGATTTGTTTTTTGGAATCAAACTTGGGAATCGGACAAAACCCACCAAAATACTTGGGAATGGAGAAACACCAAATTTTTAGAAATCATTCCAAGATTTCAATTCCCATTCCAGTGAACCAAACACCATTTATGGGGTTCATTCCATTCCCCGAATCCGATACCCTCTTACCAAACGCCCCCTTAGATTCAAGAATTGGGTGGAATCAGTAAAAAAATATAACAAGAAATCACACAACTGTCTAATTTCAATGAAGAAGTGAACTCACAAAATATGGCCTCCTGAAGCCTATTGTCTTCTCATTTGTACATGGTTGAACCTATTGTTTTTACTTGTAGGGCTATCACGCTACATGATCAAGAAAAAAAAATTAAGAAATATGCAACCAAGTAACAAGAATTCTTATACTTGAGCATCAAATAAGTCTTTCTTGTTACCTTGATTAAGTCTTGCTTATGATTAGCATATTGTTGACAAGAATTAGAGAGCAATTTTCCTCCACTTAAAGTCATGCTTAGCTACACAATCACTCAAGTTCAAGCTCTATAGAACTCTAATAGTTATTCCCACTCCTCTAATTACTCTTTTATCTTGTGTTCACGAGTCACAAAAATAGAAGAACCCAAAAATAGAAAAGGGGAAAATATAGACCAAGAAAAGAGTAGCAAATTTTGCAACCTACCGGAAGGCTTCTAAGTGAGAAGCACAACCAAGAAAGTACCATGAAAAGATACTGTAAAGATGAAATTGACATGGCCTTATGTCTCATTTGTACTTGGGAGACAGAGGGGAGACACCGTCATCGACGAAGGATCTCAATCATCAAATTGTGCTGCGCCCCCCCCCCCCCCCCCCCCCCCAAAAAAACCACCAATTTATTGAAACTGTGGGGTGGGGGTTCAAAAGCTATCCTCCACAGGAAAGCATTCCCGCCTCTTACAAAAGCTTATGAACAAATTCTCATTACCCTATAATCTATATATGTCCAAAATCATTTCACTTCTTTCCAAAACTCCCAAGCTCCTTCTATGTCTCCTCTTCTCTCATAGTAATTTTTTCTCTTCTTTTCATTTTTGCCTTTTTGTCCTGAACTCCCAAACTAGGCCTTAAAAGCGAACGTTGGGAAGAGAGTTAAAAGCGAACGTTGCTATCTAACAAGAAGTCGAGTATGGCGGACTTCCTTGCTACTTTGCCCACCCCATCCATCTCTCGTTACAATTGCCGGGCACCGAACAACTCTACTTCAGGACCATCATTACCCATTAAACTCATCATTTCAACCGCACAGAGCTGCGCGCGTGCCTCCTACGCACCAACATCATCAAACTGCACCATACCCTTCTTGGGTTTGCGGACGACTCTATTGCCTCGATTCTGCAGCACCACCACCACTATCGCCGTCGTCAACCATAACTCTACTGAATCTTTTCCCAACGGCCGTAAGTAACTCCGTTCCTTCTTTCAGACTTACCTTCGAATACGTTGCCTGCATATTCACACCTGAATGTGCTGCTCTTCAAAGCTTGTCGTTATAATGCTCAATCTTCTCAGGAATAATGCTCTCGTCCCTCTTCCAGCAATTGGGGTTTAGGGAGAGAGATGTAGAAGCCCTGTTGAACTGCAATCCTGCTCTCACATTAACCCCTTTCGATTCCATTCAATCCCGGGCACGTTCACTACAAGCTCTGGGGTTAAGCCACCTTGCCCTTTCTCGATTAATTTTGAAAAGGCCAGAAGTTTTAACCGCTCCAGAAATTGATTCATTATTGCACTTTTTTCTTCGGAATGACGATTTGGATATACGAGGCAAAATAGAGCCTGCAAAGATTGAGCGCCTTCTAAATGCAACGGAACCAACTTTCTTCCTGGGATTTGAAGACAAAATAAGACTGCTGCTTCACCATGGGATTCCCCAAGAAAAGCTTGTTCATGTTCTCAACAAAGCTAACGTAACCAAGGCATTGTGCCTTAAGTCGGTTGATGAAATTGGTCGGACGCTGGCTTTCTTGAACCGCTTTGGTGGGGTTGATTTAATTCTTAAACGTCCATCGATCCTTAATTATGATTTGGACAGCCAATTGATTCCGAGGATCACGTTCCTTTTAGAGTTGAGTGGGCGCAATGAGGATGCCACTGCTACTGTGTTGCGTAAACTGCCATTTCTTGTGGCTTACAGTCTTGATCACTTGAGCGATCATGTTGAGTTTCTCAAATCATTTGCCGGGTTAACTGAGAGTGAGATATTCAGGATTGTTGCTGTTTATCCGAATTTGTTTAGCGCCAGCAGGAAAAGGAAATTGCACCCCAGGATTGACTTTCTGAAAAAATGTGGTTTGAGTTCCCAGGATATATGCCGGTTCTTGATCAAAGCCCCTTTGTTTATTGGTCTGTCATTTGAGGAAAATCTTGCTTGCAAGCTGGTTTTCTTGGTAAAAATTGGTTATGAGAACAGAACCAGAGAATTGGCTATGGCAATGGGTGCTGTTACCCGGACTAGCTGCAAGAATTTGCAGGAGGTGATTGGGGTTTTCTTGAACTATGGATTAACTTGTGAGGATATTCTGGAGATGAGCAAGAAACATCCTCAGATATTGCAATACAACCATGAATCACTGGAGGAGAAGCTGGACTACTTGATTGAGGATATGGGTCGTGAAGTAGGGGAACTATTGGCTTTTCCTGCATTCCTCGGTTATAAGCTTGATGGTAGGATTAAACATAGATATGAAATGAAGAAGAGTAGTTTAGGTGAAGGAATGTCCCTCAACAAGCTATTGAGTGTCTCAGCTGCTAGATTCTCGACTAAAAACAAGATACAAACGATTTCATTGATTGATGACATGAAGTGAAGTAATGATTATATCACATAGATATTGGTATATCTCCTGTTCAAACTTCTAGTGCTTCCTTGAAATGGAAATTCCAATAGACAAGAACGCTGGTTCCCTTTCATGTCTGGGCTGGTGCGCTGAGACATGATGAATATGGTTACTCTTCAGCGAGAGAGAATTGTCTCCTCCAAAGGCCCTTTTTTTATGGATAACATTGGACTTACCCTTATTGAAGATCTTCATGATTGTTGTTGATTAGTAAGAGTTTCAAGTTCAATTTATACCTGGCCGAAATTAATATTTCATGTATAGGAGAGCCTGTTCATTTTTTGCACTACAATGTTCACAGTTTAGAGCCCAGTACGTGTAACTGATGTGTTCTATCTAGAACCTGAACATCCATACCACTGTTTTTTGAAGTGTCTGCACCACAAGTCAATGAAAGTTCCTAGGGCAGATGAAGCAAGTTTTCATACTGAAAAATGTACCTAGATGAATTGAAAAAACTCTTTTAAGTTTCGACTTGCTAGGTTTTCTTAATTGATCTCTTGATTCTCTTACATCGCCTATTTGATAAAAGAAATCAGACTCTCGCTTTCCCCAGAATCATTCTTGAATCAGATATAGATAATTGACTTTCTGTTGTTGAATGTTCACTGAACCAAACATTCTAGGACCTGTAAAGCATGTTGCAGCTGTAGCAGGCATACCTAAAACTACATTTCCGGGATCTATCACAGCAACAATCACATTTGATATGTGCTTATGAAAATTTCAAGAATTGTGTCATTTATCAACTCATTTTTTCCGGTAATGCAAAATTAGTTATTCTCTACATGCTTGCTTTTAGGTTTTATTCTTTTGTCTGATTGATTTTATCTTGTTTCTTAGTCAGGTTCAAAGAACACATGTGTTCCAGGAAGTCAGCTTGTTAGCATTAGCCGAAGAGAATAGCCACCTAAAACACGGCTACGCAACCAAGAGCAAAAGAAATGTTGAACTCAAATGACTTATTTAACCCTCAATTTGCCCTTAAATTACTTGTTGCATGCTTAAACTCAGTTTAAGTCTTAAGGATTCTACATTTTGGGCATAAAATAAGAGGTGCGCCGATTTAACTCTGCCTGCAAAACCCTAAAGTATCCTCAATTCGGGATTGGTAATAATTTAAAATTTTTATTATGAGCCTATGCTCTTTTTTATGTGCTTATGGCCAACTACGTTTCAAACGAACTGAATTAGTTTATAGGACATATATGTCCTATTACTTTTTTTTTATTTGTTCTATAATAATAATTGTCTATTTACGTGAAATTTTAATATTTTTACTTCAAAAATAAATGAAGACTCATATCAAAATACTTCAATTGTAATACTTGATTTATTTTATTGTATAGCTTTTTAAGTTAAAATTTTGTATTTACTAGCAATATAATATAATTTGCAAAAAATTTAAAAAACCAAAAACGTAAAATATAAATTACAAGAAGTCAAGCAATTATAATTTATTTTTAATCTATTTTCAATTTTGATAAGATTCAAAAAAAGTCTTGCACAATTGTTCAAAAGTCAAAGAATAAAGTATTTTAAAGCATTTATTTCCTTGTATAAAACAAAAATATTTTAAATATAAGGAAAATTTATTATTATGAAAAATCATATTCAAATATTAATTGAGCTTATAAATAACCCAAGATATCGTGATACAGTGTAAAAATTTATGAGGACAAATTTGATTTTCATTCTACTATTTAGGTATTCTAGGATGAAGGTGGAAAGGACTTTCCCCAAGGTTTTTTTTTTTTTTTGAGGAATGAAATTTCAGGAAAAAAAAATTGCAACAAACATTCCAAGGGAAAGAAGTTTCCCACGAACCATACCAAACGTTAGAATGAAATGAATAAGTTCCAAAGACCTTTTCTTTCCGAGCCATTCCTAGGGTTAGTAGACATGTAGCCGCGGGGATAAAATCTCGTGGAATGCAAGCAAGAACACAACGTTCGGTACAATTCCTGGGTAGCATTCAATTTTACTTTCTTAAGAATTTAAAAACTTTCCCATTTGGATTTGGTAACTACTTTTTTGCTTATATAATTCCACAGACTTGCGCTTTTCAGAAAAAGATTATTCTTACACTTTCTTTAGCAAAATGTTGGTAAAAATGCTAAAAAGTAGACCAAAATAAAAAGCATGCATGAAAACACGAGGGTACAAGAAGTTGGATCAAGAGAAGAAAAAGTAGTAATTCAGATCCATCTTTCTGTATAAAATTTCAGAAGGAAACAAATCCAGTTTTTCGTAAGCGGTCCTGCTTTCAGCCATAAGCAGTAAACGGCACACTGCACCTCACCGTACAAGAAGGCAGACGCCTAACCCAATGTTTCTCCTCAGTCTATATACAAGATCATCTTACACGGCCCTATTCAAGTTGCAGCAGAAAATTCCTTCTCGTAAGCTACAATAATGCCTCTACTCAGAGTTGCACTCTTTGCTATAAAGTATACTTTGGTTTTAATCACTTACAGCATATGCCTCTACTCTGCCATGGAAGGTTCTCTAGCTGGTTCAACTGTCAGCGGCTCCAATTTCTCTGCTTTACCATTCCCCTTAGGAATAATCAGTCCATATCCTCCAGCTTTTCTTTTGTACACAATGTTAATCTCGCCTGCAACAAGGGATACAACAATCAGAAACAAGAGGAACATCATAATGCTAAGATTTTAAAATAAAACATATATAAAATGTATAGAACCTATATTCTTTACCAGTTTCCTCATTCCGAAAACCATAGAAGTCATGATCCACATTTTCCAGCTGCTCAATCGCTTCACTTACAGTCAAAGGTGGCATGTCAAAGTATTTTGTACGAACAATCTGCAACCGGTACAAGGCATGAGACTCTCTGAGAAAACGCAAGAAGCTACACTTTACATGGCACGTCATCCATGATGTCAGATTTTTAGTTGGTACCAAGATGAATGAGGTACCAACTCAAAGCGCACGATACTACTGATGAAAACATATTTCTATGTTCTCTGAATTTGACACCTACTCGTATCGTGTCTGCAACGGATGAGTCACAAATGCATGCAAACTAGTAAACAAGACAGTTATCTAATTACGACCAAACAAAAAATCAATAGCACAGTCCTTCCAGTTTATACAGAGAGGCTGTCATGATATGTTACATTTGTCGCACAGCACAGCATCCTAATCTAGTGCACTCAGTTGACAACATGTTGATAAAAAAATAATAATAACAAAACTGTTTCACATGCAACAGAAGTCACTGCAATGGGGTTTGCCATAAAATAGATTTGAAGATCAGTTTATGTCCTCCCACAATTTAGTTGGACAAACGAATTTGCTGGATTCTTCAACTACTGGAAATATCTATCAATGCTGCAAAATCGTTAACTATCATCCAGCAACAGATGTAAAGCACCAACCAAAGATCTTTTTCAAGTGAATTAGCTAAAAACCAAACACATGTGAACCAAAAAAGAATAAACAGAATCCCTCCTGATCGATCATGTCGGGAATAATGAGAAATGCTTGAAGATAAAAAGCTGCTTTACTGGATCAGATAGGTGCAGGCAGAGGTAAAGACACATCAACGCTCTCTTGACTAGATGAGTCACCCAACCAAGATTCAGAAAGTACATGAATACTTGATTAGTTAGCTCACTAATACTAGTCAATCCATCGTGGAATGTAATGCAGCATATTGTTTTTGTTACTTGAGTTTGCTCTTATCTAAGTGGCAAAGATAATTGCTAGCATTGAAACTATGATGAATACCCTGCGGGATGTCAGCGGTTCGAGTCCGCTTATCTCCAACTCGTGAACTTAGAAAATACAAAGCTATATGATAGCACCCAATTCCGATTCGGCGGTTCGATCATCTATCATTCATGGATTTAATAAGATCCATCCATTTAGCAGCACCTCAGGATGGCATAGCCTTAAAATAAAAGTGAAAAAAAAATGATAACGCTGTAGAATATAGGCATCATTAGCTATAACTGTTTCTATCTCTTTCTGTCTCTGAAAGAAAGAACAGAAAATATCAAAGAGACAGACTTGCCTTACCTTTCATTAGCTAAGGCAGATTTGGTGTGCTCCACCACTAAACCTACTACTTGTGGACGGAACTGGAATCCCAACATACTTGGCCATTATTATGCTCATAAACTAGATAAAACATTTCTAACTGGAGTAGTGTTTTGCTTTACCAGCGATGATTAAATTTGTAAAGCACGTATTGGAATCACCAAAAACAGAAACAAGCGGTTAAGTAAAATCATAGTATGAAACAAGCATGAATACTCAGGGTAAAGACAACGACGATATAAACGAGAGAGGAGAACCTCATTGGCAATGTCCTCATCTTTATCTTGTGCCTCGGAAACCGTCTCTAAGCCCTCTTCAACTGCTGCTGCTGGTAGTGCACCGCCAACATCTCGGAATTTGAGTCTGTCAAAACCCTTCATGTGACGACCGTGATCTGAATCTTTCTCTTTGATCTTCCTCAATTTCCTCTGGATGATGGATGCCACCAAATCTATGCTTCCATACACTGTCTCTGCATCTTCCTCTGCCCGAACGACACCATGCTTCTTAGTAAACAAGGTTACCTGACAACGTAATCTCAACTTTAAGTAAAGCAAACACAGAAATTCCTGGGATCAAGAAACTTGTTGAAAATTTGCCCATGAGCTGCAGCATACCTCACATCTTCGGATTCTGGGGCCTTTTCCAAATTCTCCACCTCGGACAGACAACCTGACATCCACCTCCCTCACCAGATGGCTGTGCTTTTGCACAGCCTTGCCCAACTTCTCTTCCACATGACTCTTCACTGCTGGAGCTAACTGTAAAAGTACGCAGCGTCTAAATAACTTTGTACATACGAAAGGAAAGAAAGCGTATAATTGCTGCGTGCACAATAGTATCAGTACTGAATACATTGCAATTACAGAAAATGTATCTTGAATGTTTATCACGTAAATAGGGAGAAAAAATTATCAATGTTCGACTGCAAATGCCAGTGAGATTCACATCTCCCCCTTGGGACCAAAAGGGGCAAAGACAAAAGAAAATATTAAAGTTGGGTGGGAACGCAATTGGATTAAAAAGATAAAAGAGGTGATTTTTACCAAAGAAAAGAGATTCAAAAGAGGGGGTTGGATACCTCAAGGTTTTTGCCCTGAATGATTAGTTTGACAGAGGAGAGAGGGCCATCCCAAGACATCCGGATGGGGAAGGATGTGGGAGGAGGGGGAATCTTGAAAGCGATAGTGTCAAGGGTCCTGAACCTTGAGCTTAAGAAGCTGTAACAGGTGCTGGAAGACAATGACCAAAGAAGTGGAGGCATAGAGGAAGAGCTGGTGGTAAGCGAGGCAGTAGGAGTAATAGTACCGCGGGAGACGTGGGGAGAGCGGAAAGGCGATTGTAAAGTTGGGGAAACCGCTGCCATTTCTGCAGATTCTTCAAGATTACTCGATCAAACACAAACAAACAAAAGGCAAGGCTCTTAAGAAGAAGAATCTAATCTTTTTTTTTCCTTTTTAATACAATTCTGGGTGCCACTTGCTAACAAAATACTACTCGTTAAAAGAAAAAAATGCTGCAATATGTCCTGGGTTTTTCTTTTTGGAGGAGGAGGAGGAGGAGGAGGGGATGAGGAAAAACGGCGACAGGCGAGTAGCCCCCTGCAGGAGTAGTATTTAGTAATAGTACACTACTAGCAGTGAGTGAGCAGAATTGTGCTAGGAAAGAAAGAGGGAGAGAGTCCGCTTGGGTAAGGTTCAAGATTTTGCCATTTTTATTTTGAAAAAATTTTGGAGCGGTTCAGTGTTCGCACACAGAGACACTGCTGATAATATTTATTGGAGTGTTTGTTGAAGAGGAGGCGGACGTGGTTTGGGCAGGGGATGGGGTGGGTCATGGAACAAGGACACGTGACAGCAAGGACTAACATCCGATCCAATATGGTCCCCACCCCTTCTCCTCTCTGCCCATCACTCTCACTTTGTATCCAAGTTTCAATGGATAAGTTTTGAGTTTCCGTCCCCCTCCACCACCATTCCCAAAATTGGGGTTTTATCTTCAATGTCAAACAGTGAAGTCAGTCAAACCCACAGTGGTCGGCCCAAACCAGCCACTCTTTATTTCTTCCTCCTTTCGTTTTCTCCAATCCAGGAGTTGAGGCCCATTTTTAAGCGAAGGACAATACTCAGTAGGATCCAAGAAAGATGCCGATTTAATTTAAGTTTTGAGAATGTCTATGCGGTATCTGGGCACCACACTTTACAGGAGGAGTGACTAAGTTCAATTTTAACTTTTGAGAAGGAAAACTACACTTACAAAAGTTACTTGAATCTCATGGCAGTCCTTCCAAAACAAAAACAAAAAAAAAAATCTCATGGCAGATTAAAAATAAAAGAAAAAAGAAGCTATCTTTTAGATTTACGTTCGTCAAAAAATTGGTAAGGAGTCCATTGCGTGTATTTATACTTCTCACCTTCCTCCACTAAGCGTGGCCCGCATCAATCTCCACTTCCTTGCCCAAGCGAGTCTAAATTGACTTTTATGTAAATTTTCTAGAAAATTGGAGTTTAGTCCTGTAAGATATTTCTTCACTCAACTTCTGATTCCACGGTCAAATTCAACCTAGTTACATTTTCCAATGTTTTATTTGCTAACGCTGTGTCCGATCAAATAACGTTTTAAGACTTAATTTGACCCAATGAGAGAAATGTATGCTTTTTTTCTACCTTTTTTTTTTGAGTTATAAGTTGGGGAAAAAAAACCGAAGGAATGAATCTTTTTTGTTAAAAAAAGATTATTTCAAAGTAAAATGGAGATATGGAGTTCTTATTATCAATGTGGAGAAAAATGGAGGAGAAATCAAGAATAGGCTCGTGTGCTTTTCCAAAATTGTCACTACGATATATACATTCACGCGACATGAAATAACTAAATGGCATGCAATGCGGATACACAAATTGGCTTAGTTAATAAAGACAGGTCACGTTCTCATAAAAAAGGTCACATGTGGATGTCTACATATAAAAACCCTATAAGCGACGTATAATCTTGAGACATGTTTTGACTCGTGATACTGATTAGAGCTATATTCATCTAAACTTTTTTTGTGAAAATAAAAAAATAAAATTACTAAATGGCATGCAACAATTTAAAGAGTTTAAAAACCCATGTGATATATTCTACACCCTTAAGTCTATGAAATAGGGGGCACGGCAATGAGCGACGCATCCATCCTCCTTCGTTCACAATTGTGTGTGGGGGCCGCAGCAGAATGATTTTTTTTGTTAAATTTATCTGTTATAAGTTTTTAAATAATTTTAGTTACAGTAATTTTTAAAAATTTTTAAATTATACGCTTCAAAATATTAAAAAAATTACATACTTTAAAATTTTTTTTATAATTTTTACAATAAAATTTAAGATAAACACCTAAAAAAAATTCAGTTGTCAAACGGCCAGGCCATAGTTGTTTTAAAATATTCAGCAAAGTTGATTCATTGCGATCACTAGTCATTGGTGACTCGACTAGTATGGTACAGTAGTAGTATTTATTTTTTAGTGGATAAAGAAAGAGGCAAGCAAGGATGAGATCGCGTAAACAATCCTAGCCGGAGAGAAATTAACGATTGGGCCCACCGTTAGATGGCCAATAGCAGCAAGGAAACCTCTGAGATATTTTTCTATTTTTGTGCCTGAGGGCGTTTGAGAGCCTCCCAATAGGAAAAAAGGAGAAGGAAAGATATTTGTTGATAAGTACAGGACCTATTAGCGGTGGGGGAGGAGGCTGAGGAGGAGGGCGTTTCACTAAAAGTCGGCCATCCAACAAACCAAACCAAACCAAACCAGCACCACTAATTCGGAATCAAAAAGAGGACCTTTATTTATTTATTTATATTTTTGGTTGATGATTTGGGCTTATTAGCGTGCGATTCCGATTTGCAGAGTTGCACCCAATAGGGAAGCGTTTTTTAATATGGCTCAAGCACTGGCCACTAGGTTGGGGACGCGTAATTTGGTTTCTGCAGTGGAAAGAGAGATAGCGTTTGACACCTTCGCAGCCACAAAACAAAAAAGATCCCAAATGGCGTCTCCACTTGGCAACATTCCGTCCATGAGACTTCTGAGCGTCCAGATCCCCTAACGCTCCAAAATATCTTCTTCCTGGGACCCATTCCCTCCCGCGCATTACCTTAACAACTCTCTTCCCACACAAATATCTCGAGATATTAATCTGTATGATGGCAGGCTGGGTACAGTTAATTAGCTACTGCGGGCGTCTCATATCATCCGCCCTAATTGTACTCCCGTCCCTGACTTCCAGTAAAACTACGTACATCCACCCTCACACTTTTGCTTTAATACAAATATTAATTATTATTTACGACTTTTCTAATTAGTTTCTCAAACCTTTATATTTTCCGTTCTTTACTGCATTTGTAATGTTCTCTTCATTTGGTAAATAGGATGCATAAGAGTAAATAAAATCCCTACCTAATAATTGGTTTAATACAACATTCTTTTTTTTTTACCTATTAATGTATCTAGCTTTAAAATAGGTTTTTAACTCTTACAAATCAAAACGTCTACCACTCAAACAAACAACATTCCTTTTTTTTTTTGGCCCAATTAAATTTATGTTTGCTTTTATGTATAGAAATCCTCAGCAAAGAATTCATTCCACAGTGACTTGTTGTGTTGTTATATAAAGAAATTCATGTGGTAAAGAAACAAGGCATGTTTGGATATAAATTATTTTTTTAAAATATGTATTAGTTTGTCTGAACCATAGATATGTTTTTCAATCACTTTTTAATAATAATTTATTATATTTTTATCTGATATACACATCACATCTCAAAAAATATTATAATAATTATTCTAAGGGTGTGTTTGGTTCCTACAGAATTGGAGGCTTAGAATTAGAATTGGAGCATCAATTCCAAATCTTCGGTTTGGATGCTATCTATGTGAGAGAATTAGAATTCAATTTGAATTCTATGAGCCATCAATTCCACAAATTCAATTCTTTGGTAAGACCTAAGAATTACAATTCCAATTCCATAATTTCACCTCCTATTCGGGTTAGTACGCGGATCCTAATGGGTAAAAAATTAAAATCGGGTCAGCTTGTAAGCAGCCCTCTCTCGCGATCTAATTAGTCACTTTTCCCCAACCACAAGTGCTTTTGCTCTGCGTCCTCCCCTTCACCTCCACCCTAACATTTTGCCTCTTCCACCACCGTTTCCGGCATCGTTCTGCCACGCATTTACCCATCACCTCAGAAATCGCAAGACTGCTCCGAGTGCTCTCTACTTACCCGTGCCTAATTTTCTCGAACTGGGTTATCAGTCCGGAAGGTAACAACTAAAAGCTCTCCTTTGCCTTTGATTTTTAACTTTGCAGCATTGA
The DNA here is from genome assembly GCF_036785885.1 of Coffea arabica. Lineage (NCBI taxonomy): Eukaryota > Viridiplantae > Streptophyta > Magnoliopsida > Gentianales > Rubiaceae > Coffea > Coffea arabica. The sequence goes on along the minus strand of NC_092313.1, from coordinate 666,535 downwards.
ATATTGAATTCTGAATTTCTTTGACTGGCAAAATCTTTGTACAAGAGAGTGATTTGATGTGTTTCTTCAAGAGGGTTTGGTTAATTAATAGGGAATTGGACATCTTAGGGATTTTCAGGGGCAACAGGGAGAGTGAAGTAAGAGGAGTGGATATGTCAGCTTTAAGGATTTGGTTGGGATTTTCAACATTATTCAGCCTAATATATATTGTTATTGCATTTGCACTAGCTCTTAAAGACGGTATGATTTTGTTCCTTTCTTGGAGTTCTTATTGTGTTGTGAGCTGTTCATTGAAACTACTGTCCTTTCAGTTTCCTTTAGATCAAATTGATGTGCTTTTAAACTGCTAATCTGATTTTAAGTTTTTCATTCATCCAGTTCATGTTCTTTTCCACTTTTTGAAATGCACTGACCTTGTTTGTGGGGTTGAATTTTATAATGATACTTGAGAATGAGGTATTATTTCCATGTATTGGGATATGTTAAAATGTAGTTTGCCGGATCAAATTTGTATTGGGGTACATGAGTTGTAATTAATATCATATATTGATTCATATTACAATTATTTGCGTTCTCAATGGTTTTTTTTTTTAAGATCTGTCAGATTGTTTAGAACACTTTAACAAGTATTAGTTTTCTCATAGACTTGTACATAAACACAGAGAATACAGATTACACCCTTTTTTCTTTTGTTTTATTGTTAGGAGTACTATTTTTTTTACTCCGTTGCCAAAAAGATAAACAAACATAAAGTTCCAACTCCCCTACCCACAGAAAAGAAGAAAAAGTCACCCCATAATTCCACTCACATGGTTATAGCTAACGGCTTCAGATCATCTTTTATCTATTGACATTTGGGTTTTACTTGGTTCTAGTTTGCATGTAGCTATTTGGTGTAGTTACTAGGTATCCTAACAGAATTTAAGTACATTGACTTCTGATCTTTGAAATAACTTGCCATATCTGTTGGCACTGAACGAATTTTTCTTCATTTAACATATGTATGAATTTTTCAGGTGCATATTTGCCTTTCATTTTTAGTTCTATAATGCAGTAGCTATTAAATATGTTCTTAAGAACATGACATTGTGATGTTTTTCTGGTGCATATCTGCCTCAGATATGGCATCTGAAGCAACATCTCAGTCAAAAGGGAAAGGCAAAGGGTATTTCACTTGGACTCCTGAAATGGATCGTGTAATGGGCACTTGTTTTATTGACCAAATGAACCAAGGAAACAAATTGGATGGTAAATGTGCATGGAAAACAGTAGCCTACACTGCAGTAATGAATGCTTTATTCGATAAACTCAATATATCTGTGACAAAGGCTAATATTTTATCTCGTTTCAAGACATGGGAGAAACACTATGACATCTTATACCCACTGCTCCAGTCCTGTAACTCTGGGTCTACGATAATATGGGACTACTCTAGAGGTAGAATTGATGTTCGTGATGAGGATGTATGGAATGCTCGAGTAAGTGAGAATCCAAAAATTCTTCCTTACAGAAAAAAAATTGTGGTTGAAAATTGGGAGGACATCTGTACACTGTTTTCACAAGATCGTGCAAATGGAGAGGGTGCCCAAACTGTTTTTGAGGCTAATGCTGAAGCTGAAGTTGAAGAGTCTGCTAATGTAGAGGAATCATTTGAGACTGATTCACGATCTTTAGAAGATGAAGTTATGAATGCACTGCTAGCTCGACAACGGTCAAAATCAAAAGCTTCATCTTCAACAAATGATCGTGGCACAAAGAGAAAACTAACTAGCTCTCAAGTACTTTACAAAGTGTTGGGACGAATGGCAGATTCACTGGATAAGTACTTAAATTCAGAATGCTCAAAAGTTACAACTAAAATGGTGGAAGACGAGTTATCTAAAATTGAATTGGATAGATTTCAATTTTTGAAGGGTATTGATTTACTTATGAATGACAGGACAAAGTATGACACTTTTTCTGGTCTCCAAGATGACTTAAAAAAGGATTGGCTATTGATGCACATTGGTAATTGATTTTTTTTTTTGGTAATCTCCAGTTGAAGTTGTTTTTGTAGAAAAAGTTGAGCTGATTGCTGGAAGCCCAAGTAGAGCAAGTAGAAGTTGTTACTACTCCATTGTGTATCCATGACTTTTTAAATTCTGATGAGTTCTTTGTTTTTTATGTAATGGATCAAAACAAGATTATAGAAAGATTCTAGGGAGTATTTCAGCAATTTTCTATCTGTTTTTTAGATGATAAGAATGGAACATTGGATCTTTTGTCTGATGAACTAGCATTTTAGATATTGAGATTAACATAGCTGCCTGTGTTGATGGCTTGATGCCCTGACTTGTCCTTTAGCTGCATGAACCTTTGCATTCTTTCTCAAATAGTATGTTTGTAAAACAATTGACAAGGTGGATGTTTGAACTTTGAATGAGTATATGTGGATGTGGCGTGCCTCTAAGTGCTGCACTGCCCTACATGAAGAGGAGGTGTAGTGCACTGCAGGACTGCAGAAATAGCAGCAGTAGTAAGTATGCATATGAGTACCAACACGTATTAAAAGGGTGATAAAATAAGCTTTGCAGTGCTTCGTCTTTTTCATGCAGTCAATGGCTCCTTTACTAGCCATTGGATCCTTATTTTTTTGAATTACTGCTGCAGTCTGCAATAAAAAAAATGGTGTCCAGTATAACTCAGGCATGTTGGATTTTTTTGTTTTTTTTGGTCCTTCCACCTTTCTCCACACCTTTTTCCACCATCAACTGTTAGATTCAGAATTCGAATAGTAAATTGAATTTATTTGTTGAGAATGTTAATTAAATTGTTTTACAAACGTACTATTTGAGTTAATTAGTGACTAATTCACTGTCCAGTATTCTACCATGTTTTAAGAAATATGCTAGTGTCATTGGGGGTTTACTTTTAAGGAGGTGAGGTCCAGTTTTGGTTGGATGCCAATATCTATACCATACGTTGAACAAAAGAAGGCAGTCAGGTTGACACGTCTCGTTAATGCTGTGCTTAGCACAACCTAAGTCTGGAAATGTTCACCAAAGAAATTGACATAAGAGTGGGAAAAAATAAATTATTAATGGCACAAATTGGTTTTTACTTTTAAATCTTTAGTAAAAATTAGCTAAGTGTAAGATAAAAAGAAATTATTATATAAAAAAAGAAAAAAAGAAAAATTTTATGTAAGCAAATGTTTCATGAAAACAATTCTAATTCGTAATGAATTCTTCTCTCATGCAAACAAAGGATTTGGAATTCCAAATAAATTCTGTATTAATTCTATGCATTTTCCAAACGAAAGAATTGGAATGACTTGGAATTCCAATTCATAGAATTCCAATTCTATAGAATTTCAATTCTAATTCAATTCTAATTCTGTAGAACCAAACGTACCCTAAATAAAATTTGAAATGACTCTATCAAGGCATGCTCACAATTACGTTAATAGTTTATTGTAGCTTTAGAAAATCTCGAGAGGTGTTTCTCTAATAGTGGAAAATCTTAGAGGAGCTGAGCCTAATTTTCGGTATTGAGGTAGTCGTCCTATTGGTCAGACCTCGCTGCTGTCCCATTGGCTGATGGACGTTTAAAAAATGAGCGCCACCAAGCGAATGAAAGGCAGAGGGAGTGGGGGGACGGAAATAAGTCTTTCATCCCTTTTTTTTTTTTTTTTTTTTTATACTTTTCTCTGATTTGAGAGGGTGGGGGGTGGGGTTGGGTTCGACGTGGCCAATTTGGGCCATACACATGGATGACTCTTCCGGATATTTTGTGTCCGCTTCCCATTTGCGCAGCAGTATCTCTAAATCCACTGGCTCTTTTTTTTATTATTTATATTTATTAGCAATAAAAAAAATTCATACGTGCACAGGAGGAGGAGTAATGTGAGCCATCAGATTTGAGGCGGTTAAATGAGAGCGAAGGGCGACCACCGAACCGATAGATCATTACCATCGTTGGAGCTTTTTAGAGTTGTTTAAAATTTGACGAGATATTTTTTAGGAGGTTTCCTTCAAAATGTGAATGGTGCTCTATCTACCATAGTACAGTACTAGCACCTGTTCCAACATCCAACTATTTTTCGTTCCAAAACGTTGAACGGAATTTTTATTTTTATTAAATATTTTTCAAACCATCACCACTGAAGTTGGGTTTTTCATGCTCATTGGTTATTGCTCCTCTACTCACAAGTCTCTCTGCGTCCCATTGGCCTCCTCAAACATTCTACTAGTATTTATTATATGTTTCAATAAAAACCTGTTCATTGGGGTGAATAATCTGACAGAGTAAAGACTTTTTCTTTCAACAAAATTTAGTGCTAATACATCTTGTAAGCACTGGATTGGATGGGTGAAGTGGTGGTGAGCAGTGATGATGGGGGTGGAGCAATGGAATTGCAAGTGAAGGAAACAGAGGGTGCTGCTGCACAAATCGGCAAGGGAAGGACAAACGACAATATTGACGGTTCAGCATCGTCGGCTGCAGCGACACCTGCTTCTTCCATTGTGAGGTGGGAAAGCTTTCTCCCCAAAATGGTGCTCAGAGTCTTGCTGGTTGAGGCTGATGATTCCACTCGACAGATTATTGCTGCTCTTCTCAGGAAATGCAATTACAGAGGTAGCTTGCTGCCTTCCGGGTGCCTAATTTTATGTTTTTGGGTCTTATTAAGATGATGCCTTTTTTTTTTTGGGGGGGGGGGGGGGGGTGGGGTTTGCGGGATAGAGTATTTCTTTTTTCTTGCTTCCTCTATTTTTCTGCTTCTACTGCTTGATCGGTACTACTAGAGAGTATGGATGTTTCTTTCTGACAAAACATCTGGCCCACAACTGTTGGAGCTCGTATTATATGATCATAAAGTCCTCGAGCTTGTGAAAACGGTAGTTACTTCAGGCTTTGCATTGAATATTTTGGTAATCTGATTGTCAGGGAAGCTTTTGCTGTTTATGCAAGATTTGAGTTTCAGTTTCGATTTTGGTTGCTCAACCTAGGATAACAATAGACCATCAGATGCAAATTTAGGATCTTATCGGCTATGCCAGTGGGCTTTCAAGCTGCAGCTTTTGATCTTTGTGCTGCCTAATTTTTAGAAATCAAAAGAGATGTCGCCTCTTCCAATCTATGCAAATTTTCTTCTCTTCAGTCATGAGAAAATTAATACTAACTGGTATCTATGTGTAATGGGCAAGCCTTTCTTCTTGTTAGCACTTACTTATCCTTTTTCCTTCACTTACAAATAATGAAGGTACGGTTGGAAAGAGATCCTTTGCAAATAGTGAACTAAATGTTTCACAAGTGCAGTCAAAATGACAGATCAAATACTCAACTAAATGTTTCAAGGACAGATCACAAGTGCAGTCAAAATGACAAGCGTCGTGTATTTTGAGCTTCCTAAAGTGTGCTTTATCTGCGGAAGTTCATGATGTGGAAGAACATGATTTGCATGTTTATTATAACTCTAGATATCATCGTGTGGCAGGTTTTTTACAGTTCGATGACCTCATTTTGTATAAATTTTGGCATCCTCAGCTGTCAACATGTCCACTCACTGACAATCTGATCATTTGAAACAAATTCCTCTCTACCTCATAGAAATGTCTATTGAAATATTAGTAACTTTTTCGTTCTATTTGCCTGATCAGTTGCTGCAGTTCCTGATGGCCTGAAAGCATGGGAGGTACTGAAGGGAAGACCGCATGACATAGATCTCATATTGACCGAGGTTGAGTTGCCATCAATCTCAGGATTTGCTCTCCTCACATTAATCATGGAGCATGAGATTTGCAAAAACATACCAGTTATAAGTATGAATAATTTTTGTTTCTCTGCTATTTTCTTGATCTCTGCGCCAGTTTCCTGGGCATCTCATTTTGAACGGTGATTTAATGTTCAATTCCCTTTCTGAAGTGATGTCTTCACAGGATTCAGTTAGTACTGTGTACAAATGCATGTTGAGAGGCGCTGCCGACTTTCTTGTCAAACCTGTTAGGAAAAATGAGCTGAGAAATTTGTGGCAGCATGTCTGGAGGAGACAAGCTGTAAGCATATTCATTGCTCCTCTGCAGGACTTCACCTCTTAATTAGTTCATTTTTTTGACTCACGATTAACAATCTTGTAGAATCCTAACTTGATTCGATGTGTCCTATCAGGCAAGCAGTGCTGGACAGGGGCCACCAGACGAGAGTGTTGCACAACAGAAGGTTGAGGCCACAGCTGAAAATAACGCTGTCAGTAATTATTCAAGTGATTACATGGCCTGCATCCAGAAAAACCGAGAATGCTTTGAGAAAGGAAGTGATGCCCAGGTAAATATTTGTCAAAATTCTTTACAATGCAGGGTGCGAGTTATTAATGCTTGTGCGTTCAAAACGTCACCTTAATTAGACGGGCTACGTTCTCTTGCTCAGAAAATTGTTATGGATGACAAATATTTTATGCTGCTTCATGGACTTTAGCATCAGTACACTTTAAATAAGTCAATTAATATCAGGTGAATGTCAATATGTTGTCCATAATCCCTAAAACCAAAGATGATAATTGTTGTAGCAATCAAACTTAGCACCTAAGTGATGTTCCACACTAAGTTTCCCCATTTTTGTGGTTATGCAGAGCTCTTGTACAAAACCAGAGCAGGATACAGAAGGAGCAGAAATGGAATGCATGCAGGGACTCTCACATCCGCAATGGAGCAAGCAAAGTAATTTGGACATAGAGCAACAAGAAGGATGTGACAATGCGAGTAAGAGTGTGCAAGCATCTGATAATGGGACTGAGGGTAATTTCTTTTCTTCTTCTTATTGCCGTTACTTCTAATCTTTTTAAAGACAATTTCTCTTTTTAGCAGGAAAGTATTTAGATTCACAGTTGCGTTATGTAAATACAGGATCACAAGAAGCCAGTGGCAAAGATGGAGGGAAAATGGCTCGGGGAGAAGATCTTAATTCAGGTGTCCATTGGGAACGCTATCATGTGACTTATCATGGTCGTGATAACGTCAAGGATTCTGCTAGAGAAGCAATTGACTTAATTGGAGCTTTTGATAACTACCTTAAATGCACTGACGGAAGTATTGGTTCAAATGCTGGTACAAACAAGTTTGATTTGTTGCCACAATTGGATCTTTCCTTGAGAAGATCTCTTCCAAGTGTCTCTGTAAATCAAATTGCAGATGAAAGACATAGATTAAACCACTCAGATGCATCAGCCTTTTCAAGGTTAGTTTCCATTTGCGGTGTCTCCTATTCTTTGTACTTCTTATTAATTGTTAGGCATGTTTTGCTTTATGCATTATTAGTCCTAGCAGTCCGTAACATAAAAGAGGCGGCGATAAGATTGAAAGCTAGAAATTTGCAATACCATGGTACATTGTCAGCTCAGTAAACGTTTCAAGATATTAGAGAGCACTGGACTATATCGTTTTGTATCACAGTGGTCATCTGATAACTGTTCCTATCTGCTGAATTTCTCAATCCAATTTGACTGAAGGAACCACCAGTGTCAGGAACCCCAGAACTGTAGCGTAGGTGTTATACAAATGCATAAAAGAATTGGGCATCTTTCTTGAAAGGAATCTGATTTTAATTTTATTCCGTATGGGAATTCTTCCATGTTAGCCTCCCGAGCAAAAAGTTCCAGGAGTTAGGGTCCTGTGATGTTTAATGGTTCATCTTTTTCTTGTCTTCTAGAAAGTGTTTTCCATCTTTTTTCCAAGTTTGCGTTTTGTCATATGTATTCAAGCAATAAATGACGAAAGCTGGCGAAACTAAGTAGAAAGAATATCCAAATATGTGAACCAATAGGAATCACTCTAAGTTGGATTATTTTTTACTACAGGGAAAAATAAATAAATAAAACCCTTCAGTAATGAAGTCAAGTGTCATGCACTATTACTAAGCTATGTTCCAATGAAATCAAGTTGGGTAGACAGATAAAAGTCAGAAATTAGAATCCACGTCAAGAGGGCCAATCAACATTTTGGGGCTTCTAAACAAAGAGCTCGTCTTTTTTTTTTGGGGGGGGGGAGTCCGCTGAGGGAGGAATTTCCTTATTTAAATTTTTTGGGGTAAGAAACATTGAGGAGTTGCAAAATGAATTAGGAAAGCTCACGTCACACGTAGGAAGGGTTGGTTTTCTACATCACTTATCACTCTCTCCACTCCATGCTTCCAGGGTAGTTATACTCAACGAAAGGTACTGGTCAGCCTCTTCTTGATTCTCATTCCCTTCTCTTGTGCTGATGATGAGAATAATGCAATCTGAGTTAATCATATTACCTTGGGCGCGATGGAAACAAGTTTATCTATGAAATGTAAGCAAGTTCCAAAATCGGGAATAATTTGTCAAGAGGATGAGCAAAATTGAAAAGCTGTGACCAAAATTAGATCTTGAAGGATTTTTATTTTTTTCTTCCTGGGTATAAACTTTACAAACAATAGAAATCTCTCGAGTATTTTGATTTATGTCTTTCTCTGTTAATTGGCTCTCGAGATGTTAACCTTTGACCATGCAAACCTTGTTTGATCTGATTGATGGGAATA